>NC_134845.1:56608365-56923628 GCF_965363235.1 Mytilus galloprovincialis | reverse complement strand
GTGTGAATGTGAAGACATAAATTTATAAGCGACGCTCGTTATACGTTTATCAACTTGTTTATTAACTAGCATACACGACAGACGATGATCAAAGATGATAATGGTAAAGAAATGCCAGCTCTTGAAATAATATCCTTGGTTATCAAAAATCTGAAGTGTCATTTGTTAGAATTTCTAAAATCACGAGAAACTGGGGTGACCAATGACGACATTCATTGGGTTTTAACAGTACCAGCTATTTGGACAGAGTCTGGTAAACAGTTTATGAGTGAAGCCGCAAATAAAGTAAATTAAAGCTGTAAAAGGATGTCTGTTTTTATCAATTCATATTCAATTATCATCGGGTTCAGTTTAATTCATCAAATCAATTTATACATAGATATAAATAACTGCTATTGTCATTGCTTTGTTTGGCAGAAATGAAGGTATATTTATTAAATATCACTTGATAAGGGAATGCATATCATTTTGTTTGTTTGAATCAGTCGGAGATCAAAAGCATTACATAACGTTTTCCAGATAAGTACGAGAAAGAGAAAACAATTGAAAGCGAGAGACATGCAATATCGTTTAAGACAAATGCAATTCACTCAACATGAATAATAACAGCAGTCATGTGATTGGTGTAGTTGAGTTAATATATCATCAATAAATTTTGACATTCACGTAAAGAAAAGAAAATTACGAAGTGTCTGTAGTATTTATACAAGCCTGTTATCAGGTACGACATACAACATTTGAATCATAATAACACATTATTATTTCACTGCTTTAGGCTGGTATTAGTATGGAACATCTGAGCTTATGTTTTAAACCAGAGGCAGCATCCTTGCTCTGTCAGTATTCACTAACTGAAAAACCTAAGAATAAGGACGATATAGGAAATGTATTTACACAAGGCACCAAACATATGGTTATTGACTTAGAGGGTAAGACAAAAGTTAAACTTGAAGCATTTGCTGCAACATTAAGACTTAAATAGATTAACTTTTGAAGTATCGGACCCAACAGTTTTGACACCTAAGATAAATAAAAACAAGCATGAGAACAACTTATTTAAAAAATAGGCAACGAATAGTCGATACTTTGATTAACTATGGTATATTAATCGTTTAATCTACTTAGAGTCATAAAGCGTAAATGTTGCATTCGTCAAAACAGAAGGATCACGGTATGTGCGAATCTCAGGTTAAATCTTCGACGACAACTCTTGATACTGTTTGTTTTTTAATAATGATGTTTTTGTACGATAATCTGGATAAATTTAAATTTGGAACAATAAGCAAATAAGCAGGTACATGTTGAAGGCCGTACGGCGACCCATAGTTGTTAATGTCTGTTTCAGTTTGGTTTCTTGTGAACAGTTGTCTCATTGACAATCATACCACATCTTCTTTTTTATACATACATCTTAACTTTCAATTCAATGTTTTATATACACTGATATTTACAAACTTTTAATGCAGATGAAACAACTGAGATAACTTGCCATCAGAAGGGTAAACATGACAGCTTTATAGAGCTAAATACACCGCCTGGTGGTCCATCAGTTGGTCTCTGTTTAGATGAAGCTTTCAATCGGCTTCTTATTAAGATTTTTGGGGCACATCATTTCAGAAAATTTCAAGAGGAAAACAAAATGGAAGCACTAGATTTGTTAAAGTATTTTAGACACAAGAAAATTGACATCACCAACGAAACCACAAGAAAGGTCAGCATAACACTCCCCGTTCAATTACGAGAGTCATTTGAAAAAGATACGGATGAGAACATAAAAGATGTTATAAAACAGATGGCATATGAAGACAACATTTGTTGGTGCGCAAACAAGTTAAGAATCGATGCCAATTTTTTTCGTACATTGTTCAATGAACCTAAGACTCATTTGATAAACCACGTGCAATCCTTATTGACTAAAAGTCATTTAAAAGATGTGAGCACACTATTAATTGTCGGAGGATTTTCAAAGTCTCCCATAATGCAGTCGGCAGTGAAAGATGCATTTCCAGGTATGACAGTCTTTGCTCCACCTGATCCTGGTTTAGCTGTGTTAAAAGGTGCCGTTATATATGGGCATCGGGTATTAGCTCGAATACAGAACAAATAATCGATTAATAATCGATCATTAGAAGGATTGTTCTGTAACTAATATAAAATCGATTACTCCGAATTTTGTATTTAATTGATTAGAGTCGATAATTTAATACAAATCATTATATTTTTCGATTTTTCGATTATTGTCAATTGCATGATACAATATACAACAAAAATAAAAAGGAAATTAAACACAGGTATGCTGATCAACGTATAAAAAGTGGAAATCTAAAACGTAACAAAAACAAGATAGAGTTGTGATAGTGTGCATTCATTGATATGGACTATTGCATCAACCACATACTTTGTGTGCAGCCATTTACTCTATTTTTGACATTTTCACCGGCATACTACTATACGTTTTATAATTTATTTATACTCATCATTGACATTAATATTAAAATATAGTTCATTACAATGTTTTCTCTGAAATTTTTTATATAAAGGGTAAAATTATTTGTTCAGCTAATTTTTATCAATCAACTGTTCATCTATTCTAGACTTTAACTCCCACTCTTATTTAAAAAAATATTCAATTATCAAACTTTTACTGAATTGTACCAAAATATGTAGTACAGACCGTGACTTTAGTCTATTTTCATAACTTTAAACAGTTTTCTATTAATTTCTTTTGTATATAATATTTTTTAAAAGTATTGTCGAGAATATACAGTTATTTGTTTCAATAGCTTGATGGAACACTCGAATATTCATATATTTTATTGAATCTGTACTATTTACTACATTTGTGTTTACGAAGCTTCTATGAGAGCTTTTATACACTTATGTGGTGGTGCCTGTTATTTGTAGATCGCAAGTATATCCCTAAATGTCTCCATATGCAAATGAGTGCAACGGATCTCAGTACTCTAAAGAAATGTGGGCTGGCAGTCCTTTTTTTTTAATTCAGATGCGAATATTAATTTGGCACAGCTGAACAATCTGTTTCAACAGTTGAAACAATGTTTAACTTGAAAAGAAAAGTATTTCTATTTAGATAAGCATACCGCTGTAAAAGTTTTACTTTGTACGGCTCTTTTTTTTACGTAGCCTTGCTTAATGAATACGATTTTAGCTAAGCTATGTATAGTGTATGCACGATGTTTTTGGTAATCAAGTAACTGAGTTCTAGAATGTTGTTAAAAAATTGTTTCGATTTCACGGCTAAAAATATACATTTATTTCTTTGCATACAACTAATTATATATCAACGTAAAACATATAAATATCTATATAAAATAATGTCTGCAAAGTAGCTGTTCTTATATGGAAAATGGTTACAACGAAATGATAACTTATGAGTAAAAGGTGTAGTCAGTAATAATTATGACTTGTATTTCTTATGTCTATATTCTCTTTACTACTATATATACTACTTTTATATATGATTAGATCTAAAAAGATGTGGTATGGCTGTCAATTATACGACTCTCTATCTTTGTCACATTTTGTCAAAATAAAATGATATAGGTAAAAGTACTGTTTGAATGAGCACAATTGTTGGATTGATTGAATTTTGATTTTTTGGAATATACTAACTTTAAAAGTAAAATTGCAAAAATACTGAACTCCGAAGAAAATTCAAAACGGAAATTCCCTAATCAAATGGTAAAATCAAATGATAAAACACATCAAACGAATTGATAACAACTGTCATATTATTCCTGACTTGGTACAGGTATTTTCAATTGCAGAAAACATTTAGAAAAAATATCCAATATATATGTTACAGTAAATAGATGAAATTGGGAATAACACGTTATTACTAAAATTTAGGAATTACATGTAATTCCTATTGCACTTAGTTAATGCAAGTAATTCCTAAAACTGCCCAGTCATTACCAGTAATAACTAATTTTTGAATAACTTTTTACACATATTTACTAACTGATAACACAATGTTGCATTGTACGATCAGCTGATCAAAAGTAAGAGCAATAATGGTTTGAAGATCATTACTATTACAAAGTGTCCATCCTAAAATATACTTAAAAAATATTAAACTGTCTGAAACATATTTGCTAAAAATGAACGATGATATTTACTGAGACGTTGTTCAAATTGTACAATGAATATATGTGATAGAGTCTTAATGCCAAAAATACCATAATCAGCATATTGAACATGAAAATAAACACAAAAAAGACAAGATATAATCCCAATCTTCTCTCAAGATAAGTATAAAAAGTATCAAAGGTACCAGAATTATAATTTACTACGCTAGACCCTCAGATCAAAATAGTTATAAAGCCATACAACTACAAAGTTGAAGAGAATTGAGGACCCAAAATTCCAAAAAATTGTGCCAAATAAGTTATAGATAATGCATATTTTAAGGTTTTTCTTGTCGTAGAACACACCGAGGGGTGTCAGGATTGATCAAATGAAAGACCGACCGAAGGGAGGTCTTTCTTTGGGCAATCCTGACACCCCGAGGTGTGTTCTACGACAAGAAAAACCTTAAAATATGCATTATCTGACTTATATACCGTCGAAAAATATTTTGTTTTTTTACAATTTTGCAGAAATTTCTATCCTATCTTACCGATCATTAAAGTGGGAGATTCTGCTCAAATTATTTTGGTTATAACCACGCCTAACATTTAAATTATAATGTATATGCAAATAAGGTGAAAATAATTCACTAAAATAAAACTCACTAATTAAGATATAAAAGTGTGTTATCATTGTCCAGTTATATTAAAAGTAAATCCGCATTACGACCATGGATGATATAGATTTGTTAGAGTGGGACCCGATTTTTCTTACGCAAAGTTCGTATTCTCAAGTAAGTGAGGAAAAAGAAAGTGACATTCTAAGTTATTTTGATTTAAAACCAAGTGATAATGATTTGGAAATTACCCGTCATCAGTTTAGACACGGTCAACCAGAGACAGTTAAATCCCTTCAAAACAAGATAGAGGAATCGGTGCCGAAAAATTCAGTCAAAAAATATAAATGGGGTTACAATGCTTTCAATAGTTGGCAAGCCGAGCGCCGTTTACGTCCGATATCAGATAATTTAGGAATTCCCCCGAATTGTTTGCAAAAGGATTTGGTACACATGGACAAAACAGAACTGTCCACTTCATTACAATATTTCATAGCAGAGGCAAAAAAAAAAGACGGAGGTACATATCCGTCCAATAGTATTTATGATCTGTTTTCCTCAATACAGGGATATATTCGCCATCAGAAATCGTCCAGTATTAACTTCTTCACGGATCCCGAATTTCTTAGGGCTAGACAAGTGTTAGATGCTATCATGAAAGAAAGGGCAACTGAAGGTCTCGGTGCAAATTCGCGCAAGCAGGCTGATGTGATATCGGTAGATGAAGAAAAGTCATTATATGATAAGGGTATCCTTGGCGTGGATAATCCCCAACAACTTCTAGACACATTGCTTTATTTATGTGGTTTACATTTTGCATTAAGGGGAGGCACTGAACACCGACGGCTCAGACTTAATTTCAATCCGCAAATAACCGGCCCGTTTCAAGATAAGGATGCTAAATTGAGATATCTATTGTACAAAGAGGATGTTTCAAAAGCTAACGCGGGTGGCCTAAAGCACAGAAAAGTTGTTCCAAAATGTGTCCGAGCATTTGAAAACCCAGAAAACAGAAATAAATGTATTGTAACAGTATTTGAAAAGTACAAGTCACTTTGGTAAGTAGCTTATTATTTATTAATAACTTTAAAAAAAAAAAATGGGGCAGTTATTTAACGCGTTAATGCTTTTCAACACTTACAAAAAAAACCCGACAAATGGTATTCCATGTACGTTAAAATGAAGATAAAAGAGGGGAGAAGATACCAGAGGGACATTCAAACTCATAGGTAAAAAATGACAACGCAAGTGGTATCACCACCCCCTAATTTAAAAGCCGTCTCTGTACCGATTTCCTTATACATTAAATTTTCCAATACAAATCCGCCGGATTTCATACTGTTTTCTTTGATATATCTCCTCGTCGTGCTTCAATGAATATGATAAAATCTGAAATATTTGTTGATCTTATCTAACATAATTTCCTTTTACAGCTTATTTCCTAATTCATGTAGGGTAATACTTTGGTTAGCTTGTTTGCCCTGTTACATATATTGACAATTGTAGTTGGGATAACTTTCAATCAAATTTAAATATATGCTTGTTTAATAATACTATATTGATTGCAGATGTCAATCTTAAATACAATGCTTCAGCTTACATTTATACAAACAAATTAAGTAAGCCAGCCAAAGTGTTACTCCACAAGAAATAAGAAATTAGCTGTAATTTACCTATGATTAAAATCATCTTTACATTATTACATTATGTGTGTTTGAAGTGAAATTTTACATAAAGTTTTCTTCTATTTCAGTCCAGCAAATGGAGGAAAAGATTGTTTCTACCTAACACCTTTAAAACATATCAAAGATGGACAATGGTATAGCAACAATCCTATTTTCTCTAATGTTTATGCTATTTTCACATTTCCTGACCGGTGTGAGAAAAATATTTCTCCTCACTAGTGAAAAATCTGTTCTCGGCAAATGATTAGTCGAAATTTGATAATGACGTCAAAATGTTTTGTTTTCTTCTCAATTTTCCTATTGTGACGTCATGAAAAAAGGCGACCTTGCCCGATGACGTCGCATATAAAGAACACAAGTTTCTGAAAATCTTTGAAAAAGAATGATTAAAGTCATCAGAGAAACAGATTCCGACACTATAACTCGTGTATTACGATATTTCTCCACTCTCGACAGTTAAATTTAATTATTTAAAAAGCTCGGCAAGCCTCGCGCTTTAAATAATGAAATTTAACTGTCTCGAGTGGAGAAATATCGTAATACACTTGTTGCAGTGTAGGAATCTATATGGACACAACACTTTACAAGGCACTGTGAAACGGTTGTGCGCAAGTATTGGTCTGACAGGAAAGCGCACAAACCATAGCCTCCGAGCATCTGCAGCAACACGCCTTTATAATGCTGGCATAGAAGAACAACGTGTTGCCGAAACAACAGGTAATATAATAGTAGAATGAAACATTATAATTTCTAGTCTTTTCTTTTCAATATTCTTATTTATCCAACACAAAATGGAATAAAAAAAAAGCACGAAGGTATTCCTTGTCTGCGTAATATTACCCAATATCTGTTCTTTTCCCCAGTTATTTTCAATTGCTTTAATAGAGAACTGATGATTGTAAGAAAAATGTATAATTATCTTTGTACAGAGACTTCAGGAAACTTTTTATCAAGATAAATGATTGTATCTGTCACGACCCCGATATTTCGGGTAAACAGATCTACCATTACCCGTCCGATCGTCTGTTTGTCCGTCATGCTTGAGTTACATTGTACTTCTCTAAATTTTGAATATTATTTTATTTCTTGTATTGTGATTTTGAATATGCAGTTCAATAAAAAAAAAGTGTTAACTTATACACAAAAATAATTAAGCTTTATATTGCAGGTCATCGTAGTAATGCAGTTAGAGTATACAAAAGAACTTCTGCTGATCAACAATTAGAGGCATCGAATATTTTATATGGATTAAGACCGTCAGACGGAAGAAAGAAGGCAAAACCATCAGCAGCTGCGGGTGCACCAGTAAGTAGTGTTTCGGTTGAATGTTCAACAGACGAGAGTGACAAGAAAACTGTGACTTGCAACTTTTCTTTAAACTTTTCGTTATGATCAATTTATGTAAAATAAAATGAATTAAATCTGTTAACCAGTTAAAGTAGTTTTTCAATCAGGATAAAATAATGACCTGCCACAGGTCATTATTTTATGCCTTGGAGCACATTGTATTGAAAAATGGTATCGTCCGGGTTTATTCTGAAAAAGAATGACCTATCGTTCTGAAAGAAAATAACTCCATATAGGTATATAAGGCTAAGGTAATCTATTCCTGGGTTAAGAAAATGCTTAGTTTTTCGAAAAATTCAAAGTTTTGTAAACAGAAAATTTATAAAAATGACCATATAATTGAGATTCATGTCAACACCGAAGTGCTGAATGCTGGGCTGGTGATACCCTCGGGGACGAAACGTCCACCAGCAGTGGCATGGACCCAGTGGTGTAAAAAGTTATTAAAGGTACCAGGATTATAATGTTGTACCCCAGACATTCGAAGAAACAAGAATGTGTTATATGATTGTCAATGAGACAACTATCCCAAAGAGACCGAATGACTCAGAATTTAACAACTACAGGTCACCGTACGGCATTTTACAATGAGCAAAGCCCATACCGGATATTCAGTTATTAATGGCCCCGAAATCACATAATTATGTGAAACAATTCAAATGAGAAAAAACAAACTTGCGATCTAATTAATGTACCAAAAAACGAACGAAATGTTTTTTATATCACTCAGCAACAAACGCCAATCACTGTAATGGTTTTCAAGACATTTCTGTTGTATTTTAAATAATTTAACAAATAAAATCAAGTTTAACAGTCCTAGTTTTTAAATAAATGGCTGCAATAAAGAGCGGAGGGTTAATGTGCAACTCTTGCTTTGTCTTGCTTTGTCAACCCTAAGCCCCTAGCAGGTCCCTTTCCTGTACCCCTTTAAAGCTTTAAATCTAGACTAAAGACAGGCCCATATTATATGCGGTGGGGTTAAACTAGTTTTGTCATTATCATACCCTCTCCCATCTATATTTGTGATTAATGATGTAAATATCAAACACAGTCGAAGGCACATTGTCAAATTTTCACCAGAAAGCTCCAAATATATCCAGGAATTATAATGTCAGTCTGTTTTGTCTGTTTGTAATTCAGGATCAGATGTTTTGTAAGGATTAGTGTCATTGGCTACTATTCCGACACTTTCAGTACGTCAATAGCTAGCCTACTTAACATCTAATAAATTGGTATATTTGCTACAGAAAAGGTGGCCTGTATAATACAATTTTGTTGCAAGCATTAAGGCAGGGTTTAAGCTAGGATTTTGAGGGCTTTAGTCACTTTTGCGCGCTATTAAAATCAACCTTATTTAGTGTATAAGCAATAGAACAATGATGTATATTACTAGCTTCATCTTTTGACTTAGTCAGATTTTAAGGGATTGAGGCACCAGCATGATTGGCAGTTATTTTATGATTTGACTGTATTGGCCATTATTATGAAAGATTCTGACATGGAATCCAGAAATTTAGTTCACAATTTCTCTTCAGTTTATTCCAGGGGTCATTCCTGAACAACAAAAGTTGGATTCTATTTTTTTAAAACAAGGAATCACAGCAGAAATTAATTTGCAATGATTATTTCACTGCATAATCATTATCCTTATAAAACGTCTAAGTCGATATTTGGATATCATTTCTATCAAGTTGGAAATGTATTATATCCTTTTTGGAACGATTATAAGGACTGAAAGGAGGTTGTAAACAAATCAACAATAGATCACGTTTACTACTTTCGGTTTTAAAATGAAACGAAAACGAGAAGTGACACGTGGATAATAAATTCAAAACGAGTCCGGATTCATCAGGAAATTATTATTTTTCGATTTAAATTCCTTTAGTAGGAGATATATATTTGTCTCTCTCGTTTAATTGATTCTAAATGATTTCGTATTTTACGTCAGGCTACGGCTGTAAATAGTCTCTGTCAGAGATTTCTTTAAATTTGGCACACATCTTTGGCTTATTAAAGTGTATCTGCAAATAGAAGAATAATAATAGGGTTACCATCTTCGTTTTACGGTATACATCAATAAAAGTTGTGTCCTAGGTGAAAAATAACCAAACAAATGGCGCAAAAATCGTAACGTTATCACATAAAATACCGTAAAACCATGATTTTTGACGTTTTTCAGTACCTACAAGGTATAGGTAAAAACACAAAAAACGAAATTGGTAACCATTTAATTATTTTATTTTATACAAAACGGACATTTCAGTATCAACACTATTATTTTTTCGATTTTCGGATATAACTCAACGATTCCAGGTCATTTGCAAAATTATACCGACATCTGTGACAAAGTCCATTTACTGTTCTTTGACCCTACGTTGGGAGGTCTTATAAAAGTTAAACTCTTGTAAATTATAAAAACAAACATTTTTCAGAGTCAAAACCCTAACTGTAATTAAATAGCATAAAGTCTTAAAATACCTTTGATCGTTTAACACAAAAGTAAGACCTCAAATCCCAGTCTTTTACTTTCTTGTTTGGTTTCTTAAATTACGTCTCAAACTTTTAAATTAAAATATCAAGTTAGTAAATAGCTGTAAAAAGTACTAAAACAAATCAGTGATTACCTGTTCTTACAGAAACAATTAGTTGATACATGTAATCATTAATTCGACTAGAAATTACATATATTTACTGAATTGTTTAGAAGTGTAATTACCAATTTCTACTATTAACTGTAACATATACAGTATAAGTAAATGTATAATGTGAATTTAAAACCACCAAAAAGGAAATTAATTGCCGATTGTGAGAGTAGTCGAGTTAATAACTGTATTCAATGAATTCGCACAACGGGTTAGAGAATCCACCGGCGACCTGTTGCACAATAATATGTTTGTCTATTCAAGATATCGACAAAGAACGCATGTGTAACGCAAATGTATTTACTTAATGCTGGGTCTTTTGTGTAGTTGGAAGCCACTGTCTTCAAGGGACATGCATTTGTTTGATAATCGATATTTGTTTTTGTTTGTTGTTTTGTACATAAAAGGCACTAAGCTTTCTCATTTAGTTATTCAATATTTTGTATCATCCAGGAATCTAATAGCATTCTCTGCAGTATGTGTTTGGCCATAAATGATAGCAATACGTTAACATATAGTTGCTAGGATCTACGTCATAAGGTCTCCAGCGGATTATTGTCTCATTGGAATTCATACCGCATCTTCTTATTTTATATCAATTCAGAACATTTACATATTGAAGACTGATGATTGTGAGAGTTTACAAAATAATCATTATTTTTTAAGAAGAAGACAAGAGATCAAAACTTTTTAAAATGTATAAAGGAGGGTTACTTCCCCGCCAAAAAAAAAAGAAAAAAATAATCACCTCATTGTCTGGCAGAAAAAAAAACCCACATACACCGGAAATCAACACCTCAGACAATATTCCTCATGTGAACAGTGATTGTCGTTTGTAGATATGGTTCACATGTGTTTCTTGTTTCTCGTTTTTTTTTTAGAATAGACGGTTAGTTTTCATGTTTGAATGGTTTTACACTTGATATTTTTAGGCCCTTGATAACTTGCTGTTTGGTCAGCCAAGTCTCCGTGATTAAGACCATACTTTGACATATAATGGTTTACTTTACAAATTGTGATTTGAGTGGAGATTTGTCTCTTTGGCACTCATTCCACATTTTCTTTTATCGGTAATATGTAATACCTTGTGAGGTAAAAACAAGGTAAATAGAGAGAAATGAGTATCCTGATTTGTTTTCAATAAAACCTTTTTATTCAAACATGTAAAAAGTATTGCTACAGGTAATCTTTATATTTAGTTTTAAGATTAAAAAGAACTGATCAAGTCATTTAAAGTAAGATATTGCATACTTTATATATATAGTAGATATAATGTATAATCAACGAAAATTGGTATCACACCAATAAAAACAAATCAACAGTATATCAATTGTTTGACCATTAATATGAATGATATTTTCACTTGAAAAAAAATAGATGAGCGGTCACTAATGCAGTCTCTTGATATGTTTCTCCAGGCCAAGGCCCATGTACGCTTGGTATGAAAATTGAATTTCCCAAACAGATATAAAAAAATATTTTTTTTTTAACTTTAAGACACCAAATATCACTTAAATCACCTTTCCCCTTGTGATATCAACATTTGGTTATTGTTTGAGAAACACAATTTTGAAAATCACAAAACACCGAGAAAAATCATAATGGAAAGTCCCTAATGAAATGGGAAAATCAAAAGCTCAAACAGATCAACAAATGTATTACAACTATATATTCCTGACCTGGTACAAGTAATGTTCTTGAAAATCTGGTTTTATAGCTACCTAAACCTCTTAATTATATGAAAGTCGCATAAAACTCTATTCTTTTGACAACGATGTGTGAACAAATTAAAAAAAAAAAGACACAATAAGTAAAAATATCAAAACCTCGGGTACAGCAGTCATCATCGTTGTAATCTTAATCACTATAAAACAGAAAATATGTAACAAAGAAACACAAACAGTCATTAAAACAAAGCACATTCAACTTGGTAAAAATTAAAGACAAAAATACAAGAAAAGGATAGAACTATAACAGACTTAAATGGTAAAAGTAATATTCATAAAGGCAAATAAAATAATACTGTAACACGTTATTAAGATGATACACAACGTCAGTACCCATCGTGTATTACCGGTATTTGTGAAGTTGATACGGCATATGTATCAACAAGTTCTTTGTACTTTCCGATGATCTAGTTTAGAAAAAGGACGATACGTTCTTTGACATACCCTTGCTCGTCAAATTTCTTCTCAGACACAGGTGACGTTTTATAAATCTGAGTAGCAACTTCAAACTCTGGAATAGCGATAAGTTGTGAAATATATATTCCATATGCAGACGAAATTGGTATATTGCTAAAAAGATGTGAGAAATTGATGAATTTGAAATTGCCTGATCATCCTTGTCTTAGTATATATTATAGTTTTCAAGATAAAAGGTCAAAACATAATAAATAAAAAAGAAGCAATAGCTTTAATGACCAGCCGATTAAAAACTCCGGTCATTCGTCTTATTTGTAGATCTGGTTTTGCTGATAATGTTTTTTTTTTGTTTAGAGTTTGTTTACAGCTATTAAATTTTTAAGATATCAGTCATAGAAAGAAGTTAAATTCATTATTTAAGGAGAAGAGGTCGTTCGATTATTTTGACCTATAAATAGGTAGAGCTCTACATTCTGAACGTTTCTTTTCATTCCTTTTTTCTCTATTTAAACAACGACAGGCTACATATGTTAAGTGATGGGAAAGGGTTATGTGGCCCATTTTAACCCAAGTGCGTGGACGAATTTGCAGCTTATTATTAACTATTATTCGTCTTTTTGTTTTGTTTTTCTTCAAGGTGTTGACTTGTGAGTTTGAATTACCTTTAAGCATCTTCTTCTTCTTTTTAAATGAATGTAAATTTCGAAACAGGTGTTGTGGAAAAAGAGCAATTTTCGTTCGGTTGATAAATGTAAACTGAAACATCTTTTCCATATGTAGCTATCCATTTAAACTGTAAGAACAACTTATAAATTGCTTTAAAACTTTAAGTGAACTTTCACAGTTAAGTGTACACTATAAGGATAAAGAGGAAGTGATATAATTCGCCTTTTCAGAATCGTAAGGAAAATTGGTTATCTTTTTTATTGTTCATACACCAAAATGAAAATGTAACGTTATGCCATTGGATGGATTTCCATTGTTTAAAACATTCTAAACTTTCACAACGTTTTGTAGTACGCTTTTTTAAAATATTACACAGAATGCATTAGATTCTAAAACGCCGAATTCAGAATTTACACATTAAGAAGTTGACTGTATGGTTTCACTCATTCTATTATTTTTCACAAGCAATACATTATCTGTAATACAATTTTTATGTATGCCGATTTAACTGGGCACAACCGGTCAGGCGTCTTCTTTTTCTCTGACATTGTTTTGTAGATGAGAGCAAGAACGATGTTTTTGTTTGATTTATTTTACTGCGAAGAAAATCAAATTCTTTATCTTTTTTCAAGGACGGCTATAGATAACTTTATCTTATGTATAAATCTTAATTTTAAAGGAAAACATACTCTAAAAGTTAGGTTCAATCTCTTGTTCTAACTTTACACCACCATTTTTCATATAAAAGAGATTGAAAAATCCCGATTTAAAAAGTGCAAAACACTTGTTTATCATGTTTTTATAGCGCGTGAGGTAGAACATTGACAGTCCTGAAACCAGAATTGTTAGCACAAGTCATGTTTGCATGCCATTTACTTTATTTCTTTTATTTTAAATGTTTGGGGTTTTTTTTAAGTTCTGAATGACCAGAGATGGAAAGTTTTTTTTTATAAAAAGTGAAAAATAGTTGATCATAGTTCAAAGTAAATTAACATCTGCACTCAAACTTTTGTTTGCAGTAAATTTTTATTTTGATACGCCTTGAACGGATGTAACTTATTTATTATTTATAACTGTTGATGTAAATGTCCTCTGGTTTTGTGAGTCTTTGTTTACTCCTTGGTTTTGATTGTTATTGTCTTGTATGTACTCTCTCGTTGCAATTCATGTTATCGTCCTGGACATGCATGAAATATTTGCCACTGAATGTTAAGCAATCAACAATAAATCAATCAATCAATTCCAATTGATATCTACCAGAGTATTGAATATTTTCGCTACATAAGAAAATTCATTTGATTGTACATTGAATTAAACAAAGTATATTAATGAGCTATGTTACAAACTGGAATTTAATATTGTGTCACAGGTATGATATTTTAATAATTAAATTTATTTGTCTTTACATAAAGTGAAAACAATTACAACGGAAATTAAGAAAAATAATTTAATTTAAAACAAAAATCACTAAAATTTGTTTCCGACTTTTTCAGTATGATTGTCATCATATGTATTTATTATATTGATGACGCTCTTATTTGGATCATAATTTTGAAAAAGCTACATGTTTGATGTGTTTAAGCTTTTGATTTTGTCATTTGATTGGGTACTTTCCAGTTTTAATTTTCCTCGAAGTTCTATATGTTTGTGATTTTACTTTTTAGATGCATGGACTTGATGAGTACCGTTTCATAGTAAATTTTAAGAAATCAGTCCCAATTCCACAAAATTTAATGTCTGCTTTAGTCTCAATAGTAAAACTAGGTTATATGTATTAAGGTTCCATCTGACAGATGCAAATAAATAAAATTATTTCCCTTAGAAAATTTTCTTCTTTCATTGAACCGTAAGAATCAAAGTTGACTTGATTTTGATCTTATCTAGTTATTACAGTAGAGTGTAAAATTGAAATTGTTTAGTTTGTTTACAATTGAAAATCTGAAAATGGTAATTGTATAAGGTCTATCATATTTAATTTTTGGATTGATACAAATGCTTATTTGGAAGGCTGGGGATTAAAAATGGACAAAGAATTTGCTAGTAGTAGATGGATCTTAACCGAGCTCTCTTATAAATTATTCAAATTTCTTGATACGTTCAATCTGCTTTGAAGTTGATTTTTCAAAGTTTGTGTTTGTGGATCGTATTCTTAATGGTTGTTTAATCCTTAAAATTGAGAGCGGAAATGGGGAATGTGCCAAAGAGACAACAACCCGACCATAGAGCAGGCAACAGCAGGAGGTCACCAACAGGTCTTCAATCCAACGGGAAATTCCCGCACCCGGAGGCGTCCTTCAGCTGGCCCCTAAACAAATATATACAAGTTCAGTAATAATGAACGCCATACTAAACTCCAAATTGTACACAAGAAACTAAAAGTTAAAATAATACAAGACTAACAAAGCTTAAGGCCAGAGGCTCCTGACTTGGGACAGGCGCAATAATGCGGCGGGGTTAAACATGTTTGTGAGATCTCAACCCTCCCCCTATACCTCTAGTCAATGCAGAAAAGTAAACGCATAAAAATACGCACATTAGAATTCAGTTCAGGAGAAGTCCGAGTCTGATGTTAGAAGATTTAACCAAAGAAAATAAACAAAATGACAATAATACATAAATAAAATCAGACTACTAGCAGTTAACTGACATGCCAGCTCTAGACTTCAATTAAACTGATTGAAAAATTATGTCTTCATCATACAAATATCAGGCACAATCCACAATAACATATATGAGAAGAAAATAACCCGTTTCATGCCAACAACTGGTTTTTAAATAAATGTGTTTAGTTCCTATGTAATCTGCATAAAGCGTGGTTGAGGTGTTAATAATGTGATTACTTTTTATGTCTATTGAACAATGTTTGTATCCTTTGGAAGTTTTATCTTTCAGAACTTTACTTTCAAACTAGTGTCTCTTTTTGCGTTTACTATAGGTACAAGAGTACAATCTAGTCAGCATAAGATTTACAGTATACGTCGTACAGTCAGAGGTGAGTCAAAACCCATAAAATCATAACTTAAGAAGTTTTTTCACTTTGACCCATTCTTGTCGGTTTTTGTCCTGTTGGTTAACACACACTTGCTTTGAATTATGACAGGCTAGTATGGAACAGGAGTTTATATACTAGGGTCAAGGTCACTGGGCATCAATAGCCTGGTTGTTATAACCTGTTTCTTTACACTGAGTCGTTTCGTGCATGCTTCACGCCTCACTTACCTGTTTTTACTGTCGAGTCTCAGGCTCATATTCTTAAATGACCTTTATCCTGCAGATCCAATTTATGCTTAAAAAAAGGAACATTTTCAGCATTGTAAGTATGTTGCATTTTTTGGAATTCTGGTATCTAGTACTTCGTTTCTTAGACAAAAAGACAAAAAATAGACATTGTAGCACGGCATTTTAATAGGATAACTTCAAAAACAATTCAATACGACGTGAATTTGCATACTGTTTGTTTTTCTCCAGGACATAACAAATGCTGCAGAATCATATTGATGACGACTTAGTAGAAAACAAAAAAAGACAGATTACTTCATTTACAAAGCCTCTTCATGGCAGAATTGTAGTATGGAAGTCAGCAGACTGTGTCGACTAATATGGGTAAAGCAACATTAAGACGATCCAAGGATCAAGCTTTTGAATGAATCTCTGGTATGGCCTTCCCCAGTTTCTCAGCCTCATACAAAAAAGATGATATTTTTCTGACATTGCCCAAATATTGTATATGTAGATGTTTAAGGGATTTCATACATAATCTGAACTTATTTAGATAATATGCGATAAAGACCATGAAATTTAATTGTAGTTCATCTGGTATTTATTTCCACAAATGAACTTTACTTTTCTTCTATATTTCAGTACCTGAATGAAATGGGCAAAACTGAAGATGCAGTCAATACCGATTTATTATCCACTTCTATTAGTAGTTCATCTGGTATTAATTTAGAGATCTGTTAAAATTTCATCAACTCTACAAGAACCAGTGTATGCAAATGCACAATATTCTTCTTGTAGAGTGGTTTCAATTTGAACAATTGATGATAAATGTACGACATATCCATGCTCGGACACAGTTGATAAAGAATACATGATGATGCATAAAGCTTTGTCGTATTGTTTTGTTTTTTAAATTTACAAATCTAACATCAGCCATCCAGAAACAGCATCATGATAGATATTCTTCAGCAGAGTACTAAGACATAATTTGTAATGTCGGTATATTTATTTAGTATCACTGTGTCCATTGTTAAGGGGAATACGCTGGGCACGCACTAAACACATCATCGACATGTAGTATGTATATAAGTATTTTATTGAATATTGTTCAAAAGAAACTGTATTTTTGTATTCCTAGATTAAATTGAGAACTCTGAGATAGTTCGCTATGCTGAAGGAAAAATCACTTGCAATATGCAATAACAAAGAATTCGTTGTTTATCAACACAATTCATATATGATTGGATCAGTCCCATGTTTAAATACTGCAAAGATGGCGAAAAGATTGATAGTTGATTTGAAAATCAAATGCATCGCCAACCGTAACTCTGCAATATATGTAGGGCTTTTAACAGTATTTTCTGAGTACGACCCTCAATTTTACTCGCAAAAATATTGTACTACGGAATAAAGTAATGCAAACATACGGAATATTCAACGCAGTGCTAAAATCCCTTGACTCCTATTGGTACAAAAAGGACTCCGTGTTTAATGATGCTTGTTTTTTTACATCAAAACTTGGCCATGAATTAGTCGAACTTGTTATCCAATGATATACAGATTGAACCCACATTTTACAAAACTTTTGATTTTTTTTCGAAAAACTAAGGATTTTCTTGTCCCAGGCATAGATTACATTAGCCCTATTTGGCAGACCTTTTTGGAATTTTGGATCCTCAATGCTCATCCACTTTGTATTTGTTTGGCTATATAAATATTTTGATATGAGCGTCACTGATTAGTCTTATGTAGACGAAACGCCCGTCTGGCGTACTAAATTATAATCCTGGTACCTTTGATAACTACAATGTAAACATGAGGCATAGTCAATAACTGCATAAATGTCAGATTTTCATTATTTATTATCGGTTCTACCCAATCATATCTGACTATATGGTACAGAGTTTACCCAATTAAATAGCCGCACTTTATCTATAAAGTGTTCTAAGTTTATATCTTTATCCATTGGTTTTAGAAATATATTCCATCCCCGAGTCTCGTTCGTGATCATATTTTCAACACTGGAAAGTTTAATTTTGAATATAATATTCGAATAGCTTGACTCTCGTTTGACAACGTTAAATGTCTCAAACATTGAGCGTAACAAGTGTGTCAATGTAGCTGATGTAGCAAACGTGTTATCTAACATTTTGTGGTGCTGCACCTGTCAAAAGTGGGTTGTGTTTTTTTTTTAAATTTAGAAATCCCATTCTATTAATTTGGTAACAGAAGTGCCAATGTTGATAATGGACCAAATGATGTTCTTAAATGTGAAAATCCCACTAAAAGTTGTGGGTTCCTAAAAACTTTTCCGTATTCAAGTATTGTTTAAAAACAAAAATAATCAACTTTCAAGTATATGTTGAATAACTAATCAAATACACTTTGGCAGTCAACTATGGGGCTGTATCAATGCTATCCAGGAAGTTAAGGCACTCTGATTTTGCTGCAGAGATGAAAAATTTATTTTGAAATGTTATGTTATGTTTTGGACGTTCTATCTTTCAACAGAAATCAGTAAATTATCTGTAAATAGGGATCCATTTGTGAAAATATAATTGTGAATGTAACATGGATCTACCGAAAGACAAAACAACAACAACAAAGATGGATAACCTATGATCCTCGATTATTTCGGTACAAAACATTATTCTAATTTGTACATAGCACATGCTCACAGAAAATAAAAAGCCAAACATATGTTCTCTCACTTTTTAGACAATTAAAGAAACTTTTATTAACAAACTGGTGTTTTACATTTTGTCCGGATTACAGCGTTAGCCTGGTTCTCCCAGTAATAAGTTACTGAACTTTTAGGGAATAAAAGTTCAGAAAACAAATAAAAAAGTTTATTTTACAATTTACATGGTTTACATTACTTCATTCCTTAATATCGTTAATACACTTCAAAATTGGTCTTTACGGATCAAGTTCAGTCCTATCACCATTTTTGACTTGTTATTCTTGAAACGATATTAAATCATTGACCTTCTTATCCAATGAAATTTTGAATAGGTGTACAAAACCTGTTAGAAAAGCAAATGGTTTTTGTTAACTTTTCATTCATTCAAACATTTCCGATTTTTTTTTAAACCAGTGTGTTCACCTTCATTATGGTAAGTATGATATATCATTATAGTTTACATTATATTCAGTGAATTTGAGATTTATATTCATAATAATCTATCCACTTCAATGGACATTATATAATTAATTAAAATTCCATGAAGACTGTCAACAGGACACTATTATGTCTTACATAACCATCGGTTAGTGTTTACATTTTTATGTTTTTGTGTTTGGATGTTAGTAGTCCACTTTGAAATTGTTCACCGTTTCCTTCTCTTAGTATTGAATTAAGACACGTAAACATATATAAAATAAACTAAATGGAATGAATGAGAATCCAATTTAGGAGGATAATATTTAAATGAGATTGAGAGTGTCCATATCGACATGTTAAACAGATAAATCAGGGTAAACTTAGTTGAATATAATGTCATATATAATAGCTTTTCTGAAGAAAAAAACCCAAGTTATTCCAAAGCTTAGCACCTGCATGCCTTAAAGATTGTACGCCAAATGCATTTTTGCCTGAATGTTTTTCGTTTATAATAGGAATCAAATGTGTAGAGAGTGAAACGTAGTATAATTTTTAACATATAAGAACGCAAGTAATATATTTCCAACGGGTTTTCATATCTTTTCAAAATATGATAATGTCATTTGTTATAAAGAAGATGATAAGTTCTGCAGTGTTATTTCAGATTTCACAGATATTATTAGAATTAACCAATTTTATCACAAACGTTATTAGGCGTTATACCTTTTTTCACTGTATCATTTGTTATTGTTTTACTTATACAAGTGTTCACATCTATGCACTATACTATAAATGTTGGGTGTAAAAAAAAAATTCTTATTGCACTAATTTTTCAAAGCTTAACATATTGACATAATCTTTCGTGAGTGACCGGTCATATATAATAGTCGTTTTGTTTTACGATCATAGTATCAATATGTTTGTACTAGTTTTACAATTTCCTGTAGAAAATATACAATTTAATCTTTATTCATAATTATTCTATATATTAAAGCTGGACTTGGGAGGATTAAAAACCTTTAAAAAAATATTGTTATGACATGTCCATTGTAGAAGACTGTAGGTTGAACTTTAGAAGTGATTGATATAATGCTATTTTGATAGGGAGAGCTAGACAACATTTAACCCAGTCCTATCCCTACCCTAAAGATAGGTGGGCTAAAATAATAATGACTCATTGTCAGACTTGGGGTAATTGTAATTGAAATCGTTAATCATATGTAATTGATTACAATTTCTTTAGTAATCAATGTAATCATTAATCAGCCACAAATAGGATTACATGTAATTTAATTTAATCAATTACTTTCCAAAATAGCCTGTAATCCTGATTTCTTTTTGATTACATTCTGATTACAATGAAAAAATCTAAAACTTGTGTTTACGGTCAATAAATGAATCTTTTTGTTATTAATTGTACATGTTAAGCTTAAATATTTTTGTTTAATTTAAACATGTCAATTGACTTGTATACTTCTGTAAAAAATAAACTGTTACAGTATTGAAAAGTCATCATTATCCTTGCATATTTCCTTGCATATCCACTTATATTTTGTCCATCTGATGAGTTTAGCCTTTTTCATCTGATTTTTATAGTTCGTTTTTATGTTGTACTGTTATACCACTCTCCCAGGTTAGGGAGGGGGGTTGGGATCCCGCCAACATGTTTAACCCCGCCACATTATTTATGTATGTGCCTATCCCAAGTCAGGAGCCTGTATATTCAGTGGTTGTCGTTTGTTTATGTGTTACATATTTGTTTTTCGTTCATTTTTTTACATAAATAAGCCGTTAGTTTTCTCGTTTGAATTGTTTTACATTGTCTTATCGGGGCCTTTTATAGCTGACTATGCGGTATGGGCTTTGCTCATTGTTGAAGGTCGTACGGTGACCTGTAGTTGTTAATGTCTGTGTCATTTTGGTCTTTTGTTGATAGTTGTCTCATTGGCAATCATACCACATCTTCTTTTTATATATATAAGACACTAATACTCTGGTCTAAGTAAAATATATTGTACATATATTCACAATTTAAAGATGAACATTTATATATTTGATAATAACTATTACATTCAAATAATACTTTTCTTTATAAACCATGATTATATATATTCTTTTGTCAGTAATGTGATTTTTGTAAACTTTACCTTTGAATAAGAATTGATAGGTAGGAGACTAATTAATGGGTTTTTTTTTATTGCAATTACCAATTGATTATAGCTTTAGGGCAAATATATGATAACAGATAAATCAGACATGTGAAAATTTATTTAATTAGCACAAATTAAATTAAAAGTTGGACAAATATGTTGTTTAAAATAAACGAATTTTGGTCTGTATTTGAACTGGACATGTAAAATGCAATAATTTTTAGTACTTATATTTTGTTTACAATTTGATTTAACAATTCTAATAATTTTACATAGTTTTTAACTGGTAACTTTATTTCATCAATATTTTAACTTCCATAAACTACATTGAAAGTAATCAGACCCGTCTCTGCTTATTGTGATAGGCAGAGATTGATATGCCGCTTGGATAGGCCTTTATGTAAGCCTCGTGATATTTTACGGGGTCGAGACATTTTGGTGATATTTAAGTCAAGGTTGAAGATTGAATATGAAACTAATCAGATGTCGATACCTTTTAACAAATGCATTTAATATCACTGTCGTAAATGCCTTACATATTTGTCAAACAACTTATCAACTATGATGAAATAGCGTAACTATTGGTCTGATAGCTATGTCTTAATCTAGACTAAGTAAAAAAAACAATATGTTTTTATAAGTATGCTTTTGTGTATCATGTGTATAAGATGTACGTAACAGTGAGCGACCGGATAGAATATTAAATTATTACATGTGTTTACAAGACTAGCGACTATTTAAAGATGAGTCTTACATGTGGACACTTCACGGGATTAAAATACATTAACTAGGTTTCGAATTGTCCCAACCAATAAAAAACAAAAATTGTGCCAAACAGATCAAAGCCAATTCATATTAAGGCATTATAAATGAAATTCTTTTACGAGCAGTAGAGCTTCTATCTCTAAGTTCATGTTTTCTTTATTGTAAATGTAATGTATTTAATAAAACGTTTGATTATCTTTCAACATTTTTTTTAAAATTTATGTAATGCCAATAAAATGATTACATATATTAACTTAATCATAAGAAATAGTAACGCTACTTTTATATAGCAATATTGGAAAGTTGAGCTACGATATTTACTTGCAAAATTTTATTCGATATGAGGTAAAGCAATTCAGAATTTTTAAAAACATCTAGCACTTCGTTCGATGAATGAAAAAACCCAACTAAAACGAAAAACAAAAACAAACAAATTAAATCATAGCAATTTAATAGAATTTCATGTTAAAATTTTAATGAAAGAGAAAAGAAAATTCAAACATTCAAATAAAGGGACAATTTCTTTGCAATCTGTTGTTACATTCGACATTCATTCGTTTGCAGATTTGAATAAATGATAGTAACCAAAGTCCATCAGATACTCCTTTTATAAGTTATGTAACCATGCGTTTTTTCATTGATGTTGCTTGTATCCAAAACAGACCAAATATTATAATATCAATGAATCAATTGAATGCAGAAATGTTTTATTTACTTTAGAACATAATTCTCAAATGGGCTATTATGTGTTTTTAGTAGCGAGTAAGAATGCTCGTTGTGCGGATTCAGCGTCGCCTGCAATCTGTAAAGCAATTCCGAGGAGATAATAGGCTGAGGCTATCATTCTCAAATCTGCCATTAAATAATGTTCTTCGATAACAAGTCGTAGATCGTCAAGGTCAGCCTGACATTGTCGGCCATTATTGAGATGATAATGACAAAGAAATTTGAGGACATAAGCATACGCTGAACATGGAAACGAAACATGTGTATCCTCCTTCCTTAAAAGCAGTTCGTCTGGTAACAAATGAGAGTATTCATAAAAATTGATGGTATCTACAAGTAGTAATTTCCATAGGCGAACAATACACATATTCTTCACTGATTTCAGTTTCAACCATTGGTGATTAATATCCGACATACACCGGTGAAGTTTGTCAAAAGTGCATTTCGACAAAGAATACATTATGATTCGTAAAGCTTAATATGTGTTTTTAGTAGCGAGTAAGAATGCTCGTTGTGCGGATTCAGCGTCGCCTGCAATCTGTAAAGCAATTCCGAGGAGATAATAGGCTGAGGCTATCATTCTCAAATCTGCCATTAAATAATGTTCTTCGATAACAAGTCGTAGATCGTCAAGGTCAGCCTGACATTGTCGGCCATTATTGAGATGATAATGACAAAGAAATTTGAGGACATAAGCATACGCTGAACATGGAAACGAAACATGTGTATCCTCCTTCCTTAAAAGCAGTTCGTCTGGTAACAAATGAGAGTATTCATAAAAATTGATGGTATCTACAAGTAGTAATTTCCATAGGCGAACAATACACATATTCTTCACTGATTTCAGTTTCAACCATTGGTGATTAATATCCGACATACCCCGGTGAAGTTTGTCAAAAGTGCATTTCGACAAAGAATACATTATGATTCGTAAAGCTTTAGCGTATTGTTTTGTTTTATAAAAGAACGAAGCTAACATCAGCCATCCAGATACAGCGTCATGATAGATATTCTGCAGCAGAATACAAAGACAGGATGTGTACTGTCGGTATTGGTATTTATTGTTACTGTGTGTACTGTTAAGTGGAATATACTGGGCACGAATGGAACAGATCATTGACATGTAATATGTATAAAAGTATTTTATCAAAGTTTGGTCACATGAAAATGACTTTTGTATTGCTCTTGTATATGAAGAACAAAGCAATGCGTTATTCGCAATGAAACCTTCGTTGAAACAAATATGAGCTAGCTTCAATAAAACGGAATTAGTTGTGTTTGCAACATGACATGCAAACGATAGGTGCTGATCCGTGTTAAAATACCACACGCGTTCTTGAAACTCTGATACTTGATCTGAAAATAAAATGCATCGCCAATTGTAACTATGCAAGGTATATAGTTTTTCTAATAGTACTTGACGATCACGGCCCTCAATTTTATTTTCAAACATATTGTTCTCTGGGATGAAGTAATGCAAACAAACTGAATACTCAACGCAATAAATAAGTCTTCTAAAACATTGCATAAAACAAATTATAAGTGTGTCAGGTCTCCATGCAGATTGTGGCATTTCTTCAGAGATCCAGAAAATAATTGTTTTTATGAAATAAGAACAGAGTAGATCTTTACATTCGGGAAAAGTATCTATTACGTCTTTCAAAAGTATCTTTAGAAGAGCGTAGCATACAAACTGAGTGTGTGTAAAGGTATTTATTAAAAGTTTTTCACCGATTGAAAATGATATTCGCCATTCTAGATCCTCTTTTGGTGACCCCTTTACTCCAATCGGTACAAAAAGTACTCCCTGTCTCATAATACTTTGTTTGACATCATAACTTGGCCATGAATTATTAGATCTTGTTATCCAATGTCTTGCAGCAAATACCCACGTTTTACAATGCAGACATTTAGCAAAATCAAACAATCCATTTCTATCAGATATACACGGGCCATGAATTATAAATTTGTTATTAAATGAAAAGTGTTGTTTCCATAATTTGCTTGAGAGATAAATCTTATTAGCGAACTGTTCACAGTTCTCGAATAAAAACTGATCCACGAAATAGTCTAATCTTAACTGAGTGAAACCTGGTTTAACATCTTCTGTATCCATTGACAAACATGACTTATGCTGATTTAAACACGGTTTAACATCGTACACTTTATCTCTATTAACAAACATTATATCCAAATCACTTCCTCTCATATTAAGACCTTCTCCAAAACTTCCACTTGTTATACATATTTCATCATTGATTTTTGACAAATCATTCCTAACTGCGTGAAGCAACCTGAGTTGTTTAACGTGATCTTCTGTGCCTACTATAAGATGACACATATAGTCATATAGTTGTCTTGATATATGTTTTGATATGTGGTCTGCAATAGGAAAAGAAAATACACCGTGTTTAATAGAAAACAAATCATCTAAAAATGCATTAAAGTTAGTTCAAAATATATTCAAATCCTAAGTTTTCTCCTTGAATTGATAAAATCTAATTAGCATGTTATCAATCTACAATTTGTACCTTTTATCATAGAAACAGTGATAAATTGTTTTACATTGTCATTTCGAGGTCTTTTATAGCTGACTATGCGGTATGGGCTTTGCTCATTGTTGAAGGCCGAACTGTGACCTATAGTTGTTAATTTCTGTGTCATTTTGGTCTCTTGTGGAGAGTTGTCTTATTGGCAATCATACCACATCTTCTTTTTTATACGATGTCAAAAATAACAGGTATATCAATACTTACATCCTTAAATGGCTGCTCTTAATTTTTGAAGTATTGGGTTTAATTTTTGAAAATATTTTATATGTAAATTGACGAGATTATTAGATGGATACAATTCAATGTAAAAAGAAAACGGCTTTGTATTTGCTCATTATTCTTGTTTATTACACTTCAGGTAGATAATGACGTTATGATTGGTTGAACTGGTGTTTTTTGTTCAGTTACGAGTCAACTATGGATTGTTTGTTATCTCTCTTATTTTTGGTCGATTTTCTGTCTTGTTAGTACATATTAAGTAATTTTAGTGCAATCTTGGTATGTTCCCGCTCTTTTTATAATTTTTCTTTCATTTTAAACAACCTGTCGCATCAATTCAATAAGCTATACTCGTCCAATATTTGTTAAGAAAACAATAATGCCTTCAGCTACCGTTTTTTTTTCTTCAATTCGTTTTAACACGTCTTGCTATATTCAATTTATATTCCAAAAAGCCAAAAATATTCGATCAAACGAAAACTGTATCAAGTGATAAAAAAGCTGGGGTCATTGGTACAAATTATTGCTTCATTGCTTATTTCAGAATTCAAACTCTACATGCCTTACACGTGTTGCTTAGTTCGACTCCAAAAAACTATGTTTGACAGTTTCCCAGTCGAAGGTCAGTAGCTCTGTCCGGGCGCTCCAGCTTTCTTCACCATCAACAAAAAGATGGCCGTCATAAAATAGTAAACAAATAATTAAAGTGGCGTTAAAGCTCAACAATTAACAAATCAATCATTGTATTTTTCAGACGTTTCACACACATATCTTATTTTTGTTAAACAAGACGATATTCATTTGAAATTGAATTTATCGATAGAGTTTTTCCAGCATGGTATAATGATGAATCTGGACATGACTGTAATATTTGTCGCTGCACAAACTCTTCATCTTTGCAACATTATAATACCTAGAAGAATGGCAGAATTTAAGGGAAATATTATTTTCATCATTTGTAAACAAGGTAAGAGAAGAGCTTAAAATTTAGAAGATTTGTTAGGATTGAAAGATGAAAACAATATGGAAGGGTCTTTTTTTTTAAAGGTTGATGTGTCCATCATATTACATATGTGGCAACTTTTTTGTTAAAGTCTTGTATCAAATTCAACTTTTTAAAAGTTTTTCAAGTTCCATTACTAACTTAACGTCGACACCTTATAATGTAGAATATCGATATTGAATACAAAAGTGTTTTTTCTATTTTCGATGATTGCAAAATTTCTGAGTATGAATCGAACAGTCCCTATTCGAATGCTGCATTCACCATCTTGTTAGACATGTCGATGACAAGCAATACTCTAAACCACTGACAGCGTCTGTAAAGATTCCATGTGCAAAAATGACAAAAATAGGGGTACAGAGTATTGTCCCTGCTAAACTGACGTGTGCACGTTTCAGCTCTGGGGTTCCCGGTGAAGACATATTTTTCAGATGAAACATTTGAGGTACATAGTCTACAAAAGTAATTAAAAGTTGAAAAGATGAGGCTCCTCTTGGCGTAAACTCAAGAATTTACTAATTCGGAACTGCTTAAACATGAAATGAAGTCACAGGACACGTGCAAATCGGCGCTGCTTGAATTTGCAGAGTTACCCTTCATACAATTTGACCTTTAGTCCCCCAAATCCCCAATGATATAAACCATAATACAAAAATATCATTAAGTTCACTATAAAAGAAATTACATAACTAATACTTTTAGCCATAGTTTTTAATATGTGTAAAAATACAGTACTAAAGGTTTACATTCATTAAAATGCCAGGAACTATATTTATAGACAAACGATTACGAGCGACCAAACAGGTCACTTTTGAAAATCAGATCATTTCGTCTTTTTTTTATTTATTTCTTTGAGTCTCTCTTTTGCCTTTTTCAGTACTCAATCATGTATGACATAACATCCTAACTTTATGTTTTAACATGTATACTTATGTATTGTACATCAAAGTGACAATATGAAGTAAACCACAATTAGACAGTATCATAGCAACATCAATAATCATGGGCATGTGCTAATTATGACTGTAAGCCAAACTACACGAATTTCCCTCAACTAGACAGCATCTCAACGACAAAAAATATTTCTAAAGAACTATGCCTACAGCTATCGTTTTTTTTTCTTCTTCAATTTGTTTTAACACGTCTTGCTATATTCAATTTTTATTCCAAAAAGACAAAAACTATCGATTATAGGAAAACTGTATAAAGTGATAAAAAAGCTTGTGTCATTGGTACAAATTATTGCTTGATTGCTTATTTCAGGGTTCAAACTTTACACGCCCGACACGTGGTAGCTTAGTTCGACTCCCAAACTATGTTTGACAGTTTCCCAGCCGAAGGTCAGTAGCTCTGTCCGGGCGCTCCAGCTTTCTTCACCATAAAAAAAGCTAGCCGCCATAAAATAGCAAACAAATAATTAAAGTGGCGTTAAAGATCAACAATGAAAAAAACAATCATTGTATATTTCAGACGTTTCACAAGCATATCTTTTTTGTTGTTAAACAAGACGATATTCATTTGAAATTAAATTTGTCGATAGAGTTTTTCCAGCATCGTATAATGATTAATCTGGACAAGAATGGCAGAATTTAAGGGAAATATTATTTTCATCATTTGCTTTTTCTGCCCTCAATTATGCATGAGATAACATCTTAACTTTTTGTTTTAAAATGTGTACTTATCTGCTGTACGTATACAGTAGTTGTCGTTTGTTTATGTAATTTATACGTGTTTCTCTATTTGTTTATATAGATTAGACCGTTGTTTTTCCCGTTTGAATGGTTTTGCACTTGTAATTATGGGGCCCTTTATAGCTTGTTGTTCGGTGTGAGCCAAGGCTCCGTGTTGAAGGCCGTACATTGACCTATCATGGTTTACTTTTTTTTTTAAATTGTTATTTGATGGAGAGTTGTCTCATTGGCACTCACACCACATCTTCCCATATCTACTTATGTATTGTGCATCAATGTGATAATATGAAGTAACCATCAACTATAAAGCAACCTAGCAAAATAAATAACCAAGGATATGTTCTTAGTTTGACTGTTAGGCAGATATACACGTGATTCCCTCAACGAGACAGCATCACAAGGATAAAAATATCTTTTAAAGAACTATGATCTTTACAGCTTGATTTACATTTGATATGTATCTTCAGAATTGTACATCAAGCTTACTGTCGTAGCTGTGTAATTGCATTACAATGGTATTTGTTTTTCCTTTATTTTTTTTTAGATTAATTTTTACTACTCAGTGCTTAAATCCTGTCAGTGTTTTTTAAAAGTTATTTGGAGATAAATTATAAGATTATTTGGAATTTAAGGTTCCTGTTCCGTGATTTGAAGATGAAATTGGTTATCTTTAAGGTCCCGTACGTATTGAGTTCAATATGCGAAAGGTTCAATACATTATTGGCCGTCGATATGTTGTCAAAAGGTGGTGTATATAGTGACCTTTTCATAAATATACCTAAACTGATTGCTCAACAAACATTTTCTTTGGATTATACAGATAAAACGCATCATAAAGTGAATAGAAGGAAAACTGAATGATAGAATTTAAAACGAAATAGAACAAGATATATAGCTCTCATCAAATGTTTCCAAAATTTTAAAAGAATAAAAATGAAGTCATCGTTAAGTTTTAGGCTCTAACATAAAGTGATAACATTAACTGGAGATACCTTTATAAATTGTAATTTTTTTGAGTGAAATTCCCTTAATACGAAAAAATATAAAAAATCAAAATCAGGCTGAATTTTCTATTATTGTGATAATATGATTAATTATAATTTTAAAATTGTTAATTCAAATGAAATTTTTTCTCTTATCAAATTGCACTCCCAACACATTTTGTTAACATTAAAAATCAAAACGTATTGTGGTCTGCTATTTTACAACCCATAATGGCTGCAGACACCCATACCACTTTTAAGCCACACTATCGCTTGTAAGCACGATATCATTAGAATTGTATTTTGTTTAACAATATGATTTTACAATATGCCTGAAAACAAGCTTTGTGACCGATACTTCCTGCTACATTTTAAGATTAGCACGGTATAAACTGCATTTTTCAAAGTTTGAAAGTCATTTCTGATTATCATGATGAGTTATTCGATAATGTCTATAGTACATGTATCGCAATTAGCTATACAGTTCAGTTATAGAATATGTTCTCTCCTGGTACTCCGGCTTCTTAACCAATAAAAAGTGATAGTTTCGAAATAAATGATTGTGCTGAAGGTGGCGTTTAACACCAATTCATTATTTAATCAATTAGAATATGAAGATATATTTATTTCATGTCAAAACTATATCTTATAAAAAAGAAGTGGTATGATTGCCAATGAGACAACTATCCACTAAAGACCAAAATGACACAAACATTAACAACTATAGGTCACTGTACGGCCTTCAACAATAAGCATAGCCCATACCGCATAGTCAGCTATAAAAGACCCCGATAAGACAATGTAGTACAATTCAAACGAGAAAACTAACGGCCTTATTTATGTAAAACAAATTGAACGAAAAACAAATATGTAAAACATAAACCAACGATAACCACTGAATTACAGGCGTAGCCTGACTTGTGGTGAAATGTTCAAGATACCAGTAACTGCATATTACATCATATTGTTCTCCAAAAGTATATAATTTCATGTATTATATTAATATTCAGAAAAAAACTTTAAAAAGAGGTTCTACAGTGACCCTAAGTTTTCAGCTGTCATCCTTGTTTTGTAATATATTAATAATAACAGTCATAATAGTTAATACCAAATTCAGTTTCATTCACAAGGTTGTTTGTTTAATCGTTTAAAGAAGATAGACGACGACGATTTTTTTCACAATGTGAAATGGGTTTCCTTTTATGTGATTATATAACAGGACGGATCACATACGTGTTTAAAGTAGAACGTTATCCCCAAAACTGATTAAATAACAATTGTGAGAAATGTGATGTTTTTTGTCTTTCAGGGGGATCTAAGCAGTGGAAATCAGCCCTCGAATCCGGTACTGGCCCATGATACTTAAATTGATTCTATAAAAGGCAGTATGATTATAGAACAATGTGAAAAGAAATATGTTGCAATAAAGGAAAAACAAAATGTCTATTTGTTTTTAGAAGGGGCAGACATGATTTTTTTTTAGAAATTTTAATTGACCTTAACAAACTTTGTTTTTGCTCATTCATTAAAAATACTTGTAATTTTATTTCTAGCATTGGAATGGGTTTAACTGAGGAAATTTCAACGAAACTTTTTTTTCTGAAATGTTTCCTGTTTCACCAGACGTTTCTATAAGGAAAATGACTTTTATCAAATAAAAATTATGTGGTGTCTGTCTATACAATTAAGGAAGAAAAATCAGGTTTCACATACAATTTAATCTGTATCGTATCGTATTTCATTTTGGTTTCTGTTTTTTTAGTTGATATCTTGTTATCATATTTCTGAAAACGAATACCTAAATCTGGCATTTAATTGAATTGCCTTTTCTATTTAATGTGATTTGTCAGAAAATCAGCAGAGTAAGACGCATCGATGCTTGGATTTGTGATAGAAATTTTCTATATCAAATGTAAAGTGAATCTAACATATATTTTTGCAAACTTTTTCCACTTTCATTTTAAACATAACAGTTCCATAGTCTAATAGTCTCATTTCGACATTCTTATCCCAGGCATAGATGCCTCTGCTGGTGGACTGTTAGTCCCCGAGGGTATCACCAGCCCAGTAGCCAGTACTCCGGTACTGGCATGAAAATACGGATTTTTTGTGTTATTAAATTTGCTGTTACAAAATGTTAAAAAATATTATAAATTAAGGAATATATCTCCCTCGTGCAAAGCTCTGATTCCGTTCAAGGATTTGGCTATACTTTTTTGGAACTTTTGGATTATAGCTCTACATCTTTTATATAAGCTTTGGATTTTACATATTTTGGACACGAGCATCACTGAAGAGACATTATTTGTCGAAATGCGCATCTGGTGCAGAAAAATTGGTACCGTTAATGTTATTACCTTAGATGTATTTGGCACAACTTTTTGGAATTTTGGATCCTCAATGCTCTTCAACTTTGTACTTGTTTGGCTTTATAAATATTTTGATATGAGCGTCACTGATGAGTCTTATGTAGACGAAACGCGCGTCTGGCGTACTAAATTATAATCCTGGTTCCTTTGATAACTATTTAGCACTACCATCCAATGACTGACAATTACTATTACCTAGATTTTTATAAGAAATCAATGGAGTAGTTATTGCTAGCTCCAAAACTTTTCTAACATGTACACCATTGAAGGAGTAGGTCTATATACATCATGCGCCATGGTCTTGATTAAATTCACTGTCGCATGTTTTAATAGGGTATATTGAATATGACCAGTTCTAGGTTATCGTTAACAAGGTTTAAAATACAAGAAGACATAGTTTATTGTGGTATTTGAGCGTCACTGATGAGTCTTATGTAGACGAAACGCGCGTCTGGCGTACTAAATTATAATCCTGGTACCTTTGATAACATTTTGCACATGTTCTCAATAGGATGTAAGCATATCAATTACTGTAAAATTCCTTCTTTGAAGTAAATCTGAATCTTCGTGGTTATTTTTGTATCCTGATTGTAAAATAATGCCTATCATGTTTGACTAAGTAGACACTTATTTACGTTTTTTAATTTTAAATTTTTAAATAGTCTTATAAGTCATTATGGTGTTTATCTATGCAATTATTTTAGCTGGTTGATCCCAATTATTGTCACGTTGACCAATTGGATCTTCCCCCTATTTCGCAATTCATTAAAATGATATGGTATATTATTTTATTGTAGTTCCCTTGTTAACCAACTGTTTCATTTGAAAGTATATTGTTCAAGCACGTCCATTTTTTATGAATTGATTAATCAACATATCATCTATTAAAACACGATTTATTAACTCAAGATTAGACACTTAAATATTAATCCAATAAGGTTAAACACAGAATGAAAGTAGATTTCACAGGAACCCCTGATTTGTAGAACTCCATCAGCAACCCAAACTAAATGATAGGTAAGCAATATATTACGGACTTTTGTCTACAAAATAACGTATTGCGGGTTATTTTCGCTGGTGTAAAATTTTCATTGAATACGGTATACGAAATATTTTGGCGGTTATTATTTTGGCGAATTCAAAACTTTTAACAATAACTTTGCATGTTCACTTTTAATTTGGCAGAATTTATTTTGGTGATTTTGTTCTATCCTCGAAAATAAGCAAAAATTTACACCCCGCGAAAAAATAGGCTATATTGTAATTGAACATCGGTAAACTCATGTAGCCTTTATTTACTTCGTAATGTCCGATTGCCGATTACATATATGGCATATATTATTTTCCAACGTGTCTGTATGTCTGTTGATATAAATAAAACATAGCTGAGATAGCTATATGGTATACTATTACTGTACGAAAACATTGTCAACGAAGAAGGAGCCGAGCTTGAATGTTTTGTCAGTGTTTTCATCCGCTCAGCTACGTTTTCATTAAATTCATAATGCTGAATGTGCTCTTATTATTGCCTATAACATTTTGAATTGTTATTCGTTATTAAGAAGCCCGCAAATCATCGAGTGTCCCCGTGATTGATAATTGTTTATTAGATATAAGATTAAAAGTAAAATGTCTCCCAAGGATTAACTAATAAAAATCAAACATTCTAAATTAAACTATAATGAATTAAATAACCTTGTAAACATAGTGCGAAAGTGAAAATTTAAAGCACACTTAATCAAAGCAGCATTAGTTTTTGCATAGGAAAGTTGTTTTCTTTCGTTCCGTTGGTTAACATAGTACATATGCAACGTTTGAATTCGTCAGTGTTTATGGACTTCCGCACCTTTTTACATTTTTTTTATCAATACGTTTTGACCGATGTTCAATTCTCATCAATCAGTCATTCATCCAATCCCTATGCACGAATGATGTTTCTTCATCTGGTATGGCTGACATTATTTGAAGGGAAAGACGAACAAACGATGTATTATGTCTGTTGAGTTACATTGCTAATAATACTCTTTCCCTCATTATTAAAGATGACGGTTTATACATAAAATATGCTGGAGTATTGTAAGAGCGGTGAAAATGTAATATACACTATATTACTCAATCACAAAAGTATCTATACGTTAGAACGGTGAATGGGATTAATCTAAAGATTGTAAGAACGTTTGTCTAGCGGATTGAAGATCGTATAACAACTGTAAAGCAACAGGTACAAAATTGAAAGGTTTAACTGCAATTAAATAATGTTCTGCTATAATGTATTGTAGATCGTTGAGCACATCCTGACATTGTCGGACATTATTTTGATGATAATGACAAAGAAAACGAAGAAAGAAGGCATACGCTACAGACGGAATAAAACGTGGTGGATTATCTTCATTCATTGGCAGTTCATCTGGTATTAATTGAGAATGTCGTGCAAAACTAATGTCATCTACAAGCAACTTTTTCCACAGATAAACAGTATCCTCCTTTTTCACGAAGGATTTCAGTTTGAGCAATTGGTGATGAATATCCAAAATATGCATACACGGGTACAGTTTTTCGTGAGAACACTTTGATATAGAATACATGGTTATCTGTAACGCTTTGCTATATTGTTTAGTTTTATAGAAATATGAAGCCAGCATTAGCCATCCAGACACAGCATCATGGTAGATATTCTGTAGCAAAGTACTTAAACAGGATTTGTACTTTTTGTATTTGTACTTATTTGTGTCGGATGTATAATACGGTAGCATAAACTGGGCACGCAAGAAACACCCCTTTGATATGTAATATGCATACATGTATTTCATTGGAGATTGTGGACATGAAAGTATCTGATTCATTCCTCTATGTAACATATTCATGCCCTTTAAATCAGTACTAGCAAAGCTATAATCTAAATGACGCAATGCCCTTGAATTAAGTATTTTTTCCACTGCATTTGAAACAGCCGTGTGTGGTTTGAATTTCAAATTCCACATGACATCATGGAAGTTGGATACTTGATCTGAGAATAAAATGCATCGCCAACCATAACTGTGTAGGAAAAATAGTTTCTCTAAAAGTATTTCACGAGCACGACCTCTTATTTTGTTCTCAAACAAGTTGTTCTCTGGAACAAAGTAATGCCAGCAAACAGAATATTCAACACAATAAATCAGCCTTCTAACACATCGCAAGAAACACGAAATGAGATTGCTAGTTTTCCATTCACATTTTGACAGCTCTTCGGATATCCAGAACATAATTGTTTTCATGAAGTATGAACAGAGTAAATCTTTACATTCGGAGTAAGAACCTATGACATCTTTTAACATGATTTTCAAAAGAGCATAGCATATCAACTGAGTGTGTGTAAATGTATTTATTAGAAGTTTCTCACCAACAGAAAAGGATATTCGCCATTCTATATTCTCATTTGGTGATTCTTTAACTCCGATAGGTACGAAAAGTACCCCGTGTTTCACAATACTCTGTTTGACATTATAACTAGGCCAAGAATGACTTGATCTTGTTATCCACTGCGTTGCAGGTGATACCCACGTATGACAATGCAAACAAATGCAATGGTCAAGTAAGCCGCCTTCGCCAGATATACAAGGTCCATGAATTGTATTACGTTTATCGTACGCCTTCCAGTGAAAATTTTTAAATAAGGCATTAGATAGATAATTTTTACCATTAATTTGTTCACACACATGAAAATCATCACGATGTTCCAGTTGCAAGTGAGAATAACCAGGTTTTGTATCGCCCATTTCCATTGAAACATAATAGTCGACGAATGGATTTAAACGAGGTTTTATAACTTCATAAACCTCGTAGAATTTAGGCACCATCATGATATCTATATCACTGCCTCGCATTTCAAGACCTTCGCCAAAACTTCCACTTGTAATATATGTACCAAAATTGTTACTTGTTAAATTATCCCTGACGGCGTTCATCAATCTGATTTGTTTAACACAATCTGCTGTTCCTACTATATTTTGGCACATATAACGATACAGTGCTATTGATATATTCTGTGTTATTTGATCTGTAATGAAATAATCAACTGATAGTTTTTATTACAAAAATATACTTCAGAGTACACACATTTACCCCTAAAATAAAGAGATATATAAATTCAACATTAACCCTAAAACAAGAATTCATACTTCAAGGAAAGGTCGAGTAACATTTCGTATTAGAGAAATCAGTGCAGAGTAAAGACGTAATTAAAATCAACTGATCTACATTTAGTTTTGGAGAGCATTGTTCCACAATAAGTTGTAAGTTGCTATGAACTAGATTTCAGTAATTGTGTGTCCTCTTATTATATGTCGATATTTGATATTTATGGTTTTATTAAGGTCTTTCCTTTTTCAAAAGGGAAACACCTTACTGTATTTCTTCCGTTTATTATTATTATTATTATTATTATTATTATTATTATTATTATTATTATTATTATTATTATTATTATTATTATTATTATTATTATTATTATTATTCCGCCAAACTTTGACGAAGTTAGCAGCCTTCATCGTAAGACGTGTCGCTTTCATGTTCACACTTTGTATCGAAATGAATACCTATCTGGAACTCACCCTGTGAGTCGAAATATTTTGTCGGTTCGGAGTAATCCCTCCGAAACCCAAAAACCTTGTTACCGTTCCAACACCGTAACCGTAATAGGTAGAAAAAAAACAAAGAATGAAATTTGTTCAGGACCAGACCCCGGTTCTTCGTCACATTTGGATCGAAAGGATTCAACGACTCATTGGTAGGGTTATGCCCCTATTAAAATTAACTGGTGTCGGTTGGCCACCCAAACTCAGAAACCGTAAGTCGTAGACACCTAGGATCTTCACCATTCATCATCAATTCATGTGACTTTGAAAAATACTTCAAGGTCAAATGTGTATGTTGACCTTGACCTTTGACCTAACACCTTGTTATGGGATAATCTCAGCAACCTTAATACTTTCAGAAGTGTTGCATAGTGGAAAATGTTTCGGTCATTAATGCACAACTTTGTTATAATTTGACCGAAGCGATTTGACCTTTCTGTAAGGGGCATAACTCTTGTTTTAGGTTTCTGAAAAGTCAAAAATCAGTTTTTACTATATGACCAAAGGTCCTAGACCCATGGAGTCTTCAGCAATAACATTGGGGACTAATGACCTTGACAAAGGTCAAAAGGTCAAAGATCAAGGTCATGTCCCAGATAGCGAATTTAGCGTTTTTAATCTTATATAAGGATTTTTAGTGTGTTTTCAAGCTTTTTAAGGTTGACCTTGACCTTTGACCTTTCAACTTTTTATTGGATATCTCAAAAACGATTACACTTACTGAAAAAGTAAATAGTGAAAAATGTTGAGTTGACTAAGGCGCAACTTTTTTACATTTTGACAGAAGAGCTTTGACATACCCTTAAGGGGCATAACCCCCGTTAACGGTTTCTGAATAGACAAAATTAGCTTTAACTCTTGAACCAAAGGTCCTAGACCCATGGGGTCTTATATAATGACATCTTGGACCAATGACCTTTACAAAGGTCACAAGGTCAAAAGTCAAGGTCATGTCCTAAAAAGCGAATTTGTTGTTTTTGTCATATTTTAACGGTTGTATGTGTGTTTGAGAGCTTTTCAATGCATTCTACGACTATTGGAACATGTATTTTACATTACGAAACGGAAAGACCTCTCAATTGTTCAAGAACAATTGACATTTTAATTTTTTTATATTTTTTTTTCTTGCTATCCAATTAATTTTGTTAAATGCGTTACTCAAGTTTTAACTAAGTATTTATAAACTATGATACCCATTTATAATGAATTTGATCAATATCAAATACTTCTAAGATGATGAAAAACGAAAGAAATCATTGATTTTTATGTATCACGTGATTATTAAGATTGCCGCCTAAACTTCCCTGTCATGAGACCACATATATATGTTCCAGACCGTATGAGTATGATTACGGTCTGGCTTATTTAAGATGTCAAGTTTATTAGATAAAATTGAATATTACTGATCAACATAACGGAAATCTCTAATTAATCTAAAAAGTTTAAATGTTCATGAAATCAAACTTAATAATTTAATTATTTAAAAAAGTCTCGTTGATCTGCTCACTGAAATTGAAGTTATCGGAGTGTTGGAAGAAAAGATTTTAGAATATTTAGGAACTTTACTTCAAAAAACCGTCAAAGATACCTGACAAAATCAAAAAAAAAGTCCGTCAAAAATATAATTAAGACGATTCGAAAATTAATACAAGGAATAAATACAGTAGCTTTGTTACTTTATTGAAACCAGTGATTTCTTCTGATTAGTGTGTAGGTTTGATGACATATTTCGAGTTATTCATTTAATTGCATACAAAATTAATTTGTAAATTCAATAAAAGATTTTGATAAATGTTCATCTAGAATTAACCCATATTGTTCAATAAAATTGAGAATCGAAATGGGGAATGTGTCAAAGAGACGACAACCCGACCATAGAAAAAACAACAGCAGAAGGTCACTAACAGGTCTTCAATGTAGCGAGAAATTCCCGCACCCGGAGGCGTCCTTCAGCTGGCCCCTAAACTAATATATACTAGTTCAGTGATAATGAACGCCATACTAATTTCCAAATTGTACACAAGAAACTAAAATTAAAAAAATACAAGACTAACAAAGACCAGAGGCTCCTGACTTGGGACAGGCGCAAAAATGCGGCGGGGTTAAACATGTTTATGAGATCTCAACCCTCCCCCTATACCTCTAGCCAATGTAGAAAAGTAAATGCATAACAATACGCACATTTAAAATTCAATTCAAGAGAAGTCCGAGTCTGATGTCAGAAGATGTAACCAAAGAAAATAAACAAAATGACAATAATACATAAATAACAACAGACTACTAGCAGTTAACTGACATGCCAGCTCCAGACTTCAATTAAACTGATTGAAAGATTATGATTTGAACATATGAATATCAGACACAATCCTTCCCGGTAGGGGTTTAGTATCATACCATCATAACATAATACGAGAAGAACATAACCCGTGTCATGCCAACAACTGGTTTTTAAATAAATGTGTTTAGTTCCGATGCAAAGACCCTATAAGTGAATCAATATTAACGCCAAAATAAGCAATCTTTAATGACCTGACAACAGTGTCTAGTTCGTCCTAGACCGTATGAGTATACTTATATGGTCCGACCGTACGCTTATGGTTGGACCGTACGAGTATACGCATTTTACAATATACGCATACGGTCCAAATACTCATATGATCTGGAACATATATACGCATCTTTACCTATCATACGATTCATTTGAGTTGTCTTTCATGGTTTTGACCATGCCTTTGTTTTTTCCGATATACTTTTGCAAAATTGAATGAACCTTTCATTATTTGATATTTGTATTGATTTTGTTTGTTTTAATCAGAATAATGTCTTTTCTTCTTTTCGTTTTATAACATTAAATTTTTCGTAGGTATTTATTATCAGATAGATGTTATTATAGTAATTTCAGCAAACATGCACTCAAAGTGTTAATCAGAATGTGTTTCTGTTAAAGTTGTTAACGGGGATGACATCATACTTTATTAAGCATCAGTTAAAACGTTTGCCTCTTCTGCTGTTAATCCTATTAATTTACAATCTCCGATTTTTTTTTCGACAGGGAAAACTTACGTCAACGGGAAGGGAATATTTAAAATAAAATAAAACAGGTCTTGCACTTTTTAAAATTTCAATAGTTGACATACACTTTTCTTTCAAATGAAAGTAAACGAACACTAAAAAAAAAAGAATATTGTAATTGATAATAACGTATGTAAAAAATATGTACACCAATTCGTTATATAGATTGTAATTTGGAAGGTGTACTTGATTCGCAATTGATGCCTAATAATCTGCATATAAACATTGACCACTGTGGATAGTTAAATATCAATTTTTAGTACATAGTAATTGGCTAAAAATATCCTCACCTGTCCCCAAGTATCTCTGATTGAAAGTGGACGAGAATGTCAATTTACATAGTTGTTACATTTTTCAGTCTTTACGGGAATTTTCTTTTACTTTTACTTATTCAAATAGAAGAAGATTCTAAAGCTATCACGTATATTGATTGATTTAGCGGAAATTTTTAGTTTCAATGTTTTGTCTCGCTTTGGGGGTATATATATAAAAGTGACAACTATGCGACAGATCATCATCATCATCATCATCATCATCATCATCATCATCATCATCATCATCATCATCATCATCATCATCATCATCATCATCATCATCATCATCATCATCATCATCATCATCATCATCATCATCATCATCATCATCATCATCATCATCATCATCATCATCATCATCATCATCATCATCATCATCATCATCATCATCATCATCATCATCATCATCATCATCATCATCATCATCATCATCATCATCATCATCATCATCAATACTATAGCTTAAGGCTAAATCTCCGTCGTAAGTACATGTATTATATATATATAGCTTAAGGCTTCTTCGTCGTAAGTATTATAACTTGAGGCTTAATTCTAATCTGATATTTAAGCCAATTTATGTCGACAACTTATTTTACGCATGCATCTCTATGCTACATAGTTTTGATAAATATCAAAGTAAAAGCCAATAGAGATCATAGATATATGTTTATCAAATGATCATGTTACAATAAAAACAGTAAGAAGTAAGAAAGGGATCGACTCGTGAGACTGAAACGAAGCATAAAAACAGCAATGTCTAGTATTTCCAAATAAACTCCATGTACCAATCTGATAGTATCCGAAGCTGCTGAACACTATCTCAAAAACAATTACAACTAATTAATAAAGTATAATTATCAAGTTTATAACATTGATCAATTATGTTGTACTGTTACACCATTGACCTAGTATGGATGTGCATGTCTAGACGTAGGAGCTTGTCATTCAGTGCTTATCGTTTGTTGTTGTGTTTTCGTTCATTTTTTTTTTACATTAATTTGGCTGTTAGTTTTCTCGGTTTAGGTGTTTAAAATTTACATTTGTCATTGAAAGTCCTCTTATAGCTGACTATGCTATATGGGCTTTGCTCATTGTTGAAAGCCGCGTACAGTGGCATATAGATGTTAAAAGTTCTGTGTCATTTGGACTCTTGTGAAGAGTTGTCACATCCACAATCACACTACACCTTGTTTTTTGTACATATCACAAATTAAGTATAAACAAATCATAGACAGTCTAGAAAAGCAAGACCTTTTGTCATGTAAAAAAAACCAGTGTCCGTATGACCATTGGTGTTCATTACTGTATAGCAGACTATATGTAGTTTCCATGTGTCCATTAGATTACACATCCGTATCCAGTGAGCTACTAAATTACGGGAAAAAATCCATTTTTTTTGTTCCAAAACACAATTCAGTATGTAGTCTTAAACTTTAAAATCTCATGCGAGATGCCTAATGTTCAGACAGTATTGTTTTTAAAAAGTATTTATCAAACTCGAACGCCAATCATTTAAGTTTTTTTCGTGCAATACAATTTATGATTATGGCAGGATCCAAGGTATTTGGAAGGTGTTGTAGTTATCAATAATTGAAAAATATATTGACAAACAGAGCGATGCGAAAAATAATTTGAACGATTTTACGCTAAAAATTTATTAAGATATTGTGGAAACATGAGATTTTCAAAATTATTTAGCGCTCGAAATGGTGGAGTACGCCGTCTACCCCTGTATCCTCGAATGTACATTAAAGGGGCACTAGCTGTCAAATTCATGGTCACCGATTTGACTCAAATTCTCATATTTGATTTATAACAATGTAAAACATTTATCCAAACTACCAAAAGTCTAAAATAAACAGTATACAGAGCATGGTATAGATAATATGTAGGTTCGTTTCGTGTGTATGTTAGTCCAGACGCCATCTAATCAACTATTGATTTGATCTCAGATCACCATATAAGCGATGTAAACATAAATAACGATATGAATAGATTAAAGCAACACGTGCAATTGGATTTTTATAGGTATGTTTGCTTTTATCTTATAGATTAAAATTGAAGTGTCTCATTGTTTTTAACCGTATAAGAATGATTTTATATAGATCGAATCTGTAATCAAATAATTTACCGTAGTTTCACTTTCATTGTTGACATTCTTTTTCCTTGAATAACCTGTACACGTATAATGCATGCGTTGTCAATCTCTAACGAGGGGTTAAATTGAAGTTCATATGAATACGGATTTAATGAGGTCGGCTAATTCACTTGCAAGTGAAACAGTAATTATCAATGTTTCATCGCTTAATTTGACAAAATTAAACCATTTTGAATTATTATTTCACTATTTCACTTTCATTATTGATTGAACAAAATAAATCTTACTTAAGATTTTTTATATATCTCGTAGCTAGTGCCCCTTTAAGGTATACATGGACAAAAACCTCGTCCCATACATAAGTATAGGTAAAGACGAAAAAAATCCACTAATTTTTGATAAATATATCAGTGATATGAATTGCTGTTCACATCAAATTATCTTAATTAAATTATACAATTATTTTTTTAAATATTTGAGTACACCGTTTTCATTCGGGTGTGTTGCAATCTTGATTAAATGTTAAAACTTGTAAAAAAAGCAACATTCTCGCTTCGAAATTCATAGTTTTAATATTTTCATACTAAATTGTCATGATTGTGTCTTGGAAGTTTTTAAGATTCATAATTGGAGAAAAACTAAAATATGGGTCAACTGAAATGACAAAAAACCATGATTGTATTTGATTACAAGTTTCTAAGTGACTTATTTCATTATAATATTTGTGTCAATAAAATCGTTCAAAGTTTAATGACAAAATATTTAAAAATTTTAAAAAAGTAGTTGGGGTTATTGTTGTCTTAAAGTATATTCCAGCAAACAATACATGTTCAAAGAGTAAAACATGCATGCAGTGTATTCTACCCTCCTTAATGCTTCAATGTAATAGGACGAAATACGTTGAGTTAGGTCGGTTATGTCGAGTAAAGTCATTATATTGCAAATTTCTAATAAAACGTACATTTAAACATTAAAATGCGGCCACTTTCATTTAAGACAGAAACTGTCTAAAAATTAACTCAAATGCTAAAATTTGACGATTATAGTTAAGTGTGCATGACTGAATGATGCTCGTACCTGATACATATGCATTGCATTGTCAAAATCAGCCCATATTTATGTAACAGAAGTGTTCTACTTTCATCAAAAAAGCTAAAAGTTTACATTTTAACAAGTTCGTAAAACTGTTTTATTTTGGGGCCAAAATGGGGTCTTTCTGGACCTACTCCTTTTATAACCATATCATTTATAGAAAATGATTACATAGCTGCCATGTCATGTCCAACCTTAAGTTCTGACAAATGGACTACTCACAAACATACTGCACACTTGGCTTTGGTATGTACCTTGTTGTTGTGAAAGACATCATGCTTATGATGTGTTATATAGGACAAGCATGTTTTCTAAAAAGATACTCATCAGTGGCATTGACATGAAAGAAAAACACAGATGAAAGGCAAAATCAAAGCCTAACTTGTACCAAATGTTGATAAGGCTTCCTCTGTTTCGTCAAAACTCCTTTGTGTTTGAAATAAATCAAAATGTTATCAGTAGAAGATTAACATACATTGACCATATTAATGGCAATTCATGTTAAATTATGTCAAATCGACTGGTGATTGCAACGAGGACAAAACCGTATCATATCAGTGACAAAGTTTTTAATTATTGGTTTTATATTTTTCATGTCTGGTCCCTTTATAGCCGACTATACGGTCTTTCATTGTTGAATACCGCACGGTTGCCTATAACATGTCCACTTTATTTGACCTGTGGTGAAAACTTGTATAAGTGGCAACCATACAACATCTCAATATATTTATAAAGACAAAGTGGTAAGATTCATCGAAATCGCTTGATGCAACACAGTTTGAAGACTTATCAATGTGAAGATCCCCGAGCCCGTATTGTTTTGGCGAGGAGGTGCTTATATGTTTTTATACACGTATTATTAAAACTTGTCATATTATCTAACCGTCAAAAACTTTTAAAACGAACAATGAGAGCACTTGAATCAACTAAAATCCACAATAATGGACGAATTTGAGTGTAAATGTAATTATGCAATAGACGAAGCGCACTAATATATTGAAATAATAGCTATTAAACTGCATCAGAGGCGGAGCGATTACATGGTACAAAAAATCATTTACTTATTTGTTACATTTTCGTTGGGAAGCTTTATAGTCTAAGAGCAACTCAGAATTTGTATTTTACAGACAAATTATTCAAAACCCTTATACAGATCTTATTTTCAACTGATCAATCAATTTTATCCGCATCAAATCAATTTGTTTTGAAAAAAACATGATATACTATGCATAGACCCACAATAACGATATCGAACGAAAGAGAGAAACGATACTAGAAAAAATGCCATCGCAAATTCGGATTGCTGAAAACAAGTTTACGATTTGGGATTTACGATTACTAGTATATTGAACGATTATAATGTACAGCTCGCGATATTTCACATTATATCGTCCTCAAACATCATCTTTTTCTTGCTGTGTTCAATCAACTCATGGGCGTTACATCTACTGCCTTCTCTATATTAATAAACAAATAAATTGGTAACACAACAATGGCGGCTAACAATCCTTTTTAGCATACTTAATGTTGTAACATCTCTGGAGTAATATCTTTATACTGTAAATTAAAGTGTATACCTTAAATGTGTCGGGTTAGCATATATCACTTTTTGCGAAGATGAAATAAACAGAACTCATTAATGATTTCTTTTTAAATTTCGGTCTTTCTTTCATAATATAAAACAAACGTTTTGTACCCAATTCTAAATTGCTTAGATTTGACTTTTAAGGACAAATACACCTGTATAATATATAAAAACAAATACAGTTGTACAATGTACATGTAGGTGTTTCTGTACCTTCCGAAAATATTAATCTTTGTGAAATTTACTTCGCATATCATATAACGAAGATACATGCATTCGTCCCTTTCCTCAAAACAGTATTCCAAAGATAGTGGACGGCGAGTTTTAACACATAGGAAAATCTGCATAATTTAAGTGATTACATATATTAAGATTGGTTAACTGAACCAATTGCAAGTTGTCAATAGAATTGTGCATCTTGCAAAACAATAAAAAAAAAAACGCAAAAATAAAACGATATCTTATTTTTTTTAAAGATGGACGAAAGATACTAGAGGGACAGTTTAACTCTTGGATTGAAAATAAACTAATAACGCCTTGGCTAAAAATAAAAAGACAAACAGACAAATAATAGTACAGAACACAAAACATAGAAAACTAAAGACTAAGCAACACGAATAACTGATAGTGACCTCAAGTGCTCCGGAAGAGTAAGCAGATCCTGCTTCACATGTGACACTCGTCGGGATGCTTATGTTATTAGAAATCGGATAAAAAATATAATTATGTAGGTCACACTCAGGAAAGGGAACAGTATTGTAGCTACATCATAAGAAACATATCCGATATCATCTATTGAACGGTTATTCTATAACGGTCAACCAACTCGTGATGGTGTTCGTAAAATTTACAAGGGATGATTTCAGTTTCACCATTTAAAACTCTTGGTTTAAAAGCTTCCTTATGAGCAGCAATCGTGTATCAAGGAAATCATGATAGGAAATACAAGCCCGGGAATACCGTAACACTTTGGAAATATCTTCTCTGTATGTAAACGCTGCTGGAATGTTGCTACATAGGAATGTAAAGTTTACGATTGGGAAGCTGCAATCATCTAGCTCTTTTGTCCCTTTTAAAAGGTGCGATTATGACTTTCCAGCAGTAGTCTTTTAACCTAAACAAAATTTGGATTACGCTGAAATTGATTGATTGGTTACCATTTTATTTTGTAGATCCGAAATGAACTCCATCAAGAATATTTTGTCAATGCAGTTTTTCTTCCCAATGGACATTTTAAAAAGGAAAACCTTATCATGGTTTCGTCCTTAACAAAATGTGTACTAGAAAACATGTTCTGAATAAAATGTCATCTATAAATGATATTATTTTCGTTTCTTTATAAATAAAAATAATATTTGAGTAATCAAATTTCTTACATCAAGAACAACGACTATCCAAATATAGAATTTGATTAAATATCCGTTTTACTGTTAAGCGGGATATATCAGAAAATAAGCATGACGTGTATTTAGCTTTTTAAATTTTGAACGTTTAGGTCTTACTTCCTGCAATATACAATTTGAAATATAATACATAGTCTTTTTATTATTTCAACTGCAAATTTTACTGACATGATTTCTAACATGCCTTTTATACTTTCTAAAATTCTGCTTGATTCTTCCAGTTTAGAAGGGAGTTGTCGATTTGAATTTTCATTAGAGTTCAGTATCTTTGTGATATTCTTTTTGTTGATAAAAAAAAACTGTTTCCAAATTCCTTTAAAATGAGCTGTATCTTGCATGATTTGCGTTAGTTTGTAGCTCTGAACGAATCTTAACATTTAAACAATGATCCTTGTTTCAATATCAAGTTTTTAACGGTTCTGTTGAAGGAAAATTCAGTAAAGCGCTATCGAAATTTGATACATTTCAAATAATTGTAATAATATAGCATGTAAAAAGATATAACACTAGTATACAAAACAAAATTTCATTTTTCCTTTAAGTCATTTCACATCTGTAAATGTTAATGTTTGTAGCCGTTTATTCAATTAAATATCATTGTTTTCCATTTTAAAATGTAACAATCTCCCCATTGTGGTATTATTTCCTCATTTACTTTAAAATTTCAAAAGAATTTAAAGTAAAAATATTGAATTACTTAAAAACCGGTGATAAAACACCAATAAATGTGTCACTTCCAGTAAACAAAAGGTTAATATGAAACTACATTTAAAATTGGAATCAGATTTGTGTATCAATTGTCAAGGGAATATGATTATCTTGTCAATAGAAAGGTATGGAAAAATCAAGATTCTTATTTTCGAATACAAATTAAATTAGAAATAACAACTGAAAGTAGTTCTAATTACAATGGTGTTAGACAAATTCAACTCATTGCAATTAAAACAAAAATCACACACGATATTAAAGGCTCTATTTAATAATACTTATTGTATTAAAATGTACCTAGTTAGGATGTGTTAACGTGACCAACTAATACCTCTTTCTTCACCAATAGACTATTTTCATATTAACGACTTTTGCCTCCGGATTATATAATTTTTATGCAGGTTACTTTTCCTGTGGAAAGACATCCTAGTAATCGGTCAAGAAAGAGCAACCGAAATAAGTAAAAACAAACATACACTGTAAACCAAATAATTTTCGTGACGTGCGCTAGCGGAAAAATAAAACGAATGTAAATAGTCGCGAAATTTAAAACTTTGATCTTTCATTATCTACCTATATCAAGTATGTGCAGACCGTGCAAAAAATCGCCGCTTTGTGGGATAAAAAAATAGATTGTCTTAGGGAAGGATAACTACTACTTTGTAAAGAACCACTCTGATTCAAACAACAAATTCCCTGCAACTGACATTATCAAGATACTTAATTTCTTGTTTGAAAACATACTTTTTACGGTTAAAGGGCTTGTTTTTAACAATATATCTGCATTCCAATGGGAACCAACTGTGTATCCTTTCCTGCCGACTTGTACCTTTATTCTCACGAGGCAGACTTCATATAAAAGCTTCAAGGTAATAAAGAAAAGAAGTGAGTAATATCCTTTAATTTCACATTCATATATAGATAAATTTCTCTCCCTAAATAATTAAATTTCGGCAACTATGTTGACCTCATTTATCCAGTGAACTAAAGATAAAGGATACAACAGATACAGTTAAAGTATGCCTCATATCTTGAATAAAATATAGAAATTGACAGAGAGGGTCGGTTTAAAATAAAACTTTACAGCAAAAGAGCAAATTGTGGTTTTTCCTATAAAGCAACATTCCAGCAACACGTGCATACGGTGTATATATCTCCCAATATTACGATACGCCCTGGGTTGTTTTTCCTCTTATGATTTCCTTCATAACTGCAATCCCGTTCAATTTCCACGAATGTGATTTACCGAATAAGACTATTTACTGGGTTTGTAATAATATGAGCAACAAAACGTGCCACATATGGAGCATGATATGCTTACCCTTCCGGACCAACTGAGATATTGAAAACTTATATACTTGTATAAGTAGCAGCCCTCTATCAAGAAAATGTTAAATGAAATGCAAGCCCTGGAATATCGTGTCAGTTCGAAGATAGATATCCAATATGCATTCGCCTCTTGAATGTTCATACAAAGTATTGAAATGTTCACAATATGGGATGCAGGACCGATTTGTCGAGCCACTGACCCTATAAGACAACTTCAAGAAGTTAGTCAATATATGAGACATATACACACGATACAGCGGTATCTGCTTCATTCTTTATTTTCAGTTCAAAGGGATGCAGGCGTTCAACATAGTCACCAAACTTTGAATTATTTGGTGAAAGTTCATCATCTATTAGCAGGTTTAATGTTAATTCTAGCTTCTATTCATTCTACATCAATAGCAACCATCCTCAGATAAATGAAGAAAATGTTGACAGGAAGAGCAGCACAGTTGGTTCCCAACGGGAATGCCTAAGGAAAGATTTGATTTTTTCATAAAACTGCATATTTTTTAATTTTAAGGTGGAAATTGAACTTCAGTTTGCGGTATCCAATCATACACATATAATATTTCTTAGCCAAGATCACAATTGAAAGTGAGTTGACTACACCTTTTGGTCACACTGATTTCTGTGTTTAACGTGTAAACCACAGAAAACAATATGTAGTTTGAAAATCATATTGTAGCGTGTTTTGCTCTACTCTGTTCACGATATCATCTTGTTACGGGGGACGGATTTATAAACGTTGTTAAAGTTTCCGAATTCATGTTTTGTAATCTTCAATTGTAATTTGTCCATTTTTTGTAAAAAAAGAAACCCAGTGTTTAAACTAAATTTGAAATGCAGCTTTTATGAAATTAACGACAATGAATGATTGGAATTCTATGTAATTACGTATCACTCGCCAGTATCACGTGTACATGCAATATTGAAATAATAACTTAAGTGAAAATTTATGAACAGAGTCAAATTAGTCCAAAAAAAAAGTCTCTTTACGGCAGGATTGTCGGTTGGATCTATATGTAATTTAGCAGATAGTAAGTACGCTTGTCGTGCGGTATTAGTTTCACCTACAGTCTGTAAAGCAACACCAAGAAGATTATAGGCTGCTGCTTTTGCGTCCATATCTGCATTTAAATAATTGTATTCTGTAACAAGTTGTAGAACTTGGAGGGCATCCTGTCATTGTCTGGCATCATTTAAATTATAATGACAAAGAAAACAAAGAAAACAGGCATAAACTGAAGATGGAATTCTAAGCGGGTTGTAATCTACTTCTAACAGTAGTTCATCTGGTATTAATAGAGAGTTTACTTCAAATCTTATATCATCTACAAGAACATATTTCCACAAATGAACAATACTCTTCATCTGAAGTGATTTCAGTTTGAACAGTCGATGATGAATGTCCAACAGTTTTATGTAAGGGTAGAGTTTTTCAAAGGTACATTTCGATATACAATCCCTTATAATTCGTACAACTCTAGTATATTGCTTTGTTTTATAGAAGAACGAAGCTAACATTAGCCACCCAGATACAGCGTCATGATAGATATTCTTTAGCAGAGTACTAAGACAGAATTTGTACTGTTGGTATTGGTTTTTATTATTACTGTATGCACTGTTAAGTTGAATAGACTGGGCAGGCACTGCACTCATTATTGACATGTAATATGTATATATGTATTTCATGGAAGATTTTTTGCACTAAACTGTTTTTTGTATTTTTCTAATTAATGAGGAACTATGCAATATTTTGAAAACCCCTCGAAAAGAATTATTTGCCAATTGCAGTAAGGTAGAACTCGTTGTTTTCTCAACATCATTTATATACAATGGGTTCCGTTCTATGTTGAAATACTGCATTGATGCACAAAAAGTGGATACTTGATCTGAAAACAAAACGCATCGCCAACCATAACTATGCAATGTATACAGTTTTTCTAAAAGTATTTTACATGTTTTACGAGCACGGCCCTCAATTTTATTCTCAAACATATTGTTCTCTGGAATGAAGTAATGCGCAAAAACTGAATACACAACGCAATAAATGAGTCTGTCAAAACATTGCATAAAACGAGGTATAAGTTTGTTAGGTTTCCATGAGGATAGTGGTAGTTCTTCAGAGATCCAGAAAATAATTGTTTTGAGGAAATAAGAGCAGAGCAATTCTTTACAGAGTCAGTAGCTATTACATCTTTTAAAAGAATTTTTATCAGAGCATAACAACATAGTTGGGTGTGAGTAAAGGTATGTACTAACATTTTTTCACTGATTGAAAATGATATTCTCCATTCTAAATCCTCTTTTGTCGACCCCTTAGTCCTAATTGGTACAAAAAGGACACCGTGTTTGATGATACTTTGTTTGACATTATTACTCGGCCATGAGTTGGTAGATCTCGTTATCCATTGCACTGCAGATGATATCCACGATTTACAATGTAAACATTCGGCAAAGTCATATAATCCATCTTTGTCAGATACACATAGTCCATGAATTGTATAGTCCATATTTTTGGTCAGGATGTCTTCTTTCCATAATGAGCTAGATAGATAATACTTATCACCTAGTTGTACACAGTTGTGATAAGAAGTACACCTACTGTCTAGTCTCAACTGAGTAAATCCAGGTTTTACATTGTCTGTATCCATTAGCAGATATGCTGAAATTGGATTTAAACGGGGCTTCACATCATAAACCTTTATATTTTGTACGACATACATAACATCCAAATCACTGCCTCGCATATCAAGTCCTTCCCCATAACTTCCACTTGTTATACTAATCTCATTTTTGTGAATTGACAAATCATCCCTGATAGCGTTCATTAACCTGATTTGTTTAACATTATCTTCAGTTCCTACTATACTTTGACACATGTACCTATATAGTTCTGTTGATAAATTTTGTGTGATGTGATCTGTAATCAGAACAAAAAAGTGATTACAAGTATAAGAAACAAAAAAATATTTTAAACGAACATTAGAGTTATTGCACACTGTATGTACATGTTGATTATTTCACTTGAAATGAGAATCCAATCGTAGTGTTACGTGTGACACGCCTATCATCTAAATTAAAATTTGCAATCAGTTAAGATTTCGTAAAAACAGGCATACTAATACTTACATCTAAAATGACTGCCTTATATTGCCGTAGTACGGTTCGACATTTAGATTTTGTTTCTTAATCTACGGTGGTTTATTTGTAAAGGATATTTAAATGTCAGAAGGATCGATTTCTTTGTATGCTGTTTCAAAACGACAGTGGTGTGATTTTAAAACTTAAAACGACAACTTATTAGGCAAGAAAATGCTAAGGAACAAATATGATTGTCTGCAGTAACCTTAATATGACATAGATATTTACCAATGCAAAGACATAACGTATCAAATATACATGTAAACAACTGAAGATTATTTAGCAAATTATAAGAGAAAGGTAACCTGTCAAAAAAATTTTCCAACTTAACATCTCAATAATGCTTATTATGTAAGTTACAGAAGGGAAAAATATAAAAATATGTTTCTGTTTTGTTTTTATTTTGATTCCTTATTATTAAAGACTCTTTTCCTTCACTTTTTTTGAAATAGTCATTAGTACTTCCGCAATCATGGGTATTTCCGTAACAAACATTTTTCTTAAAGTCCTGTTTCATAGAAGAAAAAAAACAACACATAAGCAAATTCCAGATATATTTTCAAATCAACGACATGACATTTTTGAGTTTCTATTACCCACAAAAATGAATATTTTAATGATTTTAATTGTAAAAAATGGTTCGTAGCATAATATTTCATTGCTATTTCCACGTAAAACTAAATATAATACCTACATGTATGCAATACTTCAACCATTTTTATTGTTCCGAAGTATATCCGTAACATAGGTTTTCGTTTCCTTTTTTTCACGTAAAACGCGATCAATCAAATTACGAATACTAAATGTACTTTTTTTGTAGTTGGATATTGTTATTGATTTCCAATGAATAATATTATTATAATAAAACAAAACATTTACTACGTTATTAAGTATTGATGTAATAAAAGCCACAGCCCTTTATTACAACAAGGCCGAAATAATGTTTAAAAATAGATAATCTCAATAAGCTTTATTACAAATAGACAAAAAAAAACATTGCGTGTTTAATGGTGTGAAGTTTTTAAACTAGCTCAAACTTATTTGTCTTCAATATTTTCTTTTAATATACAATGCGTACTCTTAAATCTGATATATTGTAGTGTAAATTAACTCAACTACAAATGAAAAATAGGTAATGGTTTGTCATTTTCTAAGCGTATTTAAAAGAAACAACACATATTTTTGACAGTCCTGTAATGTAACACTAGACTAGTATCAAGTGTGCATGCAACATTCAATTGATTATGTAAACGCAAAATCCTTCTTTCATTATTAATGTTATTGTTTTGATGCAGTTGGAATTTTTTCGTGACTCTTTTATGCAAATTCAACTCTTGACGGCTTTTGAAATTTTATTTGGTTTTGAGAAAAAGGTTTTAATCATATGAAACCAGTGACTGGTGAAAACAAATGTGTATTCAATTCGTGAACCAATGTTTATAAATCATAAACTTAATATTCTGTGCACGATTATATCATTTTTACGCAAACATATCGTATAACTGTCAATTGTTTTTCCTCTCTGTCTGTTATGTTGTGAAACTATGGCAGCTAATTATTTGTCGTGTTTTGAAGCCGTAGTTTACCGATTGTCACCTTATAGTAAACAATCAAACAAGAGGCATGGATATTGAGCACGTGTATAACATGTACAATCAGATAATAGTTAAGTTCAATAAAAGATCCATGCGTATTGTAATAACCGGATTTTTACGAGAGGGGTCACGCTAAGGTCACACGTATACGGAAATTATGTCGGCGAATTGCTTCCTGAAAGCAAGCAATTAAAAAAGTCAACTTCTTCTAAATGTGGACAAATCAAAGAATTTTCTTCAGAAAAAAAGTATATGTACATAAGTTTTATAATGAAAACTATCCAAACATATGCATCATTTATTTTTAATTTGAGGTTTCATATGACTTTAATGTCATTGGTTTTCCACATGTTTGGCAATGTTATGACAGTCCCGGGTTTGTTTAATAAGGAAATATTGTAACTATTCCAATATTATTTTTAAAAATGTAAACCTTTTGGTACTTTGAAATGAGAAAGGTAGTATTCATATATCAACAGATATTAAAGCTGCTTTTCAAATTTCAAATTTCAAATTAAATCAATAAATGTTGTTTATCTTTGAAAGGTAAACGCACATTATTGATCTTCAGATGTAACTCTTTGGCTAATTGTTAAATGTAATTAAATGACATATTCTACCAACTACAGCTGTTAACTAAACTTAACTAACAAAGTACACGCAATGGCGAATTAAGTTGTTTTAAAGGTGTAAAAAAAAGCTTTTGTTACTTATTGAACACGAGACACTTCTTTAATATATCTGCAGACATGGATTAACTGTGTATTGGTCGAGCGTAAAGACTTAAAGAATATAGATGAAAGTTAATGGCACGACGTTGTCTTGGAGTAAACACAAAAAAAGTTTTAGAAAAAGGGGCGAAAGATACCAAAGGGATATTCAAACTCATAAGTCGAAAATAAACTGAACACGCCATGGTTAAAAAGAAAAAGACAAACAGACAAACAATAGAACACAAAATAGAAACACTAAAGACTGAGCAACTAGAACTCCACAAAAACTGGGGGTGATCTCAGGTGCTTCGGAAGGGTAAGCATATCCTGTTCCATATGTGCACCCGTCGTGTTACTCATGTTTGTACAAATCCGGAAATAAGTCTATTTCGGTAGGTCACATTCTACAAAAGGTGACTGGATTGTAGTAACGACATTATGAACATATCCGCTATCATCTATGAAACGCGTATTCGAAGAGACATTATTCGTGGTATCATACGACAAGTATGCAGTTCTTATGACTTTATAAAATAAGTAGACTTGATATGATTTCCAATGAGACAAATATCAACCAAAGTTCAATTGAAGGGGATGTAAGCAATTATAGGCAACCGTACGACTTTCAACAATGAGAAAAACTCATACCGTATGGTCGGCTATAAATCGCCCCGACATGAAAAATATGACATAATCCAATTGAGAAAACTAACGGCCTAATTTTAAACAAAACAATTTACGAAAACAGAATATGATAGATATGAACCAACGGCAACCACTGAACAACAGGCACATAAAGATTGTGGCGGGGTTAAACAGGCGCCAAACCCTCCCCTTACCCGGTCTTGTGGTGTACCAGTACAGCATAAGAAGAAACTATAAAAATCAGTTGAAAAATGCTAGTATGTGCCTGTCCCGAGTTTTTTTTTATATAAATAAGACCGTTAGTTTTCTCGTTTCGAATTGTTTTACTTTGTTTTATCGGGCCTTTTATAGCTGACTATGAGGTATGGGCTTTGCTCATTGTTGAAGGCCGTACGGTGACCTATAGTTGTTGGTGTCTGTGTCGTTTTGGTCTCTTGTGGACAGTTGTCTCATTGGCAATCATACCACATCTTCTTTTTTATATATTTACTCATCAGATGGATACAACAAGAAATACATCTAACAAAAACACAGAGTGGACTTGGACGGGTATTTATATATTCCAAACAAAAAGACACTCTGAGAGAAGCAGCAGTTACTGGCAGCAGCTAGTTCAAAGCCAATAACAACTTACAAAAAAAAATCATGTATCTAAGACTAAAATATCAATCAGTACGCATACAACATCTGATTTAGTGTACAGACGTCATCAATAGTTAAAGAAAAACATGATCCTGTGCAATGCCTAACTATAGGTATCGACACTTTGTAGTATTATGAAAGTACATATGTGTACTATTTAGTATGTTTTTATTTTACTGGTAACAAAATAAATATGTAAACACATTAAAACAATATTCAAAGATTTAATTACAGTGTTGAATAGGTATCCTTTCAGAATAATTTAATCTTTGGAGGATTTTAAAGATTAATAATTTTACCCGGATCGTATCTAAATTTCTAGGCTCGGTTTACAACATCACCGTACATTTAAGATGATCTATTCCGTTTGAAATCAGTTTTCTACAGGTACAGCCAAACATGCAGACCAAATCGTTGAATCTAAGAAAACATTTAGTAAAGGTTTTAAGTAATTTGTGGTAACGGAATATCTGACTTTATAATTTACAAGTAGTACTACATAGATTACGCTTATTTAAATCCAAAACGTCAGGACAGACACGAACATAGCGTACAAGTTGTGATATAAAAACAACGAAAGACGGTGCCAAAGAACATCACCATCCGAAAAGGAAAAATTAACAATCGAGTAGAAAAATTATCCCTTTTTTGTAAAGTTTTGTGTAGAAATTCAGGTGTAATACGGAAATATCTAAATCTAGGAGAAGAATTTACTGCTGCTGATATTAGAATCATTCAAAGTATGTTCATTTGGGTAAATTTCAGAAGTAAAGTTAGAGAATTCTTGATTATTTCACGGAAAACAATTATTAAGATAACGGCAAGTGTTGTTGGGTTCATCAATTAAAAAAAATAGTTATCAACATATGATCAAAGGTACAAGAATTATAACTTTGTACGCCAGACGCGCGTTTCGTCTACATAAGACTCATCAGTGACGCTCATATCAAAATATTTATCGACCAACCAATTACGAAGTTGAAGAGCATTTTAGACAGTGCTTTACTGTGTTTGGTCATAAACTGTGATTCATGACAGGAAAGAAGGAACAAGTCTGCTATTAAAGGGGCAACTTATATGCCCATAGGAATACCTACACTCTGTCGATAAACTTTATTGCTATAAAGTACAAAACTGTTGTCAAGTAGAAAATTTAGTGCATTAATTAACTTATCACACCTCCAGTAAGGAAGCCTATATATTTACCTTTCTCATCAGATAAAAGGATTTTATATGAGTTACAGCAAATAAATTTGCAACCAGATTTATCAAACGACCATTTAGTTAGATAGGAAAACGTTGCATATTATTAGATGCATTTCGGTTTTCAATTGATATTTATCATTTAATTTATCTTATATGTTTTTGTCCTTGATACTTCTTAAACATCTTAAAGGTATACCCGTTCAATGCAGATGAACATGATAAAAGACAATTTGTAACAAATTCTTACATTTCAATGTTATGCAAATAACGAACATGATTCACTTCCTTTTTTTTTAATATAATATCTAATTTTATTTCAATAAAGCCTTATATTTTTACATAAAAAATAGGGGCTCTAGATGAAATAGAATATATATAAACATAAACAAAATAAAGATAAGATGCGCGAACAAAGGACCAGCAATTTAATAATTTGTAAAGTTTTATAAAAACGAGGACATCGCGCTATCTTCTTTGGACGGTTTGAAATTTAAATACAGTCAAATATTCGTTTCAATTCATGCTTGGTAAATTCTATTTATAATGAAATATTACTAATCGAGAGCATTTCATTGGATGTTTAATGTATCATTGTGTATTGGCTAGGCAATTTCCGCCGCGTGGAGGCTAGTTTCAGGAAGTCAATTTATTCCGGTTTGTTTCGATTTTATTATGGGTTTTTTTAAATCATTTGTCGGTGCATATTTAGTATAATAATTTTCTAAAATCTCTTGTTTTCCAACTTTAAGTCGTAATCTGAAGTGAAATTCGAAAAAAATATAAAAATTAAAGACATTCGGATCACTTAAAGATGTCAACCCGATGTCTCAATGAGCCTGGTGACTAGAACTCATAGTAAATAATAGTTCAACTTACACATGTTACACCTGCACTTTAACTTTAGCTTCAAATCCAAGCAAAATTGGAATTGTACTCAATTAAGATCAATTTCAACTCAAGTATGAATATACCTAAACTGCGAACGTACACTCGTTGGCTAGACATATTCATTCATCGATATATAATCATCCCTTTTGCTAATCAGTTACGTTTGGAAACTATACTGAGTTATAAATGTACAACTGCATTTTAAAGATTTGAAGAAAATTATACATTAGTTGTTACCTACCTGTCATTGTTATTATACTGATGAGTTTTGTTCTAACGGGACGCGGGTCTGGCATACACAATTACAAGCCTGGTAGAATTGAATATTTTTTGCTAAGCTCATTTATATTATAGTGTGAAATAGGTATTTCCGTAACAGTGATGTTTCGCTTCCGGCTCCTTATAAGACGTAACAAAACATCTGAATAATACTTAAGGTGAACTTTGCCAGTAATGATTAGTTTATCTCATGATTTGATATGAATTTGAAACACACACCATATTGCTACGTAAAAAAGACATAATTTAAAACCAGTTTTCCACATATAACTTCCGGAAACAAACATTAACGAGACGTAAATTATGAAAAATACTGCTTCTTTTTCAATCACTCTAGACTTTGTCTCGAATAACATAACATATGTATGAAAACACAACTTAGATAACACCCAGAACTAAAAGTTCATAATTAAGAAAGTATGCATCAATTGAAAATATTGTTTGTGTGAATTTAAAAGTTTCACTGTCTTAAAAAGGTTTGTTTTTAAGTTTCTCAATGCTGGTCCTAGTTAATGCAGAAATTGTATGTTATATAACCATATATTTTTTTCTCCCAAAAAAACAAATTTTAGATATCATATCTAAAAAAGCGAGAGGAATACTTTCAGTATTTGCTTTACTGGCAGTTTACGGTTTTACAGGAATATTTTGTTACTTCCAAAATCATTTTAAAAGAATGTTCGGGTTAAAAAATCCATTAAATTGACGATAGTATTTTATTGATAAAAAATATTCTTGAACGTTTCTTACATACATGTAGAACTTAAAGAAACAAAGATTTTCGGAAAATATCCATTTTCCCTAGTAAAACTAAATGTCCATCTAAACAGATATATTGGAGACTATGTCTAGTTTTAAACGGGTGTGAACAATCTTCACGCACACACAATGACCCCCAGATTTACTTTCAAGTTATAATACCAATCTATATGAAATTTCTCCTATTCTTTATTAAAAGCCTATACCCCTTGAGATCTGACACCCCGAGCGACACTGTATACATTGATAACAAAAAACTAGCTTTTAAACCAACTCATGTTAAGTAAGAAGCTGGTATTTGGTTATATTCTATGTTATGCATTCAGTTTGTTATATAAATGATACGGGAAGAAGTGGTCTTAAGTAGTTTTCTATCCAGAAATTTGCATATGAAGCCTCAAAATCTGCAACACGGAAAACTAGGGAGAGGTGTTTGAGAAAACAGAGCACTGAAATCAACTGCTTCTGTTCGCAAGAAATAGATTGTGTTTCAGTTCCTTCCGTGCATTACAATTTATGGTACTAAGAATTCTAAAAATTTGATACTTGAACTTACTTTTATAGTTTTTCTTCGCTTCGAAATTACCATCCTGTGTCAAACATTCAAGAAATGCATACAGGCATGTGCATTTTATATCAATGTGTGTTATCTCGAAAAAACGCAATTCTCGTCAAATATCGCTAAACAAGCTTAATAACTAATCAAATTAAAAAAAAAAAAAAAAATTCAAGAATGATTGTTAATTTTAACTTTTTTAAATGTTATTTTTTTTTAATCTATGGTTGTCTCAATTCAACATATTCATATTGATTTGAGACGTTTTTCAAGATGACATATTTTTCTCATTTGTGTCTCAAAAGATACTTCCAACTACTCGTTCAATTCGATGTTTTACGCATAAAAACTAGTTCAACTCAATGCTTTACTCGAAATTATCTTTAACTATAATCATGATCAAAACAGGAAAATAAACTGATATTTGACTTAAACATATTATGTTTCTCGTTAAATTTTAACTCTGATTTATCTTGAATTTACCCAAACTATTACCCACACTGAATAACAACAGTCTCAAGTATCGTGTATTATAATAAATATTCCTTGTTATTTTTGTCTGAAAAATATCAGTTTGAAAAAAAAAAATTATACTATAACAAGCGTTATCACGCTACATTCAACACGTATAAATAGGTTGTAATCCCTTAATTATGATTTCCGTGTCATCATTGTAAGCCTTTGAAATGCAATTGCGTAAGTCGTATTTACGTAAAGATTACCTCTGTTTCGATTTCAAATACCAAATATACACATGGAAAAAAGTATTGCAACACCAAATTGAAATTCAAATTAAAAAAACACTCTTTATTTTTTTGTGATATAATTTGTTGAAATAGAACTAATTACACATTATTTAAATATCACATTTTTAATCAATAAATATCGACTCGATAAGTTCTTATCTGCACATACAGCTACTGTACTAGTAAACAATAAAACAGATGTTTTTATCCTCATTATTTTCAACACTTTAAATAACCAAGTTTATAAAGTTATGTGATTGGCACCTTGTAATTGGTCATAAACAACTCATATCTGCAGCAAGATGGCAGATAATCAGCATGAGAGAAGCCGGTATGTCGCTGTGACATATGCACGTATTGTTGGTCATCACCATTCCACTATTAGTCGTTTTGAGAATAAAAATCAGGCAACACACGATTTTAAAGACCTTCCGAGATCAAGAAGACCCCCTATAATATCTGGTAGGGAAAATCAAATTTAATGAAGGTTGGTCAGAGGGAAATCCAATGCAAACAATACAATCCTAAAAAGAGAGTGATGACCATATAGGAGCCTTTAAACACGAACTGTTCGAGATCGGCTCATTGCTACTGGTTAACGTGCGATAAGACCATTTCGGAGAACTTTGCTTACGAACAGACACACTGTTGCCCGTATCCAATGTAGTGCAGAGCTCGCTAAAGTTGGAAATAAGCATCGTGGAGGAAGAACCATTGTTCAAATGAAATTCGGTTTATCGTCCTTGGCTCGATTGTAGCCCGAATTTGAACCATATTGAGCATATATTGGACACTATTGGGCATAAAGTGCATGAATGGACACACCAGTTCAAACACGTCATGACATAAACAATACTTTTCGTCAGGAATGATTGCTGCCACCTTAGCAACAAATTAGTCGATTGATGGCAGGAATCAGAAGACGTTAAGATGTGGTTATCCGTTTGAATGAAGGCTGCGCACAAAGTACTAATTCTTTGGCGTATAACGATCAACCATGATGTGAACAATCATCTAAAGAATAATTTTGAAATATCTGACATTATTAAGTTCGACTACAGTAAAAGTTGTAAAACGCATTGTTTTTGTACAAAAAACATTTTACTTTGTTTAAAAAATTTTGGTTAGATAAAACATATTTTTTTTCATATTCTATCCAAAATAAGAGGCTGATTTTTAAAAGTCGAGGTGTTGCAAATTTGTTTCCATGTGTATATGTATTCAATATGGAGACTGATGTTTCTTTGCACTTACACACCAAATCTTGAAGGAAGTCAGAAGACATTTGACCTTCAAACAAGACCGGCTCAGGATAAAATTTCCTTTCTTCCCAACCAAACTGTGGAGGCGACCCAATAACTGACTTGGCCATATGCGCATTCATCCAGCCTTTGTTTTGGAAAGAAGACCTGACGACGTTCTGTTTAGATGACGATTCAAAAAGGGGGTCGCACCAATTTGACTAAGCTGGAATCTTTACCAGTGGCGAATTTAACATTTATTCTTTCAGTTCAAAATATATAAATTTCAAAAGAAACGAAAATGTAATCTGACACAACCATATACATTCTATTTTGAATTATATTTTCATTGTGTCAGATTACCTTTTCATTTTCTTGAAATATCTGTATTGTTATATTTTGTCTTCATTAATTAAACTAACCCAGAAAAATCGAATTCAGTAAATAAAGTTTGCGCTTATTTCAATTTTTCCTTTGTTCAAACAGTAGCGAAAGATTGTTTCATCTATATTATTAAACGAGAAGACCTCATTTTGTGTGTCACTTCTCTTCCTCTCATAACAAATTAATCATCATGCTTCTGTGTCCTATAAGTACCGTTAATAGTCGCATTTGTCATCTATTCTTATGACTATTCATTTTGGATTATTTTGGGAGAAAAGGAAATAAAGGCGTCCGGATATTGATTCCGTATTCAAACCGACTTTTAAGGCAGATATGACTTCCGGTTTTAACATTGAGAACCACTCGCATGATTGATAACAAAAATGAAAAATAAATAAGCCAATCAGAGCGTTGTCCATATCGTGGTTTTTATATCGTAAGAACCACTACTATTTTACCTCGGTTTAAACTTGCATATAAACTATTTTGATTAGTATATTACTATAATATAAAAAGACTGTCTGTATAATATAGCAGTGATTGCCATGGAGAAGAAACTAAGAATTAATAGTTAATAGAAAATTAAGTACATTTTAATATTTATAATATAGATACGTTTGTTCATAGTACAGGTAGTATACAGAAACGCGAAAATAATGGAATATAACAGAAAACAAAATGATAACGAACTTTGAAATAAAGAGAGAGGGCTTATAAATATTGTCCTATCTCCATGTACCTATATGATTTTTGATATCATTTCTTAAATTCTCCAAACATATAATAGTTTAGAAAAATTCATCCTAAAATAGTTAACATATTTTCAACCAAGCTTGAAATGCCCACGTTTCTGCTTTTAAGTCAAACAAGACTTCCGGATTTTAACATGCACATAAATTTCTATAGAGTACTCGGGGACAGGACAATAAATCTCTATATGACATAGCGGTGATCGCCTAAAAGAAGAAACTTGAATTTGATATTTGATAGTAAATACACTTTAATTATAGTATAGGTATGTTCATAATATACAGAAACGCGGAAATCATGGAATTTAACAGAAAAAAAATAACGGACTTTGGGAGCAAGGGAGAGGTCTAAAACTGTTTCCAAGTACTTATGAATTTTGATATCTTTTCTGAAATTTTCCAGACATAAAATGTTTTACAAAATTATCCTTACAACAATTTACATACTTTCAACTAAGCTTTAAATGCCCGCGAGTGTGTTCTAGTTTATATGAAAGATAGACTTTTAACGTTTACAATTATACGGAATTAATATAAAATTGTGGTTGTTTTCCTTCGCAGGCTTCAGCATTTCAGATTTCGGTGGGATAGGTATGATATACTTTTATTTCTAAAATAAATTTGATGTATCAGTTATGCACCATTCGTATTTAGAGGGTATGGAGGTGAGGAGGAAATTTAAAATGAAGAATCACCTGGCCCTGATTTTCAATAAATGAAATTGATTTCACAGTTGACAAGCACATTGAATTAAAAAAAGGTTTACATTTTGCCCATTAGCTTATTTAAAAAAAATATACCCGCATCAAAATCTCTGCACCCCCAGTGCAAATGATTAAAAATCACAAATTAAACAAGTTTACGCGTTAAACATATCGTTCTTTATTGTTCAATCATATACATGTTGGAGGGGCCTAGATCAAATTTAAAATACACAGACAGAACCCTCGAATGTATGGTAAAACACATTTTGTAAGAGTATATACAAAGTAAAAAGACAGAATAAAAAAACTAAAATGATTCGGAATATCGAAAAATGGTGTTAAAAGGCTAGGACAAAATAGGATCAATCCAAAATAATTCAGAAATAAACCAAATTTATCCATTCACCCCTCCCTTTTAAAAAAATGTGCCCTCATTAAAAACATAGACATTTATTTAGTTGAACGAAAGTTAAATGTGAACAAAAATTTGAAAATAACACATTTACATAATTTTTATGTTTACCAAAATGTTTTTTGTATTTGAAAATCAATATTTTCAATTCCTTTTATCAGTCTTCTCGGAACTGAGGGAAGTTATCTACCTCACTATCCACAATACAAATAGGTCTGCAGGGTCGGCGTTCTATCCAACTGCTTGAATACCTCATAAGGTCGGTCAAGTAGGAGAAACGGTTGTGTTGTTCCATCGGAAGAACATAGGAGTAAATCGGTTTAACTTAAGAGGTAAATCAGTTTATATGTACGTAAGTTGACAACTAACAGATCAATAGATTGACACAAGAAAGGTTGATATATGAAAGGTCTACGAGTGTAAAAGTCACCAGTTGACAAGTGTTAAGGTCGACATGTTGAAAAGTCGATAAATGCATTAGTGTGTGTTGAGAATGTTTTAAAGGAGATTAAAAAAGTCTGGTTATCGGAGCAATTTACCGCAACACAAACTGGGAACTCTCGTGTATAGTTGAGTTGTTTGCTGGACTTACAAAGAGAAGAGCTGAATTGATCAATGATCTTGATTAAAAACAAATGTTACCACGGTTTCAGAATATTTAAGGCCATGCAAGATTTGATATTCTTTCGTTCTTACATGATAAAATCGTCAATATTTAAAAACCTTATCAGTCCATTTTTCAAATTACAGGCCATGCGGTAAATTAAGATTGGACGAGTCCTTTTGACATTGTATACCAAGACGGTTAGGTGATTGAGACCTCTACATACTCAACTGATATACATTACAGCAAGGACTTTGATCTGAAAATTGGACTGTACAAACTGGAAAAGTCTTAAAAAATGTTTTTCTTAGTCTTTTAACATGTTTAAGACTTCGCAGTTCGATTTGGCTGTTTCGGTATGGTTATAGGTAAGTAGTGGAAAGCTTTACCTTTTCACAACCAAAACACGTTTGTGCATCAAGTTTAATTTAGAATAAACGAGTATAATAATTTAAACGTTTGTCTCATGATTATATGACTTGAAACATAATAATTGTTAGATATAACGAGGATAAAAGATAAACTGAAAAATACTGATATATTATCTATAAAAAATTTGAAAACAAATTATGACCCAGAAAAGAACATGATAAAAACTCACTTAAATGTCAAAAGGTCAGGGTATCACTTATGGAATTCTGTGCATCAATTTCAGTTGATCACAAGAAAGTCAATATCGTAAGTAATACTCGGCCTGAAGATCATGCAAGCCATGTACTACAGATTTAAAAGCTACAAATAATGTATTCAGTGACTGTAACAATGGCGGGGGTCTGTGATTGGATCCTCCCTTTTTTTTTCGAAAAAAAATAGAAAAAATGGTGAATATTAGCAAAATAGACAACAATTGATTTTTTTCTTTTATTCTGGAACCACTTGTTTTAAATTTCTAGATCCGGCCCTGCTACTTATCTACCACTTTAGAACCACGGTTTTCTTATATATACAGCTTTGTTGTAGTCTGGATTATCACGAAGCAGATACAGTCTGATAGCTACCCGAATTAAAATAACAGAAATTGAACTCTAATTATAGAAAACAATAGAAATGTATATTAATAATTGGATGAATCTTTCTAAAAGTTATTTTAAATAATCTAAATTATGATTTCTTGCTTTTGATGTATTACACTTGGTTTGGAAAAAAGTATCCTATGTTTTCTTTTGATTGAAAGAAATTCAAATGCATTTATCAAAAACTAATACAAAAAGTAATTTTAGAGCTAGCTGATTCTTTACTTTGGGACCTCCTGTAAGCAGATACACGGATTCTTACCAAATCAAATATGCTGCTTCATTCAGCTTTGATTGTCGCTTATGCCTTACTTTGCTCCAATATTTAAGGCAGTGTAACAGGAAAAACATGTAAAGATGGCATTACCAAATCCCTGCCGGGCATAGTTCACCTGTTATGGTAATGTTTTGGTTTGGGATAAGAGCTAATCCATTACAACATTGCCATGTGACAGTCAATTTCTAAATTTAAAACACTAAAAGTAGTATAAGGGGCGGGTCCAATAATCTTAGAATCAAATCACGCTTCGTTGACATAAACGTTTAAGAAATAACAACCTCATATTATGGAACGCCACATCTGTCTTATGTGGAACTCTGATATTACTTTATGTTGTTTTACTATTACTTGATGATATTTTCTCTTTACTTAATATGGTTTTGACATTACTTAATGATGTTTCGATATTACACGTTATGATTTCGTATTGACTTGATATAGTTTTGTCATTACTCAATATGGTTTTGTCATTACTCGATGTGGTTGTGTCATTAGTCAATGTGGTTTTAACATTACTTGATATGAATGTGACTTAACGTTATGTAACTGTTTCATTACATGATGTGGTTTTATTATTTCGTAATGATGATTTGCCTATTCTTTATATGGTATTAACATTACGTAATGATGTTTCAAAATTTGACGATTTTGCACTACTTGAGTTGATGTGTAAACCATATCGTGTTATACCGAAACATTATTAAGTAATGACTAGTCCATATTGTGTTATATCAAAACATCATTACGTAATGTCAAAACCATATTAAGTAAAGACAAAATATCATCAAGTAATAGTAAAACAACATAAAGTAATTTCAGAGTTCCACATAAGACAGCTGTGGTGTTCTAACAAACCATTCTGCATCTTGCAATACCGTATCTCGCCTTGGATAACTTTCATGTCGCCTTAAAATTGTTTTTGTCGACACGTCGAACTTTTCTCTTCCCTCGACAGCTTTTTTTCCCCCGAGTAATTACCTTTCCTAAGCAATGCTTATAAGGGTAAGAGTAATACAACGCTACTTATAATCCCTTTGTCTGTCCGTCGGTCCGTTCGTTTGTAAAAACTCTGTTGACACTCTGTTGATCTGCTTCATACTAGGGATTCTAGATACGACAAATTTATCACACTGCGATATTTTTGTTTCACTTGTCATAACCTCGATGAACTTTCCAGGTAAAAGTTTTCAAACTGCTTTTCTTCATAGATAATGGCACACACACACATACACACGACACCGAGCATTCAATTTAAAAAAAAACTGAGTTATCAATTAGACAAAATACATCATGTTTGGTATTCTCACAAATATTAGCAAAAGCCCTTAATCTTTTTAATGGCAATCAAATTAAATAAACCCTAAATTACTTCTTTAAACGATCTGGTAATAAAATATTCTAGGTATTTTAATATGCCTAAATGTTAGAAAAAAAACCGTTACAACGTTAACCTACATGTATATATTAACCTAAATTACTGAACCTGTGTCCTAATCTTTCCTCAACTCTATCCTTTTCAGAATGAATATGTTCAAAATCTCATTTTTAGCTCACCTGGCCTAAAAGGCCATGTGAGCTTTTCTCATCACTTGGCATCCGTCGTCGTCGACGTCGTCGTCTTCGTCTGTCGTCGTTAACAATTTTTCAAACATCTTCTCCTCTGAAACTGCTGAATGGATTTGAATGAAACTTAGCATGATTGTTCCTTAGATTATCCTGCACAAAGTGTGTGCTTCGATTTTTGATCCGTCAAAAAACATGGCCGCCGTTACTTAAAATAGAACATAGGGGTCAAATGCAGTTTTTGGCTTATATCTCAAAAACGAAAGCATTTAGAGCAAATCTGACATGGGGTAAAAATGTTCATTAGGTCAAGATCTATCAGCCCTGAAATTTTCAGATGAATCAAACAAATCATTGTTGGGTTGCTGCCACTTAATTGGTAAATTTAAGGAAATTTTGCAGTTTTTGGTCATTATCTTGAATATTATTATAGATAAAGATAAACTGTAAACAGCAAAAATGATCAGCAAAGTAAGATCTACAAATAAGTTAATATGAACAAAATTGTCAATTGACCCCTTAAGGGGTTATTGTCCTTTAATGACAATTTTTCACAATTTGTTCATCACATTTGCTAACTTTTAAAAATCTTCTCCTCTGAAACTACTGAATGGATTTGGATGAAACTTAGCATGATTGTTCCTTAGATTATCCTGCACAAAGAGTGTGCTTCGATTTTTGATCCGTCAAAAAACATGGCCGCCGTTACTTAAAATAGAACATAGGGGTCAAATGCAGTTTTTGGCTTATATCTCAAAAACGAAAGCATTTAGAGCAAATCTGACTGGGGGAAAAATGTTCATTAGGTCAAGATCTATCAGCCCTGAAATTTTCAGATGAATCAAACAAACCATTGTTGGGTTGCTGCCACTTAATTGGTAATTTAAAGGAAATTTTGCAGTTTTTGGTCATTATCTTGAATATTATTATAGATAAAGATAAACTGTAAACAGCAAAAATGATCAGCAAAGTAAGATCTACAAATAAGTTAATATGACCAAAATTGTCAATTGACCCCTTAAGGGGTTATTGTCCTTTAATGACAATTTTTCACAATTTGTTCATCATATTTGCTAACTTTAAAAAATCTTCTCCTCTAAAACTACTAAACCAAATTCAACCAAACTTCAACTGGATGATCAGTAGGGTGTATAAAATAAAGTTTGTGCTTTATTTTTTATTTCGTCAAAAAACATGGCCGTCATGGCTAAAAATAGAACACAGGGTAAAATGCAGTTTTTGGCTTATATCTCAAAATCTCCAGCATTTAGAGCAAATAAGACAAGAAGTTAAAGTATTTATTAGGTCAAGGTCTACCTGTCCTGAAATTTTCAGCCGAATTGGGTAACTGGTTTTTCAGGTATAATGCCCCTGAATTGATGATTTTAAAGAAATTTTGCAGTTTTTGGTTATTATCTTGAATATTATTATAGATACAGATAAACTGTTGATAGCAAAAATGTTAAGCAAAGTAAGATCTACAAATAAGTCAATTTGACCAAAATTTTCAATTGACCCCTTAAGGAGTTATTGCCCTTTAAAGACTTTTTTCACAATGTGTTCATCATGTTGACTTACTTTAAAAAATCTTCTCCTTTGAAACTGCTGTATCAATTTCAGCCAAACTTAGGCTAAATGAGTTTCAGAGTATCTAGTATAAATTTTATATTTCATTTCCTTGTATGTCAGAAACATAGCTCCTATGGCTAAAATAGAACATAGGAGAAAATGATTTTTGTTTGCTTTTGAAGAAAATAGGACGATTCAAAGAACATTTAAATAAATTGAAAAGCCAAAATAATCATTGATTAGAGATTTAACCAAAAAAATTAAGGTGAGCGATTCAGGCTCTTGAGAGCCTCTTGTTCAGTATTACTCTTGTACACTATATTCACAAATTAGTACGAGAATAGGAAAAACTGTTAACTGTATATCATTCAACATATACCTGTATGCCTTTTCGTATTTTCAGATATAAGAGAGTGTAAACTCTCGCTCGTGGAATGCGCTATTTTAAATAGCTTTGAAATTAACGGTGAAAGGGAGACAACTCCGATTATATATATTATGTTGCAGTGGCGGATCCAGAACTTTTCATAAGGGGGAGCCCACTGACTGACCTCAGGGGGTCCGCTTCAGTTATGCTTTAGTGATTTGCTATATAATCAACCATTTTTCCCATGAAAAGGGGAGGGGGCGGGCACCTCAGGTTCCCCTGCATCCGCCTATGCACGGAATACCTGATCTTGATTTTTTTTTAAAACTTACAGCTTTCTTTTTTTTTAAATTGTTTTATAACAACAACAAAAAAGAATAGGATACAAACAATCAACACATGTTGTCACAATTAACCTCACGATCAGATATATATCTAAATAGTACATCTTAGATAAATTTATAGGACTGGTGTCCGAGATATGAATAGGAATTATGTTATAACTTGTATTTGTTCCTATTATTCAAAGTTCACCTATTGTGCGTAAAATTGGCCGAACCGAACACAATAGTACGATTTATATATGATTTTTACCAAATTAAGGTATGATGCAAACATGAATTGTCCGATACGTTGAAATAGGTAAGCATGTCGCTTATACAGACTCATTGTCATTTCGGGGTGTTTTATAGCTGACTATGCAATATGAGCTTTGTTCATTGTTGACGGCCGTACGGTGACCTAAAGTTGTTAATTTTGATGTCATTTTGGTCTCTTGTGGAGAGTTGACTCATTGGAAATCATACCACATCTTCTTTTTTATATATTAGTCGGTTGAACGTATTATAACTTTGGTTTTCAATGCAGAAGACCTTTTAAATTTTATTAATAAAACATATGGTAGAAGAAATTTCTTTTAATCTCTATGTATTAACTTATGTACAGATAGTACAACAGTGTCAGTCACAATAAACTTACGTTAAGTGAGGAAATTCAATTTTGTTTCTCTTTCCCTTTTTTAGGGACGAAAGATACCAGAGGGACAATCAAAATCATAAATCGAAAATAAACTTGCAACACCTGGTTAAAAATGAAAGACGACAAACAGACAAACAATAGAACACATGACACAACATAGAAAACTAAAGAATAAGCAACACGAACCCCACCAAAAAACTATGGCTGATCACAGGTGCTCCGAAAGGGTATCAGGATCCCGCTCCACATTTGGCACCCGTTGTGTTGCTTATTTTATGACAATCAGGTAAATAGTCTTAAAGTTCAACAATTACACCAAAACAATACTAAGGGCACTGCTTCATTGTTTATTGTATTATCTAAAAAAAAAACAAAAAAAAAACTATAAAATATTTCAAGAATTATAAATTTAAGTCGATCGACGCGTCAACTCAATAAAATTATGATCTATTCAGAGAAAACTGATTATAATAATAACCGTACAAATATGGTGATTTGAAAGGAAAACTTTACTAAGTAGACTTACCAGTAGGACCGATTAAACTGGACAAGTCAGGTAAAATATAAAATTCATCATTGACTACTAACAAAAAGGTTCCTGGTTCAATTCCCGTTCCGGGATGAAAATTTCAGGGACTGAATTTTCGGCTCTCCCTTGACACCATTTGCAAGTATGGTCATGAGGAAACGATAATAGTCCGTCGGAAGGAGACGATAAATGGCTGACCCGTGTTAAGAGAGAGCCATATCTCTTGCACGTAAAAGACACCCTTGTAGATTTCGAAAAAGAACAGGCTAATGCCGCTACAAGGCAGTATTCGCACCTGAAAAGTTGAAAGGGATTGATATAAGTTGCAAAGCTTGTTTCTTAATCCACTATAAATAAATATGTTTAAATTAAAATACATTAAAATTGAACCAATGAGAAAAAATGTATTCTTCTAATCGTGCATGCGGAACCAACACTAAGGAAAGGTAAATGCTAATAGTTATAAAAAACAAATAAAAGATATTTTAATTATAATTAAGCATTTTTAGAATAAAAATTTTCCGATTATAAATGAGATCAGATATTGCTCTTAATTACTAGTAAGTAAATAGGGCAGGTGTATTAACAAGCCTGACCAACAATGTGAATTCTTAATGAATGATGAATGCATACAAAAACATTTGGAATGCACCAACAGTAATGCGGGGTTCACACATTGCCGATTATTGCTCCCGTTTGAGATCAGACAGCGATACGACACGAAAAGTGAAAAAGTCGGATTAGTATCCTCAATTATCTGGAATGTCCTATTATTGTCTGAACGCAGTCGTTTTAGTTCGTAACAGATTCCTACTGGTCGGGAAGGGTCTGAATAGTTCGGCAAAGCACCCCGACAGTTAAGCTGGGGTCACACATTCACGATTTGTACTGCCGTCCTTGACAGGACCATTCCCGATTAAATTTTGTCAAAAGTCTGATCAAGATCCTGTGAATCGTGGATGGAAATTCGATTTGTATCTTTCGCCAGGTAAAATTCGACCGAGTCTGTCACGACTGCGTCCCGATTCCACCGAATGTAATCCGACAGAGATCAGATAGTGACAAGACAGTGAACCGACGCTGACGGAAGTTATCCGTTCGAAAACTGTCGGCATAATCGGGATGATCGGGTACTGTCGGAACGTAATCCTATCACGGTCGGCTCTATCGCATTGCAAACGGCTTTGTCTGGTCTCAGTCGTATTGTATTCTGTTATTGTCGGGACTTCTCCAGATCATTCCCGTTCCACAGGACACCGTCCCGAATACACAGAACATTGTTAGGAATTCGATCCGATACAGCAGAATCTGTCACGACATAGGCACGATTGTAATCCGACTAGAAAAAATCGGCTGGGTTTCCCCGAATGTTACGGGACGCACCTAACTGTCGGGGTGCTTTGCCGAACTATTCGGACCCTTCCTGACCAGTAGGAATCTGTTACGAACTAAAACGATTGCGTTCAGACAATAATAGGACATTCCAGATAATTGAGGATACTAATCCGACTTTTTCACTTTTCGTGTCGTATCGCTGTCTTATCTCAAACGGGAGCAATAATCGGCAATGTGTGAACCCCGCATTAGGTGCGTCCCGTAACATTCGGGGAAACTCAGCCGATTTTGTCTAGTCGGATTACAATCGTGCCTCTGTCGTGACAGATTCTGCTGTATCGGATCGAATTCCTAACAATGTTCTGTGTATTCGGGACGGTGTCCTGTGGAACGGGAATGATCTGGAGAAATTTTTCATTGCTGTTTTTCTGCCGATTGAGTCCAGATTGCATCCAGATCTTGGCGATTGCGAACCGTTTTTGCCGAAACCGTTCCGAAACAGTCCCGTTATAAATTCTAAATTCATCCATGATACCCACATCAGAGTCCCGACAATTACAGAATACAATACGACTGATACCAGACAAAGCCGTTTGCAATGCGATAGAGCGGACCGTGATAGGATTACGTTCCGATAGTACCTGCTCATCCAAAGTATGCCGACAGTTTTCGAACGGATAACTTCCTTCAGCGTCGGTTCACTGTCTTGTAGGTTGGTCCCCTCCGTAAAACATATAGTATGCCTTCGGAAATATACAAATATCAAGAATTTCAATAACGGCCGGGAAACAGACTAACTGTCTTGTCACTATCTGATCTCTGTCGGATTACATTCGGAAGAATCGGGACGCAGTCGTGACAGACTCGGTCGAATTTTACCTGGTGAAAAATACAAATCGGATTAGAAGCGGATTTAGAACGGGATTATCGGGATAAATTCGCTTGGAAACGGTTGAATATCGACACTTCCTGAACAATATCTGATTTATTTTTTTACAAATTTTAATTAAAGTTTGAATTTCCATCCACGATTCAAAGGATCTTGATCAGACTTTTAATAAATTTCAATCGGGAATGGTCCTGTCAAGGACGGCAATAAAAATCGTGAATGTGTGACCCCAGCTTAACACGTATATTATACATGCGTACATTTAAAATAAGATATTTTAAATCGTCACACATATAGCATACATAAACTATTGATCTTATTCTATATTAACCCCGGTAATATCCTTTGCATTAATTATGAATAACATTCTTCGAATCATTCAGTGGGTTTTAAATACAAAAGATCTTTTAACTTCAATTCATCAGGTATGATACTAGTTTAAGTCTGAATTTATTAGTATGCATATAATTAATATTCTGATAACATGGTAATTTTATCAACAATATACTCAATGAATTTTATCCAAACCATTTTAATTGTAAAATATGATTTCGCTCAAATGTGAAATAGGTATTTCCACATAAGTATACATATAATCTTCTTTTGTTTTATTTTCATTTAAATGTAAGAATACAACAATACTTTACAGGGGCGGATCCAGGATTTTTGAAAGAGGGGGTATAGTATTTATAGAACGCCGAGCGGAGCGAGGCGAAAACATTTTTGGGCCGTTTTTAGGACTAAAAACATAAAATAAGTGAAATATGCACTTTTTAAACGGTTCCTGGCGTGGGGCATGCATATTTTGTAGTTGCTGTATTCTCCCTATTAAGTGTGTATCATAAAATGAAAGTATGGATCCAAACCTATGTACTGATACATTTAATGTGGGATTTGTCATAGACGTGGAAAATTCTCGTACGTATGTTGTTAGTTAAGTTAGAATAAACTCACAGATTTCTTGTTGTAAACAAGATGGGCTATTCGATTGAATTTGAAATACGACCGACATTGGAATTCAAAAAACAAGTAATTTTTATTCAAATAGTGGAATAAATTACTTTTGGAGTGTCAAGAACTCGTTGGAAGTACTTGATAAATTGCATGCTTATATTGGTGATTTTGAATCTGTTCAAAGTTTTGATTTTTCTACCCTGTATACCACATTGCCTCACATTCTCATTAAGAAAAAATTCACACACCTAATTAAATGGGCATTCAAAAAATCAGAATGTGAATATATATGTTCAAACTCTTTTAGGTCATTTTTTAGTAGCAATAAACAAAAAAACTATGTTAATTGGACATGCTTTGATACTATATATGCCCTTGAATTTTTACTAGATAACATTTTTGTTCGCTTTGGAGATTCCGTATATCGTCAGATTATCGGAATTCCAATGGGGACTAACTGTGCACCACTTATTGCGGACCTGTTTTTGTATTGTTATGAGTTACAATTTATGACAAAAATAAGCAAAGACCCATCGAAACAACATTTGATAAACAAATTTAATAATACTTTTAGATATTTGGATGATATTTTGGCTCTCAATAATGACGACTTCAGTATGTATATTAATGAAATTTATCCTGTTGAACTTACTTTAAATAAAGCTAATACTAACAATGACCACTGCCCTTTTCTCGATCTTGATATCTATATCACTAATGGAAAGCTGAATACTATAATTTATGATAAAAGGGATGATTTTTCATTTCCTATCGTTAATTATCCGTTTTTAGATGGTGACGTTCCCTTGTCACCATCTTACGGTGTTTATATATCTCAACTTGTACGATTCGCTCGTGTATGTAACAATGTTTTCGATTTTAACGAGAGAAATTTATGTATTACATTTACTGAAAAATTATTACACCAGGGTTTTCGATATCACAAACTAGTCAAAACATTTACTAAATTTTTATCATCGGTATAAAGACATCATTCGTAAATATAGCTCAACATGCAGACTTCTAATACGTTCAGGTATTTCACATCCAATTTTTTATGGTAATATTCTTTATAAAGCACAAAGGTGTCAGTATTCACCTCAGAAACTTAAAAAACCTTTGAATAGACTTATTAAGAAGGGATATAATTACGATACTGTTGTCAAGTCATTAAAGATTGCATATTTTGGCGTTAATATTGAGTCACTGATAAGGTCTTTGCATCGGAACTTAACACATTTATTCTAAAAACAGTTGTTGGCATGACACGGGTTATGTTCTTCTCATATATGTTATGATGGTATGATACTAAACCCCTAACGGGAAGGATTGTGCCTGATGTTCATATGATGAAATCATAATCTTTCAGTCAGTTTAATTGAAGTCTGGAGCTGGCATGTCAGTTAACTGCTAGTAGTCTGTTGTTATTTATGTATTATTGTCATTTTGTTTATTTTCTTTGGTTACATCTTCTGACATCAGACTCGGATTTCTCTTGAACTGAATTTTAATGTGCGTATTGTTATGCGTTTACTTTACTACATTGGTTAGAGGTATAGGGGGAGGGTTGAGATCTCACAAACATGTTTAACCCCGCCGCATTTTTGCGCCTGTCCCAAGTCAGGAGCCTCTGGCCTTTGTTAGTCTTGTATTATTTTAATTTTAGTTTCTTGTGTACAATTTGGAAATTAGTATGGCGTTCATTATCACTGGACTAGTATATATTTGTTTAGGGGCCAGCTGAAGGACGCCTCCGGGTGCGGGAATTTCTCGCTACATTGAAGACCTGTTGGTGACCCTCTGCTGTTGTTTTTTTATTTGGTCGGGTTGTTGTCTCTTTGACACATTCCCCATTTCCATTCTCAATTTTATTGGTTGAAATGTTTCACCAACAACATTAAGGGAAGTAAAGGATTCCAAATCAATCAAAGGCTAAGAATGAGTCTGAAATGACAACGAATTTATGAATGACGGCCGACAAATGGAGACATAAAGGCCACACCCAGCAGGCAGGTGGCAGTCTGGTCTTGAAAAAAGTATTCCATATATATCAGTTCGGCGAAACAGACATTCCGGTCAGACATGAAAACCCCTGCCACAAAAAAATATGCCCGCTTTTATTCATCATATGTTCATTTAATGCTAAATAATCCTGTTGGGAATTTTCGTTTCTAATAGCAAAAAAGTGGACAAGATTTTTGTTTTGCGTCCAGAATTTTTGTTTAAGGCAAAACTAAGTCATTTTTTTCCCTCAAATATCTAAGACTGTCTCCTCAATTCAAATGGTTCGTACTTACGACCTTAAATCTATATATAGCTTTTACTGACTGGGGATCATTATTCAGCTCTATTATTTTAAAATAGGCTGAGGCGTTTGGGGTTAAACATGTTTCCGTAGTTAGATAATATTGTTGTGAAACTTTTTTTCATAAGAATGTAATAGTCTATAGAGCATTACTTTTTGTTTGGTGGAATAGTGAAATAGAAGTCAATATGTTCTTGCTAAATCCTGTGTCGCTTTGAAGGTGTCATGATTGTCATCCTCAGCCTACGCAATGTGTTACTGTAATTTGAATTTCAAAATGACTGAGAGACGTTTTATTCGACGCACTGCAGGTCAACTCCACCATAGCGAATCACATGACTTTGATAATCAGTAAATTATAGCGAAAAATATCTTTATAAGTCAAGAATTGTCGCATAAAAATTAAATAGTAGTACACGGGAAATGGCAAACTTCACGAAGTCTAGTCTGATTAATCATTTTACAAAAAAAAACAAAAAACGTCCGAGCAAAGGGAAGGGGGGGGGGGGGGGGCGTACGCCCTCTACGCCCCCCTCTGGATCCGCCACTGCTTTACATTTTGTTTCACTGTTGAACAGTTTATCAATAAAATAATCCCAATCAGAAATAACTCTAAGTTATTAAAAGAATATGCCAGCTGCACATGTAAGAGTTATTTATAATATGAATAGAAATTGTGTCACAACTTGATTCGTTCCATCAATGGCAGTCATTGTGCTTAAATCTATCGAACCAGCTAGGATTGTAAGTACTTCATACAATTGTCCTGAAATTAAAGAAGCTTGAAAACACGAATTATATAAAGGATATTCAGATGTTGAAATATGATATCATGTGGTCTAAAGGGGCTTATACAAGCCTTTGTTTTAAACAAATTAATGCATATATGCAAATATTAAGAAGTTAATAAGAATCACATGAATGAACAGCTTTACAAAAGACACTACTCTCCTCGCTTTCCTTACTAGTGATAGCTTTTAAAACGAAATTTACACTAAGAGAAAGTTAAAAACAAAAAAAACTGTTTAATGAATATTCCTCAAATTATGTATGTCGTAACATTAGTATAATGCAAAAAAAGTATGTTACCTTACATTTATACTATACAAAATAATGAGATGTGGTATATTGCCAATGATATACTTCCCACATGAGTTCACGAGTATAAAATCATAAAGGTCACAGTTTGTTTTTATGATTTGCTTTAAATAAATTGTTTCTAATATGTAAAACTTTAAGTAATGAATTACAATGTAAAAATGTTATCAACAATATTCTAACATTGGTGTATATCTGTCATCGAAACAATAAAACCTAGATAATAATTTGTTCTTAATTGTTTCAAACACAAATATATCTATATAGCCAAATAAGAACAAATAAAGTTTAAAATGACGTTTATAAATGTGATCAAATTAACGCTCCTATCAGATAAGGCGTTTAAGCTGGGGTCACTCATTCACGACATTTACTGCCGTCCTTCACAGGACCATTCCCGATTAAGATTTGAAACAAGTTTAATCAAGATAATGTGAATCGTGGCTGGAAATCAAAATTTAATTAAAAATTGAAAACAAAATATTAATCACAACAGAAATGGTTCAGGAAACATTCCAATTAAGCCGTATCTAGCCAGATTTGTAACAATTATTCCGTTCGCAATTCAATTCAAATCTAATTTGTATATTTTGCATAGTACAAAACGACCCAATTTGTCACGACAGCGTCCCAGTTCTCCCGTATGGGATCCAACAGAGATCAGATAGTCACCAGATAGTGAACCGACGCTGACGGAAGGTTTCCCTTAGAAACCTGTCGCCTTATTCTGGATGTTCAGTAGTGTCGGGATTGCGCTAGCACACACACAGTCTGCTGTGCTGCATTGCACATGGCTTTGTCTGGACTCAGTCGTATTTTGTTCTAAATTGTCGGGACTTTGACCTGGGTATTAATGGCGTATTTGGGATGAATAACGGGATTATATCGTAATGGTTTCGGCAAAGAATGTTCATATTCGACGAGATCTTGATGCAATCTGGACTCTATCGCTAAAAAACAATGACAAATTATTCCAGATTATGCAAGTTCAAGAGGACAATGTCGAGCCACAGAACATTGTTAGGATTTAATCCGATACATCAGAATCTTTCACGACACAGTTACAATTGTAATCCAACTAGACACACTCGTTTCAGTTTTCCCGAATGTTATAGGACGCACTTTACTGTCGACTTGCTTGGCCGACCTCTCCGCACCATTTGCGATCGGAATCTGTTACGAATGTATACGACTTCCTTGAGACAATGGGAGGACATTCCAAATTCAGGAGGATAGTAATTCGACTTTTTAACTTTTCCTTTATAAGTGCTGTCTGATCTAAAACGGGAGCCAATATCGACACTGTGTGAATGCCGCATTACACAGTTTGAGCTTTTGATTTTACCATTTGTTGGCTTTAAATACAAAATATCTTGTAACTTTGCATACCTTGTAGAATATATCATTCTCGCCAAAAGTGTTCGGGAAGTATCATTTTCAAGAGTTCCTTGTTAATTGTTTCGTCGATTACTAGACTAGCAAGACAATTCATTTAAGATAGAAATTGCATCCGACAATATGGGTATATATGTACTTTGTTAAATAGTAACTTGAATTTATGATACTATTGATAGTACGCACAAGAATAAGATAAATACAAAAAGACAAATTCTTCAGGCTTGATTTAAAGTTAAAGCACCGGATAATCTATATAAGGGGTAATGCTTTAAGAAGATTATTGATGAACGTCTGCGAACGCTAACTTAATTCATTCGTGAACCCCATTGACGAATACAATTTGCCTGTTTTAATCAGCATGTAATAGTTCGATAGTCTATCATAGAGCAATGCGTAACATTACGTGTGATAATTGCAAGAGATTCATTAGATATATAATAAGACGATAATATTGTTATACTTCATGTGGACTTTTGAACTTCGTTCTCTAAGATAAAATTAATAACGCCATAACAGTACACTTTCAGTGCATTTTCGCTACAGCAAATAACTTTTGCTCAATTTTTCTTACAATATTTTGACCTACAACTAACTTATAAATTGTATATCCATTAGCTTTGGTGGATACCTGTCTCAGTTGATTTTATACCAATCGTCTTGTTTTTATATACGGAGAGTATTTATACATGTTATATACATTATCTAACCAATTGTTTAAAAATAGATACTAGTACTTTAATTTAGTTAGTGGGTAATACTGATAAACATTTTTTGCATGTGATTACACTTTGTCGATACCTTTGCTGATGAAGTGTTTGTTCTCACCAAATTAAAACAGTACCTAAGTACTGGCATGAACATAAGTTCTATTTTAAGTCATTGTAATACTAATTCGAAAGGGTTTATTAGCTCCTCAACGTTTTAATAAGGTTTCAGGTTTGAAATATCACTGAAGACGAAATATCGAAATATCGTCGAAATGCGGAAATTGTGCATAAAAATTGGTACCATTAATACATTGTACTAACATATTTGACCATAGAAAATATACATTTGGTTAAGTACTATAATTATGCAAATATTCAGGATTCATAAAGTTAATGTTCGCTTTAAATATTGTATTACTTTTGATATTGACAGAGACAGAATTTTCTAAAAATTCAATTGATCTTTTCCAAATATAGAAAACACATGTATAGAAGTTATCATAAATTGATCTAAATCTTATCCGCTCGATGATAAAAATTATTTTTAATTTGAATTGTTTGTCACGGTGCTACATTGATTAAATGAGGAGATGAATCCAATATTTCCTTATTTTCTTTTTTATGTAATACATTTGACCGATATCAGTCATTGTTGTAGGGAAAACGGTACTATTTATTCTGCCATAGGCGACAATTTACCAGTTTTTATAATAAAAACCTGGATAAAACAGTTATGTGTGGTGTTAGTACTTTATTACTGTATTCTAAAAATTGAAGCCAAATAGTATCATGACCAATTTCCAACGGAACTTGTTTATGTTATCCATGCCCACCGTCATTTTGCACCAAATTTAAGAAATTTTGAAGCCTTTTCGAATAATTCTCTAGAAAATATTTCAATAGATTTTAAAATTTATATTGTAAATTTACACACTGCAGTTATTCATAGATAAATAAAAAAATAGAATTTGTGTCAATAACGTGTCATATGTTGCATTCCTTTTCAAAATTATTCCAAACAAGCAGGTATATAAAAGAATCCACCTTAAAACTTGCCAAAAAATTAAGAGCAAAAGAATAAAATGCGTGTAGCAGGAGAAGACATATTAGGAACAACCTTTCAACATGTGGAGTTTCCTTCTCAGTTGACTTTAAAAAGGATCCAATGCACATTATGATCAATATGTGAACATATGTTTCAAGAGCTTTGATGTCAAGTTAATCTATAAATGTAAATTTATAACTGCTACGTTTACACTGTAATTGCTTTGTTTGAATTTTTGACTATACGACAGAAAAACGCAAAGGACAAGATACGAGAAGGCCTTTTTTTGGTACCCCTATTTTCTCATTTTTCTAATTATGTTTGGAAAGCTACTCATTATATTAAATTTTTTCTTGATATTTGAAGTTTGTTTGGATGAACATCTTGTAGCAACTGGGTGAGGTGAAAAGGGGGGGGGGGGGTAACTTTCTGTTAATATTTATTATTATTGTAATTATTATAAATTTTGCAGGTGAACTTACAACAAGTTTTTAGTGTTTTAGTGCCTGCACCGACATGACCCATGATTTTTTTTATTCCAATGTCATGAGAATTGTTTTTGCTGTCTAAATCGCCATAATTAGTTCCGGGTCACATAGGCGAACGTTATTTTTTCCCTTTTTTCGACGTTTGTGATCCCCTTTTACCAAGCTCCACACCCCTCCCCCCCCCCCACCCAACCAATTTTCTGAAATTAATAGATTTGAAGTTCATCAAAACAAACTTCAAATCTCAAGTTATATTTTAACAAAATAGGTATCTTTCCAAAATTTAGAAAATGAGAAAATAGGGATGCAAAAAACAGACTTTAAGGTACCTTGTCCTCTAAAAAAAATGCACATCTGCTATACAAAACATATTTTTACCGTGTAGTGTATAAATATAGGGTCACATTATATAAATTATAGGAAGTATATAAACTATCACTAAGACTCATGACAATTATATGTAGAGTGGGTGAATAAATAGTTTAACAGCTTCAGATCAATGTGTGTTTACATGTACGAGCCGTTGCTTGCATTACACTCTGATACATCATACACGGGTCATCCATACAATGACATAAATGGGTCTATGATAAAAAAAAATCTAATCTAACTTTTACTGAAGCTTTGGAAATACAACGAATAAAACCATTAATTTAAACTTGTTTATCGAATAAACAATAGAATTGTTTTCAATTCAGTGCACTTTAATCATAAAATAAATTATTTTGCAAAAACAAATTCGAACAAATGCATCTGGTGATATATATCATACCTTTATCAATTATACCTTTTAATTGTCGTGACCGGAAGTATTTTCCTACTTTAAGTCTGCCCATATACCTTTGTTTATACTTGAAAACGAAAGTTAAATTCCTTGCACGCAAGCGCGAAAAAACACACAAAGGTTACTCGGTGACACATATAGTACGTATACATAGATTTGTTTCTCTTTCAAATAACGGTTTCTTTGATATATATTTATTAATAGACAACACCTAAGTAAGGTTGGTAAGAAAAGCTAATGATTTATTTTGATTGATATCCATAGTCGAATCTTTGCACCAGTAAGTTTATCCGTTTTGATGATCATTGGAATCTGAACGTTTTGATTGTCTATTTACAACTAATTATCACTGTTTAGTAACAAGCTCCTACTTTCTAAATAAACTCATCATAGATACAAGGATTACATTTTGTATTTCCGCCATTCGCGCGTTTCGTATGCAACATTCTCATCAGTGACGCTCGAATCCAAATAGTTGAAAAGGCCAAATCAAGTACTAAGTTGAAGGTTCATCCCTTAATGATTCTGCTCGGTCCAAACTTCATTTTTATTTTTTGGTCAGATAGAAATGACACGTTTCTTCCTTTTCACATTTAAATGAACCAATTTGAATAACGATATGTAAAAACTCAAAATAAACAGACTATGTGCATTTAAAAGTTATTTGTTCATTTGTTATCTATTAGGGATTTCTTTTAATAACAATGTGCTAATAAGCTAAGAATCATAATAATGTGAACAGTTATCTGATCATTGAGGTTTTGAGCGTTTATAAACACCCTTCTGACAAGGACCACGACATGTGTTGTTAAAACTTCATTTGCTTACTTATTATAATATAATGTGCAACCCACCGTATATGCCTTATACATGTTGTAGAGTATGTTAAATTCAAGTTTCTATTAGTGATTTGTGTCGTTAGGGTTTTGTTAAATTGACGTACACCTCTTAAATTTTTGTTTTCCCATTTATCGTGGACCCATTATCATTCGTGGTATACAAATTAACGTTGATTCTGAGGTTACAGGTGAACCATTGATTTGAATATTCAATGAAGTACACATTTTTATGTTCTCCATGCAGACATTAGTAAGACCACGAAATCAAATATGCTCGAAAAAAAAAGAGTCCTTTATCCACGACAATTGGTACCCATGAATATAAATAAATCCTAAGTACTTTGCTACCCATATGTTTAGTTTGGCAAGGACTAATAAGTGCCACTTCTGGAAGGTTTTCCTCAATTCTCTATAGATTATATTTTAAGTCAATCGATAAACGTAATGAATACAAGTTGTAAATATCGATAAATGGATATAAGTTTACACACAAACATTATCCTTCAGTTGATCTCCAACAATGATTCTTATATATTTGCATATCAACATAACTATTTAGAAATCTTTATTGTATGCTCGTTTATGTCAGCAGAACGTAGAGTTTTAATATAGTTTTTGCTAGCTTTATTCTTTATCAGAATGCTTACTAGTCCCACGACAATAGCCATGCGTGTAGTAGTGTTGCTTGTACGATGTAATGGGAGTTTTATTTACTCGATACGCATTGAATGTTAAGGTCAGGTAAGTGTATGCTTGCAATTTTAAAAAAAATCCGAGACTGAGGGCGTTTCAGTCTGAGGTCAATGATATTCCTAAATATATACTGGTAACGCTACTTTCAACGTTTGCTAATGGTTGTTCTAACTGGTCAGACGGTATAACCCGTTGCATAAGTTATCGTATTTCTAGTATTTAACATATATAGATTTTTTTGTTTTAAATCTTAAGAACTTCTGGATAACTTTAAATCTCGCTCTGTGTCTGAAATTAATACTAGCATAACTTTTGATTTTTTAACCCTGTATACCACCATTCCTAATGATTCGATTATGAGTAACTATATATGTTAGCCTCTCATCTATTCGTTTGTTCAAACGAGTATAACACACATGCCTTTAAATGATTTTTGTAAATGTTTGTATGTTTTGAGATTGTGACACAGTGATGACTTCTGTAACCATATTTTAACTAATTTATCTGTTATGTCTGTTTTGTTCAGGCATCGGTGTAATCATAACGGAATTTAATGCGACTGTCATACAAGTGAACGATTTAGCGCTTTAAAACCAGGTTCTATCCACAATTTTCTACATTTGAAAATGCCTGTACCAAGTCAGGAATATGACAGTTGTTGTCTATACGTTTGATGTGTTTTGTCATTTGATTTTGCCTTTTGTTGGGGACTTTCCGTTTTGAGTTTTCCTCGGATTTCAGTATTTTTGTGATTTAACTTTTTATTTTACCTTACATCATACAGTACTTACTTGATTGGCTAATACGGGAAAACTTGTCATAGTCATGATAGTTTATGAATAACCCCGACAAATTGAAGACTCCATCGAAAAACCCTATTTTTCATCGGTGAATAACCCTTGTCGATCACGAGCTGATTCCCTGTAAAGTATGACGTCACTTAACATCAGATTAACAAATACAAAGATGGCATCGGCCAGGTAAGACGTCCATCAAGTAACGAAGAAACAAGACCATACAAGTCTTGGATATGCATGAAGTGTCGAAGATATCTATTGTACACGGCAATTTTCTGTGCCATCTATATTTTAAAGAAAGAGTCTACCTAGTTTGGATACACAAAATAGTTTCATAATGTTAGTGTTTTGACAATTGGTTACACTATTTTACTTTTAATAGTAATAATGTTCGTTTGTTAATACAAACAATTTTTGAGTCGGTGAATATCCGAAATGGTCAACCCGAGGAAGGGTTATTCCCCCTCAGGCTTAAGTCCGCGCAGAAATACCCTTACTCAGGTTGACCATTTTGGATATCTACCTCTAGAAGCGGGTTATACTTGTATATATAATGATATGGATGTTTACTGTCAGATTATCAATTTCGGGAATGAAATGTATTATTTCTTTGTTTAATTTGAAATAGCTTTCACCTTCTAAAAGATGATAATGGCAAAGAAATATGTCAATAGTAATTTATATTTTGCAGTCAGAGCAAAGAAAATGCTTGTAGCAGCATTAAATATTGGAACAGCTTTTTCAGCTTGTGCATTTTCCTTTCAAGTTGATTTTGAAAAGGATCCAATGTTCATTGTTTCAAATACATGGACATGTATTTCGAGAGCTTTGAAGTCGATCAATGTACCGACTGTTGTTCTGCTGGACAAATACAAAAAGTTCCTGTCATTTGGATACGATGCTGAAGAACAGTATTTGGAGATTGCTTTAGACGAGGAACATCATGATTATTATTACTTTTGTGACTTTAAGATGCTGCTTAACGCACTACAGGTATGTTTTTACCTTATTTTATCATCTCGCTTTAACTTTGATTTTCATATATTTGGATATCAACGAAGATTTCATGAACATTAACTTATGTTTTATTGCAAAGAGTTATAAAATAAAAGTAATTTTTAAAAACAGACGAACAGTTTGGTGTGAATGTGAAGACATAAATTTATAAGCGACGCTCGTTATACGTTTATCAACTTGTTTATTAACTAGCATACACGACAGACGATGATCAAAGATGATAATGGTAAAGAAATGCCAGCTCTTGAAATAATATCCTTGGTTATCAAAAATCTGAAGTGTCATTTGTTAGAATTTCTAAAATCACAAGAAACTGGGGTGACCAATGACGACATTCATTGGGTTTTAACAGTACCAGCTATTTGGACAGAGTCTGGTAAACAGTTTATGAGTGAAGCCGCAAATAAGGTAAATTTAAGCTGTAAAAGGATGTCTGTTTTATCAATTTATATTCAATTATCATCGGGTTCAGTTTAATTCATCAAATCAATTTATACATAGATATAAATAACTGCTATTGTCATTGCTTTGTTTGGCAGAAATGAAGGTATATTTATTAAATATCACTTGATAAGGGAATGCATATCATTTTGTTTGTTTGAATCAGTCGGAGATCAAAAGCATTACATAACGTTTTCCAGATAAGTACGAGAAAGAGAAAACAATTGAAAGCGAGAGACATGCAATATCGTTTAAGACAAATGCAATTCACTCAACATGAATAATAACAGCAGTCATGTGATTGGTGTAGTTGAGTTAATATATCATCAATAAATGTTGACATTCACATAAAGAAAAGAAAATTACGAAGTGTCTGTAGTATTTATACAAGCCTGTTATCAGGTACGACATACAACATTTGAATCATAATAACACATTATTATTTCACTGCTTTAGGCTGGTATTAGTATTGAACATCTAAGCTTATGTTTTAAACCAGAGGCAGCATCCTTGCTCTGTCAGTATTCACTAACTGAAAAACCTAAGAATAAGGACGATATAGGAAATGTATTTACACAAGGCACCAAACATATGGTTATTGACTTAGAGGGTAAGACAAAAGTTAAACTTGAAGCATTTGCTGCAACATTTAGACCTTAAATAGATTAACTTTTGAAGTATCGGACCCAACAGTTTTGACACCTAAGATAAATAAAAACAAGCATGAGAACAACTTATTTAAAAAATAGGGAAACAACGAATAGTCGATACTTTGATTAACTATGGTATATTAATCGTTTAATCTACTAAGAGTCATAAAGCGTAAATGTTGCATTCGTCAAAACAGAAGGATCACGGTATGTGCGAATCTCAGGTTAAATCTTCGACGACAACTCTTGATACTGTTTGTTTTTTAATTATGATGTTTTTGTACGATAATCTGGATAAATTTAAATTTGGAACAAATAAGCAAATAAGCAGGTACATGTTAAAGGCCGTACGGTGACCCATAGTTGTTAATGTCTGTGTCAGTTTGGTTTCTTGTGAACAGTTGTCTCATTGACAATCATACCACATCTTCTTTTTTATACATACATCTTAACTTTCAATGCAATGTTTTATATACACTGATATACACTGATATACTTTTAATGCAGATGAAACAACTGAGATAACTTGCCATCAGAAGGGTAAACATGACAGCTTTCTAGAGCTAAATACACCGCCTGGTGGTCCATCAGTTGGTCTCTGTTTAGATGAAGCTTTCAATCAGCTTCTTATTAAGATTTTTGGGGCACATCATTTCAGAAAATTTCAAGAGGAAAACAAAATGGAAGCACTAGATTTGTTAAAGTATTTTAGACACAAGAAAATTGACATCACCAACGAAACCACAAGAAAGGTCAGCATAACACTCCCCGTTCAATTACGAGAGTCATTTGAAAAAGATACGGATGAGAACATAAAAGATGTTATAAAACAGATGGCATATGAAGACAACATTTATTGGTGCGCAAACAAGTTAAGAATCGATGCCAATTTTTTTCGTACATTGTTCAATGAACCTAAGACACATTTGATAAACCACGTGCAATCCTTATTGACCAAAAGTCATTTAAAAGATGTGAGCACACTATTAATGGTCGGAAGATTTTCAAAGTCTCCCATAATGCAGTCGGCAGTGAAAGATGCATTTCCAGGTATGACAGTCTTTGCTCCACCTGATCCTGGTTTAGCTGTGTTAAAAGGTGCCGTTATATATGGGCATCGGGTATTAGCTCGAATACAGAACAAATAATCGATTAATAATCGATCATTAGAAGGATTGTTCTGTAACTAATATAAAATCGATTACTCCGAATTTTGTATTTAATTGATTAGAGTCGATAATTTAATACAAATCATTATTTATTTCGATTTTTCGATTACTGTCAATTGCATGATACAATATACAACAAAAATAAAAAGGAAATTAAACACAGGTATGCTGATCAACGTATAAAAAGTGGAAATCTAAAACGTAACAAAAACAAGATAGAGTTGTGATAGTGTGCATTCATTGATATGGACTATTGCATCAACCACATACTTTGTGTGAAGCCATTTACTCTATTTTTGACATTTTCACCGACATACTACTATACGTTTTATAGTTTATTTATACTCATCATTGACATTAATATTAAAATATAGTTTATTACAATGTTTTCTCAAAGGGTAAAATTATTTGTTCAGCTAATTTTATAGATAGAAATAGCTAGTTTCTAATGTCGTGAATGGAGTCTTTTTTTTTGTTTTGATAATCTCTCCTTAATTATATGTTATACGCATATCAATTTGCCAATTGAGTGAAATGTACAACTACGGCCGATATAATCAACCTTACACATGAGATATAAATGAAACTAAAGTCTACATATCATTGATTACATGTCTTAGATCATATAATCCCTACAGACAAGAAGGCAGTTGCAAATTATTTTAATTCTTGTTATATTAATATTTTGGTTTCTAATGTCAAAATGGAAATCAAAACCAATTTCAATGCAATTGTTCATTTTCAAGAGTGTTTCATATCTGCCTATCTAATCTGTATACCCTAACTTTTTTAAAGTACATGTATATGTGAATTTAAAACCACCAAAAAGGAAATTAATCGCCGATTGTGAGAGTAGTCGAGTTAATAAGTGTATTCAACGAATTCGCACAACGGGTCAGATAATCCACAGGCGACCTGTTGCACAATTATATGTTTGTCTCTATTCAAGATATCCACAAAGAACGCATGTGTAACGCAAATGTATTTACTTAATGCTGGGTCTTTTGTGTAGTTGTGCTTGTCTTCAAGGGACATGCATTTGTTTGATAATCGATATTTGTTTTTGTTTGTTGTTTTGTACATAAAAGGCACTAAGCTTCCTCATTTAGTTATTCAATATTTTGTATCATCCAGGAATCTAATAGCATTCTCTGCAGTATGTGTTTGGCCATAAATGATAGCAATACGTTAACATATAGTTGCTAGGATCTACGTCATAAGGTCTCCAGCGGATTATTGTCTCATTGGAATTCATACCGCATCTTCTTATTTTATATCAATTCAGAACATTTACATATTGAAGACTGATGATTGTGAGAGTTTACAAAATAATCATTATTTTTTAAGATGAAGACAAGAGATCAAAACTTTTTAAAATGTATAAAGGAGGGTTACTTCCCCGCCAAAAAAAAAAAGAAAAAAATAATCACCTCATTGTCTGGCAGAAAAAAAAAACCCACATACACCGGAAATTAACACCTCAGACAATATTCCTCATGTGAACAGTGATTGTCGTTTGTAGATATGGTTCACATGTGTTTCTTGTTTCTCGTTTTTTTTATAGAATAGACGGTTAGTTTTCATGTTTGAATGGTTTTACACTTGATATTTTTAGGCCCTTGATAACTTGCTGTTTGGTCAGCCAAGTCTCCGTGATTAAGACCATACTTTGACATATAATGGTTTACTTTACAAATTGTGATTTGAGTGGAGATTTGTCTCTTTGGCACTCATTCCACATTTTCTTTTATCGGTAATATGTAATACCTTGTGAGGTAAAACAAGGTAAATAGAGAGAAATAAGTATCCTGATTTGTTTTCAATAAAACCTTTTTATTCAAACATGTAAAAAGTATTGCTACAGGTAATCTTTATATTTAGTTTTAAGATTAAAAAGAACTGATCAAGTCATTTAAAGTAAGATATTGCATACTTTATATATATAGTAGATATAATGTATAATCAACGAAAATTGGTATCACACGAATAAAAACAAATCAACAGTATATCAATTAATATGAATGATATTTTCACTTGAAAAAAAAATAGATGAGCGGTCACTAATGCAGTCTCTTGATATGTTTCTCCAGGCCAAGGCCCAAGTACGCTTGGTATGAAAATTGAATTTCCCAAACAGATATAAAAAAATATTTTTTTTTTAACTTTAAGACACCAAATATCACTTAAATCACCTTTCCCCTTGTGATATCAACATTTGGTTATTGTTTGAGAAACACAATTTAGAAAATCACAAAACGCCGAGAAAAATCATAATGGAAAGTCCCTAATGAAATGGGAAAATCAAAAGCTCAAACAGATCAACAAATGTATTACAACTATCATATTCCTGACCTGGTACAAGTAATGTTCTTGAAAATCTGGTTTTATAGCTACCTAAACCTCTTAATTGTTATGAAAGTCGCATAAAACTCTATTCTTTTGACAACGATGTGTGAACAAATTTAAAAAAAAAGACACAATAAGTAAAAAATCAAAACCTCGGGTACAGCAGTCATCATCGTTGTAATCTTAATCACTATAAAACAGAAAATATGTAACAAAGAAACACAAACAGTCATTAAAACAAAGCACATTCAACTTGGTAAAAATTAAAGACAAAAATACAAGAATTTACCATAGTACATCATCACAATTACGGGGTGCATAAGGACAAAGCCCGTCATATGTAACAAAGAAATAAAAAAAAGGCATATATACAAAGCACATGATTATGCAAAAAGATAAAAAAAAAACAAAAAAAACAAAAACAAAACAAGAATACAGATCCAGGTGAAAAGGATAGAACTATAACAGACTTAAATGGTAAAAGTAATATTCATAAAGGCAAATAAAATAATACTGTAACACGTTATTAAGATGATACACAACGTCAGTACCCATCGTGTATTACCGGTATTTGTGAAGTTGATACGGCATATGTATCAACAAGTTCTTTGTACTTTCCGATGATCTAGTTTAGAAAAAGGACGATACGTTCTTTGACATACCCTTGCTCGTCAAATTTCTTCTCAGACACAAGTGACGTTTTATAAATCTGAGTAGCAACTTCAAACTCTGGAATAGCGATAAGTTGTGAAATATATATTCCATATGCAGACGAAATTGGTATATTGCTAAAAAGATGTGAGAAATTGATGAATTTGAAATTGCCTGATCATCCTTGTCTTAGTATATATTATAGTTTTCAAGATAAAAGGTCAAAACATAATAAATAAAAAAGAAGCAATAGCTTTAATGACGAGCCGATTAATAACTCCGGTCATTCGTCTTATTTGTAGATCTGGTTTTGCTGATAATGTTTTTTTTTTGTTTAGAGTTTGTTTACAGCTATTAAATTTTTAAGATATCAATCATAGAAAGTAGTTAAATTCATTATTTAAGGAGAAGAGGTCGTTCGATTATTTTGACCTATAAATAGGTAGAGCTCTACATTCTGAACGTTTCTTTTCATTCCTTTTTTCTCTATTTAAACAACGACAGGCTACATATGTTAAGTGATGGGAAAGGGTTATGTGGCCCATTTTAACCCAAGTGCATGGACGAATTTGCAGCTTATTATTAACTATTATTCGTCTTTTTGTTTTGTTTTTCTTCAAGGTGTTGACTTGTGAGTTTGAATTACCTTTAAGCATCTCTTTTTAAATGAATGTAAATTTCGAAACAGGTGTTGTGGAAAAAGAGCAATTTTCGTTCGGTTGATAAATGTAAACTGAAACATCTTTTCCATATGTAGCTATCCATTTAAACTGTAAGAACAACTTATAAATTGCTTTAAAACTTTAAGTGAACTTTCACAGTTAAGTGTACACTATAAGGATAAAGAGGAAGTGATATAATTCGCCTTTTCAGAATCGTAAGGAAAATTGGTTATCTTTTTTATTGTTCATACACCAAAATGAAAATGTAACGTTATGCCATTGGATGGATTTCCATTGTTTAAAACATTCTAAACTTTCACAACGTTTTGTAGTACGCTTTTTTTTAAATATTACACAGAATGCATTAGATTCTAAAACGCCGAATTCAGAATTTACACATTAAGAAGTTGACTGTATGGTTTCACTCATTCTATTATTTTTCACAAGCAATACATTATCTGTAATACAATTTTTATGTATGCCGATTTAACTGGGCACAACCGGTCAGGCGTCCTCTTTTTCTCTGACATTGTTTTGTAGATGAGAGCAAGAACGATGTTTTTGTTTGATTTATTTTACTGCGAAGAAAATCAAATTCTTTATCTTTTTTCAAGGACGGCTATAGATAACTTTATCTTATGTATAAATCTTAATTTTAAAGGAAAACATCCTCCAAAAGTTAGGTTCAATCTCTTGTTCTAACTATACACCACCATTTTTCATATAAAAGAGATTGAAAAATCCCGATTTAAAAAGTGCAAAACACTTGTTTATCATGTTTTTATAGTGCGTGAGGTAGAACATTGACAGTCCTGAAACCAGAATTGTTAGCACAAGTCATGTTTGCATGCCATTTACTTTATTTCTTTTATTTTAAATGTTTGGTTTTTTTTTTAGTTCTGAATGACCAGAGATGGAAAGTTTTTTTTATAAAAAGTGAAAAATAGTTGATCATAGTTCAAAGTAAATTAACATCTGCACTCAAACTTTCGTTTGCAGTAAATTTTTATTTTGATACGCCTTGAACGGATGTAACTTATTTATTATTTATAACTGTTGATGTAAATGTCCTCTGGTTTTGTGAGTCTTTGTTTACTCCTTGGTTTTGATTGTTATTGTCTTGTATGTACTCTCTCGTTGCAATTCATGTTATCGTCCTGGACATGCATGAAATATTTGCCACTGAATGTTAAGCAATCAACAATAAATCAATCAATCAATTCCAATTGATATCTACTTAAGTATTGAATATTTTCGCTACATACGAAAACTCATTTGATTGTACATTGAATTAAACAAAATATATTAATGAGCTATGTTACAAACTGGAATTTAATGTTGTGTCACAGGTATGATATTTTAATAATTAAATTTATTTGTCTTTAAATAAAGTGAAAAAAATTACAACGGAAATTAAGAAAAATAATTTAATTTAAAAAAAAAATCACTAAGGTTTGTTTCCGACTTTTTCAGTATGATTGTCATCATATGTATTTATTATATTGATGACGCTCTTATTTGGATCATAATTTTGAAAAAGCGACATGTTTGATGTGTTTAAGCTTTTGATTTTGTCATTTGATTGGGTACTTTCCAGTTTTAATTTTCCTCGAAGTTCTATATGTTTGTGATTTTACTTTTTAGATGCATGGACTTGATGAGTACCGTTTCATAGTAAATTATAAGAAATCAGTCCCAATTCCACAAAATTTAATGTCTGCTATAGTCTCAATAGTAAAACTAGGTTATATGTATTAAGGTTCCCTCTGACAGATGCAAATAAATAAAATTATTTCCCTTAGAAAATTTTCTTCTTTCATTGAACCGTAAGAATCAAAGTTGACTTGATTTTGATCTTATCTAGTTATTACAGTAGAGTGTAAAATTGAAATTGTTTAGTTTGTTTACAATTGAAAATCTGAAAATGGTAATTGTATAAGGTCTATCATATTTAATTTTTGGATTGATACAAATGCTTATTTGGAAGGCTGGGGATTAAAAATGGACAAAGAATTTGCTAGTAGTAGATGGATCTTAACCGAGCTCTCTTATAAATTATTCAAATTTCTTGATACGTTCTATCTGCTTTGCAGTTGATTTTTCAAAGTTTGTGTTTGTGGATCTTATTCTTAATGGTTGTTTAATCCTTAAAATTGAAAGCGGAAATGGGGAATGTGCCAAAGAGACAACAACCCGACCATAGAGCAGGCAACAGCAGGAGGTCACCAACAGGTCTTCAATGCAACGGGAAATTCCCGCACCCGGAGGCGTCCTTCAGCTGGCCCCTAAACAAATATATACAAGTTCAGTGATAATGAACGCCATACTAAACTCCAAATTGTACACAAGAAACTAAAAGTTAAAATAATACAAGACTAACAAAGCTTAAGGCCAGAGGCTCCTGACTTGGGACAGGCGCAACAATGCGGCGGGGTTAAACATGTTTGTGAGATCTCAACCCTCCCCCTATACCTCTAGTCAATGCAGAAAAGTAAACGCATAAAAATACGCACATTAGAATTCAGTTCAGGAGAAGTCCGAGTCTGATGTTAGAAGATTTAACCAAAGAAAATAAACAAAATGACAATAATACATAAATAAAATCAGACTACTAGCAGTTAACTGACATGCCAGCTCCAGACTTCAATTAAACTGATTGAAAAATTATGTCTTCATCATACAAATATCAGGCACAATCCGCAATAACATATATGAGAAGAAAATAACCCGTGTCATGCCAACAACTGGTTTTTAAATAAATGTGTATGGTTCCTATGTAATCTGCATAAAGCGTGGTTGAGGTGTTAATAATGTGATTACTTTTTATGTCTATTGAACAATGTTTGTATCCTTTGGAAGTTTTATCTTTCAGAACTTTACTTTCAAACTAGTGTCTCTTTTTGCGTTTACTATAGGTACAAGAGTACAATCTAGTCAGCATAAGATTTACAGTATCCGTCGTACAGTCAGAGGTGAGTCAAAACCCATAAAATCATAACTTAGGAAGTTTTTTCACTTTGACCCATTCTTGTCGGTTTTTGTCCTGTTGGTTAACACACACGTGCTTTGAATTTTGACAGGCTAGTATGGAACAGGAGTTTATATACTAGGGTCAAGGTCACTGGGCATCAATAGCCTGGTTGTTATAACCTGTTTCTTTACACTGAGTCGTTGTCGAGTCTCAGGCTCATATTCTTAAATGACCTTTATCCTGCAGATCCAATTTATGCTTAGAAAAAGGAACATTTTCAGCATTGTAAGTATGTTATATTTTTTGGAATTCTGGTATCTAGTACTTCGTTTCTTAGACAAAAAGACAAAAAACAGACATTGTAGCACGGCATTTTAATAGAATAACTTCAAAAACAATTCAATACGACGTGAATTTGCATACTGTTTGTTTTTCTCCAGGACATAACAAATGCTGCAGAATCATATTGATGACGACTTAGTAGAAAACAAAAAAAGACAGATTACTTCATTTACAAAGCCTCTTTATGGCAGAATTGTAGTATGGAAGTCAGCAGACTGTGTCGACTAATATGTGTAAAGCAACATTAAGACGATCCAAGGATCAAGCTTTTGAATGAATCTCTGGTATGCCCTTCCCCAGTTTCTCAGCCTCATACAAAAAAGATGATATTTTTCTGACATTGCCCAAATATTGTATATGTAGATGTTTAAGGGATTTCATATAAATCTGAAATTATTTAGATAATATGCGATAAAGACCATGAAATTTAATTGTAGTTCATCTGGTATTTATTTCCACAAATGAACTTTACTTTTCTTCTATATTTCAGTACCTGAATGAAATGGGCAAAACTGAAGATGCAGTCAATACCGGTTTATTATCCACTTCTATTAGTAGTTCATCTGGTATTAATTTAGAGATCTGTTAAAATTTCATCAACTCTACAAGAACCAGTGTATGCAAATGCACAATATTCTTCTTGTAGAGTGGTTTCAATTTGAACAATTGATGATGAATGTACGACATATCCATGCTCGAACACAGTTGATAAAGAATACATGATGATGCATAAAGCTTTGTCGTATTGTTTTGTTTTGTAAATTTACAAATCTAACATCAGCCATCCAGATACAGCATCATGATAGATATTCTTCAGCAGAGTACTAAGACAAAATTTGTACTGTCGGTATATTTATTTAGTATCACTGTGTCCATTGTTAAGGGGAATACGCTGGGCACGCACTAAACACATCATCGACATGTAGTATGTATATGTTACAGTGAATTTGTATAATCAGTGATCATGTAGAATCCCTGAAATTTTCAGGGATTATGTAGAATCACTGGACAGTTTAGGGATTATATATAATCACTAAAATTTTCAGGGAGTATGTATAATCACTAGAAACTGAAATAGGGAAATAGTTTTAATTTATAAAGAAAATGAATAAAAGTCAAATAATTTATGCTATAAATGATCATAATAAAACAGCATTACACTGTATGAACATAAACTGTAAAATGTTAAGCACAAAATATCAAAATGATAACCCATTTTTTTTAAATGTTAGGCACAATATATTAAAATGTTAAACACAATATATTAAAATAAAGGGTGCTATAAACAGTTTCGTATAAAAAAAAACTAGGGGTTATTCCCCAACTAAAAATAGACATGGAGGGAAGTCCCTTTTTATCAACATAATTGGTGAAAAAGTATTAGTCCATCAGCTGGTAAGGCAAAATTTCAGTTCTGTGTTACACCCCAGGGTACCGCAATTTTTTGGTATAAGTCTAAAGAGTAATGTCTGAAGAATATTTTAAGAGGTGTTAGACTTTTGAAAAAGTGTCCAAAAGGGGTTAAAAGGGGTCTTATTTAAGAGTATATCAAAAACTTTGTTTCACACATATATACAGAAAAAATAAAAAATAACCATGTATTCGGTACAATTACCCTTATTAAATTGAACAAATCATATCTTATTAATACGGAAACTAATTTTTATTTAATTTTTAAATCGTATAGGACCAAGATAAAAAGGGGGAGGGTAATATCCAAAATTCATGATGTTGAATGAACCAATACTAGTTTTCTTAATAAAAAAAGGTATATTTTTTACATTGAAACATAGAACATCAAGTAACTAAAGACAGTTGAACAAAATTCAAAGGTAAGAAAGGGAAAAGCATGGAATCATGGCGGTTGGTCTAGCCAATTGATGCTGATCAAATCGTTCTTAACAATCAAATCATGATTGTTTGGCGATGGAACAGTGTTGTGTTATAGAGCAGATTTCCAAATCTTTGCCCGAAAGTTAATCGTTTGATGTGCTTTAACATTGCATCTTTTGTTGTGGCAGTAGATGACAATGAATGTTTTTTGCATTGCAAAAAAAATTCTGAATTTCATTGATGTTATTATAATCGTATCCATATATAGCACACAAAAACCTCTCGAGTGTTTTTGACAGTTCTTCGCCTACCTCTTTTAAAATTTTCACCAAGACGGGATAGACCTTCTGAAAACTCCACAGAACGATTCAAAACGCCAAATGCTTTGCTTTTTCCCTTACCAGACAAAGCACTAACTGAATTACAACCACTAAAGGCGTGAAATCCTGTCAGTGCTCTACAAACATTCTCCCCAAATTTTGCGCACATTGATTGCACATTTAATAATCTGCATTTGGAAGACGTACCTATCAGAAGAATAATATTTGAACTGATGCGATTCTGAAAATAGCAGGCCAATACTTCCACATCAGATTGATTTTATTACAATGGAATCGTAACCTTTGTCAGCTGCGTGTTTTGCATGTAGAAACATTTTTTTTGTCGGCTTCTTCCTGTTTGCTTAGAAGCTCAGTGCATTTTACACTTGTCACTATTTCATTTTCAACAGTGATACAAATAAATCAATTCCTTCAAGTGTAAATCTATAGGATTGTTTAATCCATTCCGACACAAAGAATTTAACAAGAGGAACTTTGTTTCTTCCAACTGACAAAAATTTCCTCCATTGCCGAGGACACGATTGTGATGGTCTCGAAATTATTGTTATGATTTGCCATCCCAAGGACCTGCGATCCCGTTCTATTTTTTTATGGATATTGTGGGATACTGATCAGTGACAAAATCAATGCGGGGAGCTCTTTTTGAAACTGAAAGCAGGGTTTTAAAAACAACATTTGCCAAATCAGAAAAAGTACTTGGTATCCTTGTGATGGATTGAATGACTGCCATGCAATTAAATATCCACATGCTTTCTTCAGGAATAGCTTGCATTTGCCAATTGACTTTTGAACAAGCCGTTCACTGATAAATTGTTTGATGCCAACATTCCCTTTTTATAGGCGTCGCACATTAACTCAGAGGAAGAAACAGTGCCTGAGGACAAGCCTGATAGCTGCTCAGATGTCTCAAATGGGTTTGTCCACCTTTGCAGTGTTTGAACCAATTTCAAAACGTCAGTTTCATCTCATTTCATTCGAGTTTTGTCAAGTTCTGTTTGTGTGGATGTTTCAGGATTAACTATTCATGCCAAATCTCGACATTTTGATGATATTGAAGCTCTGTCATGTGCATTTAGCAACCAACGTTTAACAGAACCTTTATTCAAACTGAAACCAACAATGCCATCTCTTACTTTGGTATCTCTGTTCAACGTTTGCTCGATTGTATGGTCAACTGGAGATCTAGAAAATCCATGAGAGCCTCTAAGAACACAAAAACCACCAGATGAAAGATATAAATGGGCATCAGTATATGTACTTTGAAGATTTTGCATGTGAAGCAAATATACTGACATGTATCGGGAATAGTTTTGACGGTCATATGCGAAAAAACCATGGTAACATTTTTTCAACACATGCCAAATGAAGTTCCCACTTACCATCCCTTGTTGCTCTTATACATACCAATAAAAGTTCGAAAATTTCTATGTAAGAATTCCAGAACTTTTTCATTAGTCCCTCACTTAGATTGCAATATACACTAAATGCCTCAAATAGTTTACCAACAGAAGGTGAAATTAGCAAGGTTTTTAAGTTGTTTTCTATTAAAATTTGTCTGATTTGAACTAAGATTGACAAAGCAGATGCTGAAAATTAGGATCGAGAAATTCATTCTCATCATTTGAATTAAGCCAAGAACCAAATGCTTCCCAACGCAATCGTTCAAAAGCTTCAGATACAATTTTGAGCAATCGCAGCGCTCGATTATAATGTTTACCTTCAAATACACCAGTCAAAGAACCTGACCCAATAACTCCAGACTCCAACAGGAGATCGCCCAGCCCTGTATCGCCAAACCGTTTCCCAATGACTGCTATAAAAGCACATGTAGTGTGACAATATGTACAAAATTTATAAAACAATAGTGAAGCAATATATCCAATCAAAAAGGAAAGAAAAATGACAAAAAGCACTATCAAATGAGGAACAATGTAATTATTTCTAAAAGCAAATAAATAGTAACCAGATGGTATGTCAAATCGACATAATTGTATGCCAAAGAAAGTAAAAAGTCTAAACAAATTCCCCAACTGACTATTTATTTAACCTACGTTCAAAGCAATGTTTGTCGATTGAAAGACTGAACAATCTTAACTCAATCACCACATAGCTAAAACACAAAATGTAAACAAGCACACCTTTATTGAGTTCGATAGAGTGCACCTTGTCAAAACGCAAAAAAAATAACTTTAATTTGTATTTTTTACATAAATATTTTGTTACACATTTACTTTATAAAATAATTTGTCTAAAAAAAACAACATAATCGACAACTAAATGTTTGATTTCAGTTGCAAATTGATAAGCTTAAAGTGCGTATGTGTGAATATATTGTCAACTGAATCGAAGACGGTAATTTGATGGTTTCCGGTATTTCACGAGTATTTGCACGTACATATGTGTTATTGAATAATTCATATTTTAGACGATATATACATACTGCAAATAGTTTAAACATTGCATACTGGTCAATTTTAAAGTTTAATTCACAAAAATGGATAATTGTATTACGAATTTCTTTATGAAATGAGAAAAGATGCCTTAATTTTAACCCCAAAAAATCGGATTGTTTGTAATGTAAATACACACTTTTTTAAAACAAAAAATCTTTAGTTTTACATTTAATATGATAGTTTTATATCTGTTTTAGTTGTTTTAACCTATACTTTATTTTTTTTCAATCGCTTTATATTAAAAAATTTAATTAAAAATTACTTAGTCGTGATAGCTAAATAAGGGGACCATTGTAAGGGACGTTTTTAAACCTCTTTTGGACACTTTTTTTTGGGTCTAACACCTTGTATTTTATCAATAAGATACTGAAGTTGAATTCTATCAAAAAAAATTGCGGTACCCTGGGGTGTAACACAAACTCCTTAACTAGAGCGCTTTTGAAAACTAGCTGATGGACTATATCATGTTTTTTGTATTTGGTTGTAAAGATATGTTAATTAACTTCAATTAAAGCAGGTTGAATGATTAAAATAAAAAATTATATTAAATATACATGTTTTTAGGGGAGACAACACTGTAAACAGTCTGTTTTTTTGGCAGTGAAAATTGAAAACTTATTTGCAGCCACTGTAGCTCTTTTCGGAGCAGGCGAACATACCCTGAAGCATGATTTTTTTGAAAGACCAGGTAAAAATCTATGAAATTCATACAATTTTGATTATGAAAAATGTGCAGGTATCATGTCTTCAGGGGTGTGCACATGACCTGATTTCAGGTTTTTTAAGCTTAAATTAGGCAATGTTTTTCCCAGTTTCTCTGGATAAAACTTTTTTATTCTATTAAAAGTACACTTTTGTTTTATTCCATTATAAACTAGAGAACATTCTGATTCCAGTGATATCTAGTTTTATACAAGTATCTTTATTAATCAGTCCACCACTTAGGGTCACTTATACATGGTCCCTCAAAATTTGACGTCATAGAAAAAACCTGTTGATTGCACCCAAATGCCTCTCATCTGTTATTACCACAATATCCACATTTTAGAAACCATTTTCATTGACATATCGAATCAGATATTATGACCAGCTTAAGAGAAATAAAGTGTTCAGTAAAACATCTGTAGGTACCCCCAAAAAGGAAATTAGCAACAACGATGTGGTTCAAGCAAGAAACCATGTTTTTTGGCCAGGCGATATCCTTTTTCAGACTTTTGGTGAACAATTATCATTTTATCAAGTTTTTTGGTATCCCCTTTCCTTTTTTACCCTGTGGAATCATGCTAAGAGAATATTACACCAAATGCCAGCTTCCTCTAAACTTTTGTTATAATTGTCAATCTTTAGTTTTTCTATACATTTAGATGCGTAAGTTCTCTCTGTCTAAATTTCTTGTTCATTTGAACAAAAACAAAACAAAAAACCCGAAAAAAAACAGATGTTCCATAATCGTCTTCACCATTTGTTTTCCATGTACCACAAATAACATGCTCTGTGGATTTACAAATAGAACATGAATATCCATTGGACTCTGGCTTTTAATAAACAAACAATACATGTAAAGTTATCGCTTTAAAGTGAATCTTGATAATATTAATTTTGAAAGTGTTCAACTTTATCTCTAAACCTTCAGTTGGTTGTATCTTTAAGAGCATCCTCTGTGTTAAAAAGCAAAATTATTTCATCTACAAGGAATATGAAAGTATGATTTACGTGTGTCTAATCAATTTTGCTTTAATTCAGCAAATAAAATATGTTTAAACTAAACTATGAAAGTAAAAAATGATGATTAGTCTATATGTATTATTCTTTTTTATCAAACAAAGGATCCTTAAATTATTCATAATCCCTGAAAAAAATATTAGGGAATTTGTAGAATAATTATTAAAATGTTCAGTGATTATGTAAAATCACTGGTCATTTTCAGGGATTATACATAATTACTAATGATTTTAGTGATTCTACATATTCCCTGAAAAATCAGGGATTCTACATAATCCCTGATTATACAAATTCACTGTAACATATATAAGTATTTTATTGAATATTGTTCAAAAGAAACTGTATTTTTGTATTCCTAGATTAAATTGAGAACTCTGAGATAGTTCGCTATGCTGAAGGAAAAATCACTTGCAATATGCAATAACAAAGAATTCGTTGTTTATCAACACAATTCATATATGATTGGATCAGTCCCATGTTTAAATACTGCAAAGATGGCGAAAAGATTGATAGTTGATTTGAAAATCAAATGCATCGCCAACCGTAACTCTGCAATATATGTAGGGCTTTTAACAGTATTTTCTGAGTACGACCCTCAATTTTACTCGCAAAAATATTGTACTACGGAATAAAGTAATGCAAACATACGGAATATTCAACGCAGTGATAAAATCCCTTGACTCCTATTGGTACGAAAAGGACTCCGTGTTTAATGATGCTTGTTTTTTACATCAAAACTTGGCCATGAATAAGTCGAACTTGTTATCCAATGATATATAGATTGAACCCACATTTTACAAAACTTTTGATTTTTTTCCGAAAAACTAAGGATTTTCTTGTCCCAGGCATAGATTACATTAGCCCTATTTGGCAGACCTTTTTGGAATTTTGGATCCTCAATGCTCATCCACTTTGTATTTGTTTGGCTTTATAAATATTTTGATATGAGCGTCACTGATGAGTCTTATGTAGACGAAACGCCCGTCTGGCGTACTAAATTATAATCCTGGTACCTTTGATAACTACAATGTAAACATGAGGCATAGTCAATAAGTGCATAAATGTCAGATTTTCATTATTTATTATCGGTTCTACCCAATCATATCTGACTATATGGTACAGAGTTTACCCAATTAAATAGCCGCACTTTATCTATAAAGTGTTCTAAGTTTATATCTTTATCCATTGGTTTTAGAAATATATTCCATCCCCGAGTCTCGTTCGTGATCATATTTTCAACACTCGAAAGTTTAATTTTGAATATAAAATTCGGATAGCTTGACTCTCGTTTGACAACGTTAAATGTCTCAAACAATGAGCGTAACAAGTGTGTCAATGTAGCTGATGTAGCAAACGTGTTATCTAACATTTTGTGGTGCTGCACCTGTCAAAAGTGGGTTGTGTTTTTTTTTTAAATTTAGAAATCCCATTCTATTAATTTGGTAACAGAAGTGCCAATGTTGATAATGGACCAAATGATGTTCTTAAATGTGAAAATCCCACTAAAAATTGTGGGTTCCTAAACACTTTTCCGTATTCAAGTATTGTTTAAAAACAAAAATAATCAACTTTCAAGTATATGTTAAATAACTAATCAAATACACTTTGGCAGTCAACTATGGGGCTGTATCAATGCTATCCAGGAAGTTAAGGCACTCTGATTTTGCTGCAGATATGAAAAATTTATTTTGAAATGTTATGTTATGTTTTGGACGTTCTATCTTTCAACAGAAATCAGTAAATTATCTGTAAATAGGGATCCATTTGTGAAAATATAATTGTGAATGTAACATGCATCTACCGAAAGACAAAACAACAACAACAAAGATGGATAACCTATGATCCTCGATTATTTCGGTACAAAACATTATTCTAATTTGTACATAGCACATGCTCACAGAAAATAAAAAGCCAGACATATGTTCTCTCACTTTTTAGACAATTAAAGAAACTTTTATTAACAAACTGGTATTTTACATTTTGTCCGGATTACAGCGTTAGCCTGGTTCTCCCTGTAATAAGTTACTGAACTTTTAGGGAATAAAAGTTCAGAAAACAAATAAAAAAGTTTATTTTACAATTTACATGGTTTACATTACTTCATTCCTTAATATCGTTAATACACTTCAAAATTGGTCTTTACGGATCTAGTTCAGTCCTATCACCAGTTTTGACTTGTTATTCTTGAAACGATATTAAATCATTGACCTTCTTATCCAATGAAATTTTGAATAGGTGTACAAAACCTGTTAGAAAAGCAAATGGTTTTTGTTAACTTTTCATTCATTCAAACATTTCTGATTTTTTTTAAACCAGTGTGTTCACCTTCATTATGGTAAGTATGATATATCATTTATAGTTTACATTATATTCAGTGAATTTGTGATTTATATTCATAATAATCTATCCACTTCAATGGACATTATAAAATTAATTAAAATTCCATGAAGACTGTCAACAGGACACTATTATGTCTTACATAACCATCGGTTAGTGTTTACATTTTTATGTTTTTGTGTTTGGATGTTAGTAGTCCACTTTGAAATTGTTCACCGTTTCCTTCTCTTAGTATTGAATTAAGACACGTAAACATATATAAAATAAACTAAATGGAATGAATGAGAATCCAATTTAGGAGGATAATATTTAAATGAGATTGAGAGTGTCCATATCGACATGTTAAACAGATAAATCAGGGTAAACTTAGTTGAATATAATGTCATATATAATAGCTTTTCTGAAAAAAAACCAAGTTATTCCAAAGCTTAGCACCTGCATGCCTTAAAGATTAATGTTTTTCGTTTATAATAGGAATCAAATGTGTAGAGAGTGAAACGTAGTATAATTTAAACATATAAGCACGCAAGTAATATATTTCCAACGGGTTTTCATATCTTTTCAAATTATGATAATGTCATTTGTTATAAAGAAGATGATAAGTTCTGCAGTGCTATTTCAGATTTCACAGATATTATTAGAATTAACCAATTTTATCACAAACGTTATTAGGCGTTATACCTTTTTTCACTGTATCATTTGTTATTGTTTTGATTATACAAGTGTTCACATCTATGCACTATACTATAAATGTTGGGTGAAAAAAAAAATTCTTATCGCACTAATTTTTCAAAGCTTAACATATTGACATAATCTTTCGTGAGTGACCGGTCATATGTAATAGTCGTTTTGTTTTACGATCATAGTATCAATATGTTTGTACTAGTTTTACAATTTCATGTAGAAAATATACAATTTAATCTTTATTCATAATTATTCTATATATTAAAGCTGGACTTTAATTTAATTGATATAATGCTATTTTGATAGGGAGAGCTAGACAACATTTAACCCTGTCCTATCCCTACCCTAAAAATAATAATGACTCATTGTCAGACTTGGGGTAATTGTAATTGAAATCGTGAATCATATGTAATTGATTACAATTTCTTTAGTAATCAATGTAATCATTAATCAGCCACAAATAGGATTACATGTAATTTAATTTAATCAATTACTTTCCAAAATAGCCTGTAATCCTGATTTCTTTTTGATTACATTCTGATTACAATGAAAAAATCTAAAACTTGTGTTTACGGTCAATAAATGAATCTTTTTGTTATTAATTTTACATGTTAAGCTTAAATATTTTTGTTTAATTTAAACATGTCAATTGATTTGTATACTTCTGTAAAAAATAAACTGTTACAGTATTGAAAAGTCATCATTATCCTTGCATATTTCCTTGCATATCCACTTATATTTTGTCCATCTGATGAGTTTAGCCTTTTTCACCTGATTGCTATAGTTCGTTTTTATGTTGTACTGTTATACCACTCTCCCAGGTTAGGGAGGGGGGGTTGGGATCCCTCCAACATGTTTAACAGAGGCGGATTTAGGGGGGCAGGGGGCCCGGGCCCCCCCTTTTTGGGAAAAAATTTGGTTGCTTATATAGGGAATCATTGAAGCGTGACTGGAGCAGCCCCTCTAAGGTCAGTCAGTGGGCCCCCACTTATGTAAATTTCTGGATCCGCCACTGTTTAACCCCGCCACATTATTTATGTATGTGCCTATCCCAGTCAGGAGCCTGTATATTCAGTGGTTGTCGTTTGTTTATGTGTTACATATTTGTTTTTCGTTCATTTTTTTACATAAATAAGCCGTTAGTTTTCTCGTTTGAATTGTTTTACATTGTCTTATCGGGGCCTATTATATCTGACTATGCGGTATGGGCTTTGCTCATTGTTGAAGGTCGTACGGTGACCTGTAGTTGTTAATGTCTGTGTCATTTTGGTCTTTTGTGGATAGTTGTCTCATTGACAATCATACCACATCTTCTTTTTATATATATAAGACACTAATGTTTTTATAAGTATGCTTTTGTGTATCATGTGTATAAGATGTACGTACCAGTGAGCGACCGGATAGAATATTAAATTATCACATGTGTGTTTACAAGACTAGCGACTATTTAAAGATGAGTGTTACATGTGGACACTTCACGGGATTAAAATACATTAACTAGGTTTCGAATTGTCCCAACCAATAAAAAACAAAAATTGTGCCAAACAGATCAAAGCCAATTCATATTAAGGCATTACAAATGAAATTATTTTACGAGCAGTAGAGCTTGTCTTCTATCTCTAAGTTCATGTTTTCTTTATTGTAAATGTAATGTATTTAATAAAACGTTTGATTATCTTTCAACATTTTTTTCTAAATTTATGTAATGCCAATAAAATGATTACATATATTAACTTAATCATAAGAAATAGTAATGCTACTTTTATATAGCAATATTGGAAAGTTGAGCTACGATATTTACTTGCAAAATTTTATTCTATATTAGGTAAAGCAATTCAGAATTTTTAAAAACATCTAGCACTTCGTTCGATGAATCAAAAAACCCAACTAAAACAAAAAACAAAAACAAACAAATTAAATCATAGCAATTTAATAGAATTTCATGTTAAAATTTTAATGAAAGAGAAAAGAAAATTCAAACATTCAAATAAAGGGACAATTTCTTTGCAATCTGTTGTTACATTCGACATTCATTCGTTTGCAGATTTGAATAAATGATAGTAACCAAAGTCCATCAGATACTCCTTTTATAAGTTATGTAACCATGCGTTTTTTCGTTGATGTTGCTTGTATCCAAAACAGACCAAATATTATAATATCAATGAATCAATTGAATGCAGAAATGTTTTATTTACTTTAGAACATAATTCTCAAATGGGCTATTATGTGTTTTTAGTAGCGAGTAAGAATGCTCGTTGTGCGGATTCAGCGTCGCCTGCAATCTGTAAAGCAATTCCGAGGAGATAATAGGTTGAGGCTATCATTCTCAAATCTGCCATTAAATAATGTTCTTCGATAACAAGTCGTAGATCGTCAAGGTCAGCCTGACATTGTCGGCCATTATTGAGATGATAATGACAAAGAAATTTGAGGACATAAGCATACGCTGAACATGGAAACGAAACATGTGTATCCTCCTTCCTTAAAAGCAGTTCGTCTGGTAACAAATGAGAGTATTCATAAAAATTGATGGTATCTACAAGTAGTAATTTCCATAGGCGAACAATACACATATTCTGCACTGATTTCAGTTTCAACCATTGGTGATTAATATCCGACATACACCGGTGAAGTTTGTCAAAAGTGCATTTCGACAAAGAATACATTATGATTCGTAAAGCTTTAGCGTATTGTTTTGTTTTATAAAAGAACGAAGCTAACATCAGCCATCCAGATACAGCGTCATGATAGATATTCTGCAGCAGAATACAAAGACAGGATGTGTACTGTCGGTATTGGTATTTATTGTTACTGTGTGTACTGTTAAGTGGAATATACTGGGCACGAATGGAACAGATCATTGACATGTAATATGTATAAAAGTATTTTATCAAAGTTTGGTCACATGAAAATGATTTTTGTATTGCTCTTGTATATGAAGAACAAAGCAATACGTTATTCGCAATGAAACCTTCGTTGAAACAAATATGAGCCAGCTTCAATAAAACGGAATTAGTTGTGTTTGCAACATGACATACAAACGATAGGTGCTGATCCTTGTTAAAATACCACACGAGTTCTTGAAATTCTGATACTTGATCTGAAAATAAAATGCATCGCCAATTGTAACTATGCAAGGTATATAGTTTTTCTAATAGTACTTGACGATCACGGCCCTCAATTTTATTTTCAAACATATTGTTTTCTGGGATGAAGTAATGCAAACAAACTGAATACTCAACGCAATAAATAAGTCTTCTAAAACATTGCATAAAACAAATTATAAGTGTGTCAGGTCTCCATGCAGATTGTGGCATTTCTTCAGAGATCCAGAAAATAATTGTTTTTATGAAATAAGAACAGAGTAGATCTTTACATTCGGAAAAAGTATCTATTACGTCTTTCAAAAGTATCTTTAGAAGAGCGTAGCATACAAACTGAGTGTGTGTAAAGGTATTTATTAAAAGTTTTTCACCGATTGAAAATGATATTCGCCATTCTAGATCCTCTTTTGGTGACCCCTTTACTCCGATCGGTACAAAAAGTACTCCCTGTCTCATAATACTTTGTTTGACATCATAACTTGGCCATGAATTATTAGATCTTGTTATCCAATGTCTTGCAGCAAATACCCACGTTTTACAATGCAGACATTTAGCAAAATCAAACAATCCATTTCTATCAGATATACACGGGCCATGAATTATAAATTTGTTATTAAATGAAAAGTGCTGTTTCCATAATTTGCTTGAGAGATAAATCTTATTAGCGAACTGTTCACAGTTCTCGAATAAAAACTGATCCACGAAATAGTCTAATCTTAACTGAGTGAAACCTGGTTTAACATCTTCTGTATCCATTGACAAACATGACTTATGCTGATTTAAACACGGTTTAACATCGTACACTTTATCTCTATAAACACACATTATATCCAAATCACTTCCTCTCATATCAAGACCTTCTCCAAAACTTCCACTTGTTATACATATTTCATCATTGATTTTTGACAAATCATTCCTAACTGCGTGAAGCAACCTGAGTTGTTTAACGTGATCTTCTGTGCCTACTATAAGATGACACATATAGTCATATAGTTGTCTTGATATATGTTTTGATATGTGGTCTGCAATAGGAAAAAAAGATACACCGTGTTTAATAGAAAACAAATCATCTAAAAATGCATTAAAGTTAGTTCAAAATATATTCAAATCCCAAGTTTTCTCTATAAATTGATAAAATCTAATTGGCATGTAATGTGTTGCATATATGTTATCAAAATTACAATTTGTACCTTTTATCATAGAAACAGTGATAAATTGTTTTACATTTTTTGTCATTTCGAGGCCTTTTATAGCTGACTATGCGGTATGGGCTTTGCTCATTGTTAAAGGCCGTACGGTGACCTATAGTTGTTAATTTCTGTGTCATTTTGGTCTCTTGTGGAGAGTTGTCTTATTGGCAATCATACTACATCTTCTTTTTTATACGATGTCAAAAATAACAGGTATATCAATACTTCCATCGTTAAATGGCTGCCCCTTAATTTTGAAGTAATGGGTGTAATTTTTGAAAATATTTTATATGTAAACTGACGAGATTATTAGATGGATACAATTCAATGTAAAAAGAAAACGGCTTTGTATTTGCTCATTATTCTTGTTTATTACACTTCAGGTAGATAATGACGTTATGATTGGTTGAACTGGTGTTATTTGTTCAGTTTCGAGTCAACTATGGATTGTTTGTTATCTCTCTTATTTTTGGGTCGATTTTCTGTCTTGTTAGTACATATTAAGTAATTTTAGTGCAATCTTGGTATGTTCCCGCTCTTTTTATAATTTTTCTTTCATTTTAAACAACCTGTTGCATCAATTCAATAAGCTATACTCGTCCGATATTTGTTAAGAAAACAATAATGCAGATTGTTATTATAGTCTACGTCAACACTTTTGAAATTGATTTTACTATTATTTCGATAGAATGCTCATCATTATTATATTTGTGCGTCAAAATTTTAAATTCTAAATTTATCTTTACCTGTTTTATCGAATTATGATTACAAGTTGAACACTCGTATTGCAACTCAAACTCGATCTTAAAATTTGACTTAAATATAGCAATGTTACCTCACACATACGTGACATACGCGTAATTAGAATTTTTCTTGCATTTTGATCTATCAGGAAATTAGGGGCAAAATTGTATACAATAATTCAGTACATCTATTAATATATACTACAGATACGGAAATTTAAAATGAGCTTTTTTCTTACAGCATAACAAATTCAAAACACTACAAACCAGTTAAAGTCTGAAATCGCCTATATCTGTACTCTACTGTACTCATTTTTACTCGACCAGTCTTAATTGGTCTAAAATTTTCTTGATAAAACTCGATTGTAGTCTGAACCATACTTAACTTCTGTGTGTGATACATTTTTTTGTTGTGTTGCTGCTGTGTCGTAGTTCTCATATATTTGATGTGTTTTCCTCAGTTTTAGTTTATAACTCGGATTTGTTTTTTCTCTATCGATTTATGAATTTCGAACAGCGGTATATTACATGTACTACTGTTGCCTTTATTTAACAGTATAAACTTGTACAAGACCTTTACTTGAACAGTACTTAACCTTTGTATACGCGCCGAACCATGCTCCAACTAGTCTGAATCATGCTCGACCTAGTCTGAACCATACTCGACATAGTCTGAACCATCCTCGACCTAGTCTAACCCATACTCAAATAACTTTCAACCAACCTAGACATATTTCTTTGTATCTATTTATTGTATTTCATCATATTTTCAAGGTTATTCAAATCTTATCAAAATTAAGCAGATACATTTTATGGTTACTGAACAATGTTTACCATTACTTTAAGTCTTGTATAGAGTTATGGTGTCAAATGGGTTAATCATGCAGTGTGCATTATTAAAATATATATAAAATAGTATTTAAAGCAACATAATAAACTAAAAAAATACACTTTTGTTTTGTTAAACCAAGAATTTGATATAATCATGATGATATAACTTCCATAGTTATCCTTGATAAAATTTAAAAAAAGGAAATATGTTCCAAAGTTTTACTAAAAAATTATTTCAACTAAAATTAGATATTTGTTTTCAAAAATTAAAGACAGAACACACAAGACGCACTTTAACAAGGTTTAATTACCTCGTTTAACGTGTAAAAAGAAAACCCTATTTATCTTAAACTCGTGTATTACTTATCTAGTGTTTTCAAATGGCCTTGCGATTATAGTTACACAGGAGGGTACAATTTTGAATGAATGTTATCTAGAATTGAAAACTCTCTAACCTGGTGCAATGTTTCTTATCAGTTTGCCAGATGCAAGAGGTATTACTTTATAGTTCATAACTAATAAGAAGAACACATTTATTTTTAGAAAAATAAAAAAAAAAACATTTTTAAATTCAGGAAATATTCCCGAAATTTTCATTGTACTAATGAACTCAAAATCGTTAACTTTTTTTTGTAACTTTTTTTAATTCCTACATCTGCGCAGACATCTTCTTTTTTCCGGTCTCGTTTTCATGAGACATAAGTAAAATAGATTTTTATCAGTCTTGTAAAATATAGGAGGGAACTCAATTTAAGAATTCTTTGATATGAAAAAACTTTACCTGACGTCATACTTCAATAACGTCACAACTAAAATCCCTACTAACAGAACCGAAACTAGAAACGTCACGGTATTTCCGCTTCTTTTTTTTTTAGCAGATTTTGAAGTTTAAATATGTTTAAAAGGAAAACAAATCATACATACTTCGTTCTCTTTCACAGGCAATGCCGGCTTCATATTCTACATAGATAATATCATATGACGTTTTCAATATCACACCCGTATCAACCAGAGACACCTATATAATCCAAAGAGCTCTGTTTGCAGAATTCTCTTGATTGAGGCTTGATGCGATGTGTGATATTGAAAAAAACAATATCAATTAAACTTTATAATATACCATAAGTAGATGTTTCTTAAGTGATACGACGTTATACAGATTAGGGATTTGAGAAAGAATTTGAAACGGTGACTAATATCAATGACGTGACGTCATACAAATAAATGATGCAACAAAGTCTTTGCAACCGTGACCGATGTTCATATCATCATGGATGGCTGATACAACACGATTGCCGTTGACCGTGTAACACATACAATTTATCTGTTACTAAGAATAGCATAAATGGTATATAGATTTCCTTTTGTCTCAATTTATCACGTCAAAATAGAACGTTTGAAATAAAAGTGAAAATGTCATTTATAATACATGTATATTCCCTAGCTACCTGTCATCTTGCTAAGTTTTGTTTTTCAGGTTCATAAACAAAATGTTCAATCAATTGTTACATTATACTGTAGTGTGCTTATATACATAAAGAATATCATATGACGTATTCAACATCACACCCGTATCAACTAGAGACACCTTTATAACCCAAAGAGCTATGCTCGAAGAATTATATTGATAAACAGTTGATGCGATGTGTTATCTTGAAAAAGCAATATAAGATACACTGTATAATATACCACACGTATATTGTTCTTATGTGACGTTATACATATTAGGGATTTGATAAACTTTTCGCAAATGTGACTGATATTGATGACGTGACGTCATACAAATACATGGTGTGATATCATCATGAATGTCTGAAACTACGTGATTGCCATTGACTGTATTACACATAAACTGTATCTGTATATTCATTTTCTTGTGTCTCATTTTTTCACGAGAAAGTAGAACGTTTGAAAATATAGTGAAAATGTCATTTATAATAATTGTATATTTCCTACCTGTCATCTTGCTAAGTTTCTTCGTTTTAATTCATTTTCCTTTTAACACTAAACAATAACACCAACGCCATACTTAACAATATGTAGTCATACATAAAATGATGAGTAGTTTGTCATAGATATTAATAGAAAATTGACGGTACAAACAACTGTCAACTATATTAAAAGTGTGTCATTGCCATGTACAATTTTTTTTTATTGTCGACAGACAACGGGAGCGTTATACCTTTTTCTGTTCTATCTTGATATTATTGATATGAACAAAGAATGAGAATGCATGTACATGATGAACGTTACAGTATTATAAGAAAGAATATGAATATCTTAGCATACTATAAGGCTGTATCAATTGCATCCTGTAATTCTAACAGCGTATTTAATTTCGTTCTAATGGTCAATCTTTAAAAGATTTTATAACAACTTTTATTCAAGCAAATTTAATAACGATTTCTTACTATGTTTCAAGATAAAAAGATGATACGATAAATTCTGTCTACCTTTTAGTGCATTATTTAAATTTACCTTTATCATGTTTATATATCATCTATAATATCTAATTGATATAATAAATTGAATATGTTTATTAATTAACGGGTGCCAAATCTGGAGCAGGATCTGCTTACCCTTCCGGAGCACCTAGGATCACCTGAGTTTTTGGTGGGGTTTGTGCTGTTTATTCTTTTTTTTTCTATGTTGTGTCATGTGTACTATTGTTTTTCTGTTTGTCTTTTTCATTTTTAGCCATAGCGTTGTCAGTTTATTTTCGATTTGTGAGTTTGACTATCCCTCTAGTATCTTTCTTCCCTCTTTTATTTCCATGTCCAGAATGTAATTATGTCACGTTCATCATCATGGTTAGATTAGTTCACGCCTTAATATCAAATTATGATTTATGATTTTATAAACTGCTGTATCTTCATACATATCATTTTTTTGTACCAAAAATCAAGTTCTTGATTCTTGATGAATAGTGGTACCTCCTGCATTTCATTGTATTTGCGCTAAAATTGCAACTTGTTTGCAAAACAAAATTGTACATGATATAAATAATTCAAAAAGGCGTTTTCAATCATCTTATACTTTTCAGTGAATTTATCTGTCGAAAAGTATAAATTTGTATATCGATATCACATGAACAGGAGATTGGAGTACACATTCAAACTTCAAAACTTGACATGCAAGTAAATTGAAATAAATTCTTAGTCTTAGATGCTTGGTATTTTTTATTATAAGTTGCCATTTGCATTAAAATAGCTGTCAGTGTTTTTTTGTTGAGATGTATAAGTACCCAGCTGTCACGTCCAATCTATTTTTAGTTTTTTTGTTAGATATATGTCTACTTTGTATTCATCTAATGAGTTAAGCCCTTCCGACTGTTTGTGTTTCTGATGTCGTACTGTTACACCACTGTCCTAGGGGCTTAGGATGGTGGTTAATTCAGTTTAACTAGTTTAATCCTTCCACATTCTGAAGATGCCCCTCCCGAGACAGTAATTGAATGGTAGTTTTTTGTTTCTGTTAATCAAATTTGTTTTATCGTCTATTTTTTTGTTAAATTATTTTGTGATGTTGCACCATTGTCCAAAGTTGAGGGATGGGTTTGGTGCCATCTAACAAGTGTAACACCACAACATTGCGAATGTGCCTGTTCCAAGTTATAAGCCTGTTATTCAGTGGTTGATGTAATTTTCTGTATATTATATATGTGTTCCGTTCATTGTTTTAACATAAATCAGGCTGTAAGTTTTCTCGTTTTAAATGTTTTACTTTTGTCATTTCGAAAACTTTTATAGCTGACTTTGTGATATGGGTTTAACGTATTATTGAAAGCCGTACAGTAATCTATGGGTGTAAATTTCTGTCATTTAGTCTCTTGTAGAGAGCTGTCACATTGGCCACGTAGGCAAGCATACCACATATTCTTTTTTTTTTCTATATTAATTCACAATTTTTATCGAGGTGTCTTATCGGCAATGAAGTAAGCAAATACTTCCATGACAAAATAAGTTCTTTAAGCATATTTGTAGTTTGTATTCATAACTAAATTGCCAAATGATCTTCCATCAAATAATCGGTATAATTGAAACCATGAATCTGTATTTGCTGTTATTAATTCACTTTTGTTATGATATCAAATCCGATACTATATTACACTTTCCTTGCGTTTGAGACTGTTAAGGATGATATAAGTTTAAGTCATTCAAAATCACAATGAATACAGCTTCCACAACTTTTATCGCTTAGCAGACAGTAATTGCACAATCTCTTAGAATTCACAGTGTGTTTATTTTGCTAATATGTATAATCTTGTAGGTCATTTTAAAAATCAATATGTCTGTCCTTCAATCATTTTACCTTTCCATCAACTTCTCCATTATAGCAGTGAGTGAATTTTACAATTAAGTGTTCTATGTAAAGATACAAAGGATAGGATATTAATTCAGGATTTACACATTGAAATAGAATAAATTGTCAGTCCTTCTATTTCTTATCAGAAGGAATATACACTTTGTTATTAAAACGTTTCATATACTAATTTAGTTGTACGGGACATATCTCTTCAATCAAGCGTTCTCTTTCTCTCTAGGATTTTTCAAAGATGAACACGAAAGACGGTTTTGTCTTTAACTTTCTCTGAAGAAATACTCTTTCTTAACTTTCATCAAGGATTGCTCAAAATGACAAACATTATGTGAGATGAATTTAAAATATCTTGTTCTAAAGAGACCTCATCCTTTTCATATAGAAAGAGAGATAAAAAGTTCAAAACACTTGTTTCAAGTGCAAGCGGACGACACTCAACAGTCATAATACTATCTACTTAAGCTAAGTATAGTTTTAACACATTTGAATATTAGTCCGTCCTGTTGAACAGGGAGTTTTTAATAAATAATTTAAATATATCTGTCCATTTCATTATGATTGAAAATAGAAAGGACAGTTTCGATATAAGTAGAAATCACTTGTAAACAATTCACACGGGAATATAGTATATACCATAACAAATGTTTTTACAATTAAAAGTATGTGATTTCTTTTAAACCTTTTTATGTCCTGTCGGTACATCCAATATTTTTGTTTAGAAATTTTTAATGAAATTCTTTGCGCTGTTTTCGATAGAAAATCAATAAAGTGTAAGGGACCCCCCCCCCTTTTCCCAGGTAGGTTCTGGAATGCCTATATGCATATGCACATAGTAGTGCTAGTTATACATAATCAGAGTGTTGCATATTTTGAAGTAAATAAAATGGTGCCCCATGTTTTTATACGTATTCAAAATTTTATAAGAAAATCAACGACTGTGTCACACTATTAACTTTGCAAAGACACATATAGCATGTATAGTGTTTACATATTTTAAAACTTCGTTCATGAGTGGTTCAAACAGATCTCGAAGTAGATGGAACGATCTAAGATTAGCAAACCGATTAAGGCCAACCAGGTCACTGCAAAAAAAAACCAATACTAGTGTGTCATGTACCTTGTTCTAGTTATATACAAAAATTTAATAATTGGATGAAAATATGATAAATGTTCAGCGGAATCTATTATATACTATAAGGGCGATTACATAGTAATGACAAATATATAAAACTTGTCTAAAATTAGTTTACTGACTCATTTGGTTTTATTTCTTAATCCCTGGGAACCAAACACATACCACACTTCTACGATATCACCATTTACTAAATAAAAAGAATATGCATATACTATCAATGATTCTATGATATTTGTTTTATTTTCTATTTAATTTGTTGAAATATAAATTAAGCTATAGTGTAGTTCGAACTGATATGTACAGATAATACAGTTGATATATTTTCTGTTCCTGAGAAAGTTGTTATTAATTTGAAAAAAAAGTAAATTTATAATAATTCTTTTTACATCAACCAACATTCTTTATCAATTTAATAAATGTCTTATCATTTGTAGACAATACAATTTTACTAACATCTTAATCGGAAAGGAAAATATTTGCCACTGAAAGTTAGGCCCAATAAAAATTAATCAATCATAATTTGTTTGTAACTTTACAACTGATTATATATGTTACTTTGGTATCTTTATTTATATTTTAAGAAATTCAAATGTGACGTCACTTTAATTTGTGCGTTTATCGATTTGGCTAACGTGGCTGTGAATTTCTATATGCTGGTTAATGTTTTTTGTCTATCCGTTTTTATTTTGTAGTTAGCCACCGGTTTTATCATTTATATCTATCATAAAACTAAGAATGGAAATGGGGAATGTGTCAAAGAGACAACAACCCGAACATAGAACAGACAACAGCCGAAGGTCATCAATAGGTCTTCATCGCATCGATAAATACCCGCACACGGAGGCGTCCTCCAGCTGGCCCCTAAACAAATATATATATATATATATACGCGTATTAACCTTCTTCACTATATATAAACATATCAATGTTGTATAAAAAATATCTTAAATATTTTCTAGAAATCGCAAAAAAGTTATTTTCCGTAGCTAGATTTCTTTTATACTTCTGGTACGGCAAGTTATTGTATGAAGAACCCAAGAAAATAATTTGATATTTGGAGCACTATATTGCTTACCAAATGCGGAAAATTATACATGGTTCATCACACGAGAGCATTTGTTTAAAAAAAATCAAGTACGACAGAGAAGAAAGTCTGTCTGAAAGTTTTCGTCTTTTATTTTGTTACGCTTTAATCCGCAATATATACACATGGAAAAAAGTATTGCAACACCTTGATTTTTTAAAACTTGAAAACTCAGTCTCTTATTTTGGATGGAATATGATAAAATATTTGTAAAATAATATTGAAACGTAGTTAATGATAACATTGGCTTTAAAACGAACAAAAAATGTATGAAAAAAAAGTTTTATCTAACCAAAATTTTTATAACAAAATGATGTGTTTTTTGTACAAAAAAATGCGTTTTACAACTTTCACTGTAGTCGAATTTTACAATGTCAGACATTTCAAAATTAATCTTAAAATGATTGTTCACATCATGGTTGATCCTAACACGCCAAAGAATTAGAACTTTGTGCGCAGCCTCCATTCAAACGAATAACCGCATCTTAACGTCTTCTGATTCCTGCCATAAGTCGACTAATTTGTTGCTTATCTATAGCTAGCAGCAACCATTCTTGACGAAGGGTATTGTTTATTTCATGACTTGTTTGAACTGGGGTGTTCATTCATGCACTTTACGCCCAATAGTGTCCCATACATGTATATGCTCGATATGGTTCAAATTCGGGCTACGATTGCGCCAAGGAAGATAAATCGAATTCCATTGGAACAGTGGATCTTCCTCCACGCCTCTTATTTCCAACTTTGGCGGGCTCTGCACTATATTGGATACGGCCATCTGTGTGTCTGTTGGTAGGCAAATGTCCCCGAAATGGTATTATCGCACGATAACCAGTAGCGATGAGCCGATCTCGAACAGTTCTTGTTTAAAGCGGCTCCTTTATGGTCATCATTCTCTTTTTAGGATTGTATTGTTTGCAATGGGTTTCCTTCTGACCAACCTTCATTATGCTTTATTTTCCCTAGCAGATGTTATAGGGGGTCTTCTTGACCTCGGAAGGTCTTTAACATCGTTTCTTTCCTGATTTTTATTCTCAAAACGACTTATAGTGGAATGGAGATGACCAGAAATACGTGCAATTATCACAGCGACATACCTGCTTCCCTCATGCTGGATGTCTGCCATCTTGCTGCAGTTATGAGTTGTGGATGACCAATTACAAGGTGTCAATGACAAAAATTTATAAACTTGGTTATTTAAAGTGTTGAAAACAATGAGGATCAAAACATCTGTTTTAGTGTTTACGAGTACAGTAGCTGCATGTGCAGATAAGAACTGATAGAGTCGATATTTATTGATTAAACGCAGGTGATATTTAAATAATGTTTAACTAGTTCTATTTCAACAAATTATTTAACAAAAAAATAAAAAGTGTTTTTTTAATTTGAATTTCAATTTGGTGTTGCAATACTTTTTTCCATGTGTATATATACCTGTACTTCAAACAATAAGTCCATTTGTTCAAATGAAAACATTCGAGTATATTATCAGAAATAATATAAAAAAGTTTGCAATGCGTTCAAAACTGTAAGTATGAAACAAGTATCAGTTCAAAACTATATAACTCAATTTAAAAAAGTGGGGGTATACTATGTTGCCTTTATTTACCTCTGTCTGGTGGTCAGTCAATCCATCCGTAAGTCCGTCCGTTCGTCGAATATTACTTAGGAACTAAATTACAAGGATTTCTGAAATTTTGTTTCATGGTTTATATAAGCCAGTTATACCGTGGGATTCGTTTTCAGATTTATCACTCAAGAACTTCATGTTAATGAAAATTTTAAACGGGGGTATCATCAGTAAGCAGTAGCTCTTGTTTTACACGCTTTTGAAGTTTACTGAAATCTCCTACTTTAATCACCTATAGAGGTCACTCATCTTTTAAGTGGAAAGAGGTTGGAATTAACTCGGCAAATATGACACAAAAACTATAATAAACCTACAATTCGGTTATTTGGCCAGGTTGTTGTCTTTTTAACAGATTCCGCATTTCCTTTCTCAACTTTATTAAGGACAAGTTTTATTTCAATTTTTTTTTACATTTTCTAAAAGTAAACAAAATATAGTTTTCTGCTTCCTTTCGAAAACAAATTCCTTTATTCTTAAATGGTCTGCGTGGTAGGCCCTGAAGAATCAAACAAGCAAAGAAAGGAAGAAAACTCATCAGTAATTATTAGAAAATAAAAGATGCTTGACTGGCTTTAGCCAATTCGAAAAATGGTGAACAATTTTGGATGGCCGTATACACGAGATTGTTTAAGCTGGTTAATCACTGTTACAATGTTGTCAAATATATGTATACTATTTAGTGGTCACATTTCAATTTCATATTGTATTCATTTTCAATGAGATAAGGCCGGATATTGTATGACTTAAATAGAGTTGTTAACTTTGTTGAAATAAATATGCAACTCAAGTACGAAAGGTTATACAACGACGAAAAGACAATTTTTAAATTGATGTTTGTGATTTAATGATCAACTGTATCACTCATCATGTAAATCTCTAAAATCAGGGATATATCAGGTTAACAATCCGATTAAACACTTTCAATAGCATTTTTTAACGCCATGTAAAATCAGAAACAGAAACAAAGGCAATTTTGCAATGTTGCGTTAATTTTCAAGAAAGATGATGATGGATATAATACAATGATCTTTAAATATGTAACAAGGACTAATTGAGAAAAAAAAAATACAATTAAATCACATTAAATAATTTTGTTGTTCTTTATATTTTTTTTAATCTTGAAATGCCATACTTTACATTGAAGATAATACGTGTATAAATAGCTTTAACGTTTGGATGTGGCCAAAATAACTAGAGATTGTCGTTTTTTTTTTATGTATCAACCAATTTGAACAGGTTGAAATAATAAGGCACATCCTCTCTAAACATGAACTATCCAAAGAAGGCAAAGATATGTATTTATTGGGTAAATTAGATTAAAAAGGCGTAGATAAATCCCGTTCTAGATACTGAGAGCGAAAGCGAACAAAATTTTACATAATACATGAAGACAGACAAGTTTGTCGAGATGTATATCTGTTACCTATAGTATTGAAGAGTCCTGTTTAAAACATTTGATTAAACACATCAACAGTAATAAAAATACCAAGAAAATATAAAAAATTTAATAGACCTCCGAAAAATACATTTTTATTTGAGGGAGTTTCAAATATGGCACAGTATTTAAAAAAAATATACTAGTCTGCATGCTTTACCACAAAAAGTCCCTCCTAACAGACATGACTCTGGACCTCAGATTGTGTTATCTTCTTGTTAATTAAAACAGTCTGGTTTGGACACATATGTATCAGCATTTCAGACAAAAAGAACTGGATATAGATATAAGAAGGTGTGGAATGAGTGCCAATGAAACAACTCTCCATCCAAGTCACAATTTAAAAAAGAAAACCCTTATAGGTCAAAGTGCGGTCTTCAACACGGAGCCTTTATAAACTATATGTGTCCACTTAACAGAATGGACAAATGTCTGGTCGGCTTGATGTCCGTACATAATATTTGCATCTATACATTATGATGTGTGTCGTAGCTGGTACTCTTATGCTACATGTAGTATAAGAGTCCCAGGGCGTAGTTATAACAAAAAAATACGAGAATTCATTACAATAAGCTCAAACAGAAGAGAGAGAAAAAAAAATCCCCAAATTACATACCACATATTGAAGCTGCCAGGAGAGAACGAGAGATTTACAATAAATGAATTTCAAAATCGCCCGAAAAAAAATAGATATTATAATCATGCAATATAGATTTTTTTAAATGTTCGCTTAAATAAAAACACTTGAATTTGATTGATATTATAAGTTTGCACCATCATACCGATCAAGTTTCAAAATTGTATTATTTATCGGGTAGAAAGGTTAAAGTTCTTTGTGTATGTATGGAAGTAAAACGGAAATAATAAAAATATTTGGTTAATGAAAATTAATGAATTATTTAAAAGATTGCGCCGATACAAAGGGTCCAAACGCAATCATTTCTATGTTTGGTCATACTATTGAGTGCTTTAGACTGAATTAGGCTGAATGCATTGTGATAATGATCTTGGTACGCTATTTTCACTTTTATTTCTGTTAATTGGTGGCTTTTATTAATAAATTCTTACCAATTTGAAAATAAGAAGATGATTGCAAGTGAGATAACATTCACCAAAGTTGAAATGAAGTCGACGAAGTAAAGCATGGATAGGCCTTTAACAATGAGACAAAACATACCGTATCGTCAGCTATAAAAGACCCCAATATGAAAAATATGAAACAATTAAATTAATTACAGCCGATTCCATTGAGTGTGTAGGCAAAGGTAATATCTTTGGTTAGTAAGGTATACTACCCTCCTTTCGAAGTAGCCTAGTCTTACAGACAGATATATTTGTTATCTGTCGCATGAGTCTACTTTTAAAGGAGGGAAGTTTACCTGACCTCATAATGAGTTCATGGTTCAGCTAGCAACCAAGCTAACCAAATATATTACCTTTGCCTTCACACTCAATGAAATCGGCTGTAAATTAATACCAGTATTAAACGCCCTATTGACAAAATAACTTCCACTCCTTTAGATAAAATGTTCAAAACACTGACCTCCTTTAATCTATATTTCATCTCGAATTTTATAGTGAATTTGATTTTAATGGCCAAACTGTCTAACTGGCAAAATGAATTGATTCAATCAAAACCTGAGTAAAAATAAGTCAAGACTTAGTTGATCCTTAATATCATATAAATACAAACAGACACCACGCGTGAAATCATAAATCATAAACAGAAAAACACAGATGACCATGACTTAAAAACAAACAAGTAAAACAAAAAGTAACACGGAAATTTGAAAACTGTGCAACACAAACCCCATTAAAAACATATGATGCCCTGGAAGAATCAGATGCTTACACTTCAGTGCTTTTTTTAATTATATTTAAGATAACACCGAAAAATAAATGAAATCGATACCAAAATAAAATAGATATTCTTATATTTGAAATCCAACAATTAAAAGTATTTATTGTTCTGTTATTGTAGGAGAAAATAAATCGATATATGACTGACTATCTTTCTTTGTGTGTGTTAACTGGACGATATTAGGAAAATAAGCCTAGTTCTTTGGTCACACTAAACATGCTAAACGTTTGGTAGATTTTGTCAAGCTAAAAAAAATTACTGACGATCAAACTGTGATACTGTATCTCATGTAGCAGAATTCTTTCGAAACTCATCATCAATAAGATAAGTCGTTTAACATGGTAAGCAAGAGAACGATGAAACTTCTTAGCAATGGAGAGATTAGAAACTAATTCTATGTTTTGTTTAAACCTATTCTATGGTATCAGAAAGTACCATTATTTCATCATTCCTCATGATAAATCAGGAATTAATTATGCCCCAAAAAAATTCAAGTTTAAACAGAAATAAATACTCTTCATCAGTGAAGTTTCTCTATAATAGTTTGATCTGTTTGCTCGTCCTGTAGTTATTCCTGCAGCCGGACTTGCACGTGTTAGCACGGTAGGAACATCTCTTTTCAAAAAATCGGCACTAGAAAGGAATATCAGGCTCCATTTTGTCAAGCACCAGGAGAAGAGTAAACTAGTAAATTGCATCAAACTTAAATCGACGTCAAAGTGTATGATTCCAACGTTATGTTGAATTTAACGTTAGAACACATTTTCATGTGTAACCAAAATTGAAATTTCCCAACTAGTTTTTCACCGATCGTTTTCAAATTTTTTACATTGAGTTGGCATTAGTATTTTCTGTTAAATTAATAAAAAATCTGACAATTCATAATTTTTGCCATAAGGGTCGTTTTTGCTTGTCGGGCGTATATATATAAGTCTGAAAATTACACCAAACAGTGTTAGAGTTAGATTTTCTACTGACAATTTTTTGTTCGTCCCTCAGCGGGATTCGATATATGTACTAGTTCAGTGATAATGGACGTCATACTAAACTCCAAATAATACACAAGAATTATATCTATTATATAGTCATTTTTTTTAAATTTATTGTTTGCAAAAGAATGAATTATTCTAAATGATAAGGATGTTCTTATCACAGGCAGAAAACCCTAGCCGTATTTGGCACAACTGTTTGGAATTTTTGGTCCGAAATGCTCTTCAACTTTGTACTTTTTTTGCTTTCGAAAGTTTTTTCATCAGAGCGTCACTGGTTAGTCTTTTGTAGACGAAACGCGCGTCTGGCGTATTAAATAGTAAATAATTTTTTATGTAAAATCACTGTCAGTAACGAGTCTACATAGTAATCAAATTGACAGTAACTCCGATTAGAATTGGGACGCTCATCCCAATAGCTAGTGTTAAAAGACTGTCACACTCTCTGCACGTTCATAACCTTTGAAAGTACTCTTTTGATGGTCTGTTGTATGCAATATCACTGTCACTATCCAATATACCAACATTTGCCAGTGACAGCCCAATTTTTATCGAACTTCATACCAGAAGGTTCTATTACAAGACTTACCTATTTTATTAATGGTTAATATTTTTATCGTCCTGATCATACTTGAAGAATTTGCCTTGGACCACAACAAAAACATTAGTATAGTATAGGGTTGAATTATGAATAGAAACATAATCATTTCTAAACTTCAAATGTTCGAAACATATACTTTTCTAGGTCGCCTGGGATGATTAGATATTCGATGCCTTGCTTAGATTTAGCCCTCTGTATATTAAAACCTTTAAAACAATACTCTGAGCGATGACTATTTCTAGACAGTATTTTCCTCCTATTATCCGTGCCCTGAATTTCTAGTGGCAGTCCATAGTGTGTTCCCATGTACCGTCCGATGTGCCTTTTTTATTAATTGTTTTCTATTCGTCCTGAATAAGCTATTTAAATGTATGCACAAAACAATATAAAATGAGGACATGTGGTTTGATTGCCTATAGGACAATTATCCACCAAAGTGTAAATGAAGTGGGTGGTATCATTTGTATGCAACCGTTCTCCCTTCAACAATAAAAAAAAACCATATCATATAGTCGGCTATGGAAGGCCCCGACATGAAAAATATGAAAAAAATCAATTGAGGAATGTTACATGTGTTACGGCCTGATTTATAACAAAACAATTTACAAAAAACAAGTATGAACAACCACCATTGAACTTCAGGCTTCTGACTTTGGATAGGCAAAAAAAAGAATGTACTGGGATTACAGCATTTGTTTTTCGAAGCAAATCTTTAAAATTGACCGTCTTTTAAACTTTCATACTTTCATGTTATATGTTATAATCTATTCAACTTAATACTTAGAAATAACTTCTTAAGTAACTATCAAGTGATTTTTTCAGTTACACATTCATGCAAAATGGTAACAAATATATAGTTCACATCGTAGGTGTCTTTTCTTTTTAATGAATAAATCTGTTAACTTATTTACTGCTACGAGATTTGGACATGTTTTGTTTCGGTCTGAAATCTAACTATGACTTGTTACCTAGGCAATTTCGAATAACAACTATAGTTTGCAGGAGATCCAATAAATTACTAAATGATCATACTAGTTGGAAAAATCCTTTCAGTGCTTTTGCTTCTCTCCTATCTTGTTCTGTTCATCTTGGTATTAAATAAAGGCAACAGTAGTGTACCGCTGTTCAAACTCATAAATCCATGGACAAAAAACAAAATCGGGGTAACAAACTAAAACTGAGGGAAACGCATAAATATAAAAGGAGAATAACGACACAACACTACAATGTAACTAATACACACAGAAACGGACCAAGCATCAGACAAAATCCCACGAGAATAACAAATATAACATCAAAACCAAATACATGAATTTGGGATAGACAAGTACCGTGACACGTCTTATCGCAATGTCAATTTACACTCAAAATAAGAGAAAACAAACGACGCAACGTTAAATTGTAACACACACAGAAACGAACTATAATATAACAATGGCCATATTCCTGACTTGGTACAGGACATTTTTAAAGGAAAAAATGGTGGGTTGAACCTGGTTTTGTGGCATGCCAAACCTCGCACTTTAATGGCAATGTTAAATATAACATAGAAATGACAACATAATATTACAGGACTACAATACAAATAAATAGGAAAACGTATTACACAAAGAAACACATGATTAATGAATAACAAAAAGCATCAGGTTTACAATTTAATACGCCAAAAACGCGCCTCGTCCACACAAGACTCACCAGTGACGCCCAGATATAAAAGATCGAAAGCGAAAAAAAGTACAAAGTTGTACAGCACTGAAGATCAAAAGTTGAAAAAGGTTGTGTCAAATACGGCTAAGTTTGTATGCTTGGGATAAGAACATCCACAGCATTTTCAATCTAGTAGAATGCAATTTTTTTGCCAGGTAAATAACAATAAAAATGTCATTATTCAATGTGAAAAAAAGAGGATTTCATTTGCAGTTTTTTAGTTAACTACCTAAATTTATACATTATATTGAGTACGAATAAGACACTTCAGCAACTCGTGAAATCGGCACTTATTCAAATCAGCAACCGTATTTACTGAATTTTCAGTAATGTTTCTGTATGTAATTGTTATAGATTTGAAATGATGTTACAGGTTCTGTGCTGACAGCCTTAAATAAATTATCCTAAGTACCTCTTATCTTGAAATTAAAGATTTGCTTTCTAGCAATGTGCAGTAAACTATAGCTATGCACGTCAGTATATATAACTGGTAAGTAAACAGACTTAGATAGTATACTGCACACTGCAAGTTAACACACAACCATTGGTGCCAACGTTAATTTAATTATACAAGTAGTCAGAAAATGCAGGAAAAAAAACTATTTGTTAGTTAAGTTGTTGATTGAAAATAATAAATGGATAGGACTAGCGATTACTCATGCCGATTCTCTTCCATGAAAATATAAAAAAAAAGATATCAACTACTAATCGAGAAAAGTAAATTTGCAAAATGCAAAACATTCTCATGTCTCTAGTAGTGCAAACACGTCTTATCCTTCTTGGGTATTTGAGTCCTTATTTTTTTTTGTATATATATATGAGTGCGTTTGTTCTACCCGAAAACTCATTTGACACTTATCGTATGGCCTATACAATGTGACTTAAAGATGTATTCCTGCCAGGTTTATGACCAATTGACTGATCTTCGGACTCAATGGATTTTTGTCCTCCGATACAGATAAAATCTTTTGTCCCATATCAATAACTTTTCTTTTCATAGAAGTCTTCAATATCTCATCAAATAGTCCAGTCGATTTGTGCAGATTTTTGACAAAATTGCTCAGATTGTGGTAAAAGCATGAAATTTGGCATAGTAGGAGTATATGTCATGGTCAACATTTTAAGCTATGGACCCAATCTGAAAATCGAAATGGGCGGAAGAGGCGGCCATTCTAAAATGGCGGCTGTTTGATCTCAATAGATTAATAATAGAAAATAATGAAAATGATATTAGAGAAGATGATGACATGAAATCTGGTTGATAGAATAACAGTGCTGAATCCAATTGTCTTGTAGAACAAAAGTTTTGGAAATATTTTTTTTTTTAAGCCAAAATATGTAGTCATTATTCGATATAATAAAAAAAAAATGCAGTGTGGAAGATATATACAAATACATTTGTTTGAGCTATATAAACAGGACAAAAAGATGGCCTTTTCCCCTCCCCCGAGTTATTCTTCTGTTTTGTGTACAAAAGTATTAAAATGCGGACACGAAGAGGATCATAAAATGAACTATTCCTCTGAAAGCAATATTCGTGCAACCGCTTGTTCGACATAGAATAACAGGAGAATTTTATTTTATACGTAGAAATAAAGCAAGAAAATATTTGTATACCTGTCGTTTATAATAGTTGGCAGATTACTGGATAATTCGTTTTGTTGATATTGTTTATTTCAAACAACTTTCAAAAACCTTGATTGCAGACATAATGAATTTTATATCATAAAGTAATGTTATAAGAACATCAACTGCTCAAATGTTATCAACTGACGTTAAAAATATCTAACAATAAATGTAATGTACATGTTTTGTCAAAACCATACTCTGTTAATCATATTCTATCACATTGTCCTCCACATCAACATAGAGTAGAACAACTTAATACTGCCTTTACACATTTGCATTTCCTTAGTAAGTTCACTTTGACTTATAAGTTAAATACTTGCTGCAGGAAATTGACAAGGACTGTCATCTGAGGACTTCATATATATTGATTTTTTGGTAGCCATCTTGAATAATGGCCATTTTGAAAACATGTATTTCCAATATATAATTATTCGCTAATCTTATTATATCACTGTTTGCATTCATACTTTTTTTACTAATCTATATTTGATATTCACACAGAGGTCAGATAAGGCATGCACATGTTTACAAAATTATCAGTATCAAAATTTCTGTTACTTACACGTTTGCCTAAGTAACTTTTTAAAACAGAAATTACGTATATATTATATAATTTATGACCGAAAGTGTATTTTTTGGAAAAGATCAAAATTGTAGATTTCGTAAACACTGGAACTAGATATAAGAAAAACATAATGGGCAATTAGACTGGAAGGAATGTGTGAAACGGCAAGAGAGGATATGTAAGGGTTTGCAATGCCAAGCAGATACAAACAGAACAGTCATAGATATTTGAGTTGGCAATCACTCTTTTGATGCAAGCATACGAAGATATTGGGCCTTGAATTGGTTTTCCTTTCGCTAAATTCGAAACAGTTGAATGAGGGCTATGGAACTGCAGAAGCACTCCAGAATCACAAGGCAAAATGGCACAAATCATGTCAAACAAATTTTCAGACCTCAAAATATTTCATCAGCAAAAGGGAAAACATACTTCTGATGTTGAAGATAAGTTGCCAATTGAAAGGAAACAATAAGTAAACAGACACTGTAAAGTGGAACTGGATCAAAAAGAACAATGACTGCAATGTATTTTTTCTGTGGTGATGTATCTGAAGATCTCCATGATACATCGACACTTTCAAATCGACAAAAATAGGACATGACTGTGCACCTGTACTACAAGACATATTCCCTTAGACATAGTAAGAGCTGGAGATGTCAAATCACTAGTATCATGCTTGATGATTGATGAAACTTGACAACATAGCAAATAGGCAGAATAAAAGACACAGAAAAACAGCCATGAATTTTGTGCTTTCCTAAATAATGAAGTACATTGATGGCACACGGTCTGGAAGAAGTATTGTACCAATCTCTAAGCTTGCAGATCACGCCTGGAAAATCTTGGAGTTATCATGGAAAGAAGAACTGATACAACGCAGTTAACAAAATTGGAATGTAGCTGCCATAGGATATTTATAAGCATACAAGCAAGATAAATTAGTGTTCTTGATTTTTAACAAATGTAATAGTTAAGCTCTGAAACAGACCTAATAATAAAAGGGTAAAAATGAAGGCATCACCATAGCCTTAGCGGGCAAAATATATATGCTTGATACTAAGAATAACTTTACAGGGACACTCAATAACAGCTGTTGACACGAATCAGTCCAACAGACATCAGTTTCCTTAGAAAGAATGGCCAAACATCAAGACACAGTCCAGAAATATCGTTGAGTGGCAGACAAGACTTACCATTTCTCAGCTATAATAGTTCAATTGCGGAACTCGTCGTTGAAAGGATACAACTGCAACTTATCAGTCCTCAGATAGAGAGTAAGATGTCTTAAAGATTGTGGAACTGATTCATTTGGAAAGCCTACATTGAATGTCCCTTCACCCTTTTTATAGTAACAAGCTTAACTCTTAAAACTATTCTAGTTACTTTGACTATGAAGAGGCCTTCATCATCACGACTAAAAGACATGGCCTGTTTCAGAACTTCCCCAACATATTCGTTGAGAGTCCGGAGAAAGACGCAACCTTTCATGTATGCTTACATATCATCTATGGCAGCTAGTATTCAATTTTTCAGAAGTGTTGTATTAATCATTACTTCCATGACAACTCATATTTACTAAGAACGTTTACTGTACAATTTACCAATATCATCAATTTCAAATATTAGAACAATATATGTACCAGAGTGTGAGCCGTCACTGTTTTTAAATCAATTTGGCAGTCCCATTGCATGGATAACAAATTCTTGACTTTTTTTTCTGTGTCTCGAATTTTGTCTAATTGCCCTGTCGTAAAGTTTTGACAAACATTTAGCATGATGTCTGCTCCTGAAATATTAATCTTCAGCACTGAGTCTTGCTAAAAGAACATTGGTTAGTAGTTCAAGTGACAGTCACATACTCTATTGTCGATCATAATTGTCGAGGCGTAATGGTGATAGTCAGATACCTCATCACAATGAAAGAAAAAAAAATCCTGTAATCATATTGTTCTTGTTAATTGATCACAACCGTTGCTGGTTATTTTACTGGTATTTTCAATCCGTGACTCATCGTAGACTTTTTTCCTGACAAAATATATTTTGATCTTAAGATTTCAATTCCTTTGACATGATAAGTACCTTTTGCTTTGTGATTCTGGAGTGTTGCTCCCATTACATGGCCTTCATTAACTTGGAACAGTTGTATACTTACAAAAACGACTGATTACCAGCTCAAATGTCTATGTCTGCTCTTTTTGTATTTGATTCTTTCCAGTCTATTAATTATTTTTTTCAACTCCATTGAATTCATAAATACCTATTATTCCTTTTCAACATACAGTGGTCATAACTTATATTGTATCTACGCATTTTTTGGTGGTAAAAAAAGTAACTAAGCCCTACATGCTAAAACGCGTAGTTTTTAAATACATTTATTTGTTAACATATGCATGCCTTATTTGAGCACTTGGTGAATATATCCTATATGAATAGCAACAGTCATATCAATAAATGATAAGAAAAATAGTTGTAAATGCATATAAAACTTAGTAGTAATTCAAAAAACAATTTAAAGGATAGCGAATACTGATATATTTGAAATTTACGTTTCCAAAATGGCCATTATTCAAGATGGCCACCTAATACTTCAATAGTCCTCAGTTGATATTCTTTGTCATAAGATATACGAAAGTTTATCAAAATTGGTAATGTAATATATTTTTCATATTTTTAATAATATTTTTTATAAATTTTTTGGACATGATTTCAAAATGGCCACCCAGAGCCGCCATTTTGATTTTCTGAATTGGGTCCATAGCTATAAATGTTAGTTAAGACCTCAACTAACACTCTGCAAAATTTTATGCTTTTTGCTTTTACCACAATCTGAGCAATTGTTTCACAAATCGACTGGACTAAAAGTCATTAACACAATTTAAGCAGAATTTAGTTTTCTTACGATTTGAGTGAGACCCAAATAATGTCAATGCTAGATGTATGGTAAAAGTCAGAGTCAGCCTGTTTCCGCCATTTTCAAAAAATCAAATATCTCGAAAAGGAGTTCTATAATTTTGTTTCTTAACTAATCCTCCTCTGATTTATAGTATCAATTTTAAAATAATATAAAAAAAAATCAATTTCACCCGACTTCACCCTTAATACCAAATTTTTATATCAACATGATCAAGTCAAAGTTAAGAACAAAAAAATTTAGATATACTAAATAAAGTCCTTTATGAATTTATTAATGTCTAAAAATTTAACAAGAGAATTTCAACAAACCACGTATGTTTTCTTCGTTATTTCCAAATATGAGTTATATAGGTATTTTAACTGACGTTTCTGCAGATTTCATGTGTAGAGCTGGAACATCTGTTCTTCCATGCTCTCAAAACACAACTTGTGTATTTGCCAGTCTTTGTTTTGCTCAAAATCAATTTTCAATGGAATTCTTTGTGAATCATTGTTTATCTTTTTGTTATGTTATTGGTTATCTATGTGTTGTTGTTTTTCTCTCGTTGTGTTGTTATTTGAATTACATCATATACATAGTCTGCCTTTACATCATAAATATCAATGCATGTTCGGGTCCGTCCTTGAAACATAATTCAGCTTATTCTTTGTTGATTTATCATGTCATGTTTTGCTGATATAAAATTTACTGTAAGGTGCAGCCGTTGATATAATAGATTAATGCGTCACCGGCATATAAAACAATGCCAAAGTGTATTATTGGATCAGGTAACCCGTTCCTCCCCTTCAAAATACACACAAGAAACACAAAAAAAAAAGATTTGGTAGACATCCGGAGCCGGTGATTGTAAAATCTCACCAAAGAAACTCCTATTTCGTAGAGAGTACAAATACGATTTATATTTTCCGGTATATATGCATTGTACGTTTGTGATAAATATATTGAACATTTAAACTACATTCGAATAATTTATGAAAGTTAAAAAAAGCATTGAGATTGAACTCGTTCAACTATGGCAGATGTTTAACAAATTATTATCACAAAAAAAAGTTTCCAGACTTTCCAATCTGCGTCGATTACAACGATCAAAAGTCTTCAAATAGATGCAAGGCGCTATCACTTAGTACGTTAGAAAAAAACGAAAACAATCAATATGGCACATCATTTTAATAGAATAACATTTATCTTTTCTTACAAATAACGAACAGCAATTCTAGACCATAGTTGATTCTTATATAGAAAAAAAGCGTCACTTCTATACATTATTCGTATGCAGATTTAAATTATAGTAAACTAAATGTAGTGCAAAAACCTTTCTTGGAGAGAAATACAATTACTAATAATTTATTAAATGCAGTTTCATGAATTGTAAGGATAGGACAAATACAGAAGCATCCTAATATTTGAATACACAGATTACACAATTAACTCATTAACATTAGTCTCTTAACAGCAAGATTTTTTGATGAATCCGGGAATATTTCAACAGATTGTTTGAACACTTGGCGTGCGGATTCAGTATCGCCTAATATCTGTAAAGTGATACCAAGAAGATTGAAGACTGGAACGACTATTGAAACATTAGAAAATATATGTTGATTTCCTAGAACAAATTGTAAAATTTGGAGGATATCCTGACATTGTCTGACGTTATTGAGATGATAATTACAAAGAAAAGAAAGGAAACAAGCATACGCTGTAGATGGAATCACAAGCGGTTGGCCATCTACTTCGATTTTTAGTTCATCTGGTATTAATACAGAGTTCTGTTCAAACGTCATATCATCAATAAGAATAAATTTCCACAAACGAACAATACTCTTCATCTGGAGTGATTTTAGTTCTAACAATTGGTGATGAATGCTTTCCATTTTCGTGTTAATGCAGAGTTTTTCAGAGGTGCATTTCGATAAAGAATATTTGATGATGTGTAAAGCTTTATAGTATTGTTTTGTTTTATAAAAAAATGAAGCTAACATCAGCCATCCAGATACAGTGTCATGATAGACATTCTGTAACAGTGTGCAAATACAGGATTTGTTCTGTCGGTATTGGTTTTTATTATTACTGTTTGCAGGTTTAAGTGGGATGCACTGGGCATGCACTGCACACATCACTGACATGTAATATACATATAAGTAATTGATTGAAGATTTGTTACATCCAACTGTCTTTTGTATTCCTATATTAAATGAAGAACTAAGCAATACGTTATTGCTGTTTAAACCTGTACGGAAACAAGAATTAGCGTGCCTCAATAAATTGGAATTATTTGCTTTTTTAACGTCATATATATACCATCGTTGCTGTTCCAGATTAAAATGCCGCATTGATGACGAAAAATTAAATAGTTGATCAGAAAATAAAATGCATCGCCAACCGTATTCAAGGTATATAGTTTCTCTAACAGTATTTTACGTGCACGGCCCTCAATTTTATTTGCAAACATATTGTTTTCTGGAATGAAGTAATGCAAACAAATTGAATATTCAACACAATAAATAAGTCTGTTAAAACATTGCATAAAACAAGGTATAAGATTGTCAGGTTTCCATGCAGATTGTGACAGTTCTTCAGAGACCCAGAAAAGAATTGTTTTAAGGAAATAAGAGCAGAGCAATTCTTTACATTCGGAGAAAGTTGTTATGACATCTTTCAAAAGAATTTTTATAAGAGCATAGCAACATAGTTGGGTGTGTGTAAAGGTATTTACTAAAAGTTTTTCACCAATTGAAAATGATATTCTCCATTCTAAATCCTCTTTTGGCGAGCCTTTAACCCCAATTGGTACAAAAAGGACTCCGTGTTTGATGATATTTTGTTTGACATTATTGCTCGGCCATGAGTTGGTTGATCTCGTTATCCATTGTATTGCAGATGGTACCCACGTTTTACAATGAAAGCATTCGACAAAGTCATATAATCCATTTTTGTCAGATATACATGGTCCATGACTTGTATATTCCTTATTTCTGGTCAGACACCCTTGTTTCCATAATGCGCTTGATAGATAATGCTTATCAATTAATTGATAAAAGGTGTACGAAAAATTCCGTCTACTATTATTTTCTAGTTTCAACTGAGTAAATCCAGGTTTCACATCGTCTGTATCCATTAGCAGATATGGTAAATTTGGAAAAAAATGGGGCTTCACATTATAAACCTCTATTTTTCGATTGACACTCATAACATCTAAATCACTGCCTCGCATTCAAAGTCCTTCTCCATAACTTCCACTCGTTATGCTTATATATTCATCGTTACTACACAAATGATCCCTGACAGCATTCATCAATCTTACTTGTTTAACATAATCTTCTGTCCCTACTATATATTGACACATGTACCTATATAGTTTCTTTGATAAATTATGTGTAACGTGGTCTGTAATCAGAAATAAGTCATGATCATCAACAAAAAATCTTTAAAACTGCATAAAAATTAGTGCAAACTATACAAATGCCTTATGTACATTTTTTACTTAATTATTCTACTTGAAGTTAAAAATCGAATCGGCGTGTAATGTGCGGTATGTTTACTATTTAAATTAGAATTTGGATCGCTAGTCTTGGAAACAGTGGATATTTCGTGACAAAAAGGTACACTAATATATTGAATCTGTATTTCTTTAATTTACGAGGTTGTTATGCTTATTTTAAATGTCAGAAACGGGTGAAATCTTTTGTGTGGTGTTTTATTACTTTTATGCCAATAAATTCGGAAATTAATATTTTTGAATGAACTTGTTAGTACTTTACATTTAAAAATTAATAAACAATCATTTAATGTTACTTTTGCTGCTTGGCTGTTTGGCTGCTTGGAAAATATACTTTATTGAGTATTTTAATTATATTTATTATATACTTAGTAGTAAATACAGATACATTGTATGTGTAATACAATCAATGGCAAGCGTGCTGTATCAGCCACCCGTGATGATATCGATATCAGCACGGTTGCAAAAGCTTTATCACACCTTTAATCTGTATGACGTCACGTCATCGATTGCAGTCACTGTTGCAAAGCTTTATCAAATCCCTAATCTGTATGACGTCATGTCAAACCTATAATCTGTATGACGTCATTTCAAAACTCCTTATATATCTGTATGACGTCATGTCACATAAAAAACATCTACTTGAGGTAAATGTATATAATAAAGTGTATTGATATGGCTTTTTCAATATCACACACCGTATCAACCCTCAGAGCTCTTGGGATTATATTGGTGTCTCGGGTTGATACGGATGCGATATTGAAAACGCCATATTCTCTATTTATAAGTCAATAAACTAACATGATACATCTTTCTGATCTTTAAATGCATCAACTGTTTTCCTTTAAACGTTGATTTACTTAATTTTTTTAAAGTGGAAAAAACAAACAACTCAGTTGCATACAGCCATTTGTGATATTAGAAATTACCACAGTATAACTTTTAACTTAAACAGTCTGGTGGTGTACATGTAATGGAAAATGATAGCTACAAAAAAAGACTGGTGTCATAACCAATTTAAGATAAACTAGTTTAATTATTTGATATCAGATTATCTCCCGTGAAAACTCATTAATAGCATTATTTCACTTCACAGTTCACCCTTAGTTTTTAAATCCTATGACTCTTAACTTGTATGAGACTATTGCTGCATACACACTTAAGACTGAAAAGTTCCAACTATTGTTTACCTTGGCCCGTAAAGCATAAAAGGACAATTTACGCCCATTTCGTTTTTATTTTATATATAAAAACATAGTTTATGCATTAAAACGACCAGCAATTTATCAATAAAAACGCATTTTACCATCATTTTTGTTGTTTGATATTTTAATATAATTAAAATAATCGTTCGAGTGCATTATATCTTAATTAGGGAAAACTAGTGATTAATAACATTTCATATGACTATTTACAAACTGTCTAAGCACCATCTATAGGTTTCTTGATCAAGAAATTATACAATCTTTCCAAAATAACATATCAATAATGCTAATTCTGTAAGCTATAGTATGAAAAATTGTCAAACATTATTTTTGTTTTGTTTCAATTTTGTTTCCCTTAATTTTTAATGATTTTTCGACATAACTTGTTTTAAAATAAGCATAAACTTCCAACTTTTAGCTGTTTGGGGAATCTTAAAAGTCTTACTGTCCAAAGCATAACCCATGCACTCTTGGTATTCAGTTAAATATTGCTTATTAATGTAAAAAACAATATTTCTATATAAAAATATATGGGTTTTATAAAACAATTTGTTTTTAACAGGAAGCGAGATAATTTTGTTATATACTTTCCTTGCCAATACATTCACAACTTGACATTAAGTTATAAATTAAGTGTACAAAAACCATTTAAAAACAAACTAAAGTCAAAAGAATACATGATACTATTTTATAATCTAAATCCATTGACTACCGAAATGTATCTTCGAAAAATATGAAAGTCACTAGACCTGCCTTATTGGCAGATGATACCAACAAGGAAAGACAGTTCACCACATTTTCCGTTTATACTTATCTACGAAGTCATGACATTAAATTTCAATCAATATCTAACAGTTCTACGGTTTTGATTCATTTATATCGATGTCTATAGAAATATTTTAGACTGTTTTTATTTTCAACCATGTAACAAGAATTTCTTGACGAATTTCTGAAATTGCCAGTGATAGTAAATATGAACTTTTTGAGAACTTTTCACAACTTAAAATATATATTGTGTGTCATTTTTTTTTAGTAAACAGTAATTTTGATAGTCATATCATTCTAATTTCAGTTATCAAATTTTGGAACAGCGGCTAAAATAACATTGGATATATTTCTTTAGACCTTTCTCATTTTCAAAGTACCTGATAGTACCATAATTTGTTGGTATATTAATAAAAAGGTTAATAAACCAATTCAGTACATTCGAGACCACACATTTGAAAAAAACCAACAGCACTAAACATTTTTCATTATCAAAACCTAATAAAACTTTTAAAACAGTAATAAAGTATATTAACAAAGCCGTCAAGTGTTGAATTTTATCTAATAAAGACATAAGCGATGCAAAGTACATTTAATATGATAACATTACTTATCAGAGGATTTTTTAGCTTAAGTTACCAATTTAATGTTGCATGCACACTTAATACTAGGTGGGTGCTACAATTGGATGACATTCATTTTTCTTGTATCTGTGAGTATTTAAACTCTACATTTGCTTCAGATTAAAGAGCACGGTCATGTATTCGTTGGACGTATTTGATAGTTTGTAAATATATGGAAGACAAAGATAAATTTAAAGAGATAAAAATAATTCACAACGGTTTTTGATTTTATTTCTGAAATATATTTATTGGGATTAAACTTTTTTAAACATGAATTCGCTGTTGTTTTCATGATTTGTGTTGCTTGTGTTTACATCCATACTAATAAAAGCATTCTTTTGTATTCAACACAAGATAAAAATCAATGACAACAGGAATTTTAATGGTTATAATTAGTTTGTATTGATTAGGAGTTATGTTACGTTTTACTTATAAATAGAAAGAACAAAGATTTAACGGAAATATTGTCGTACAACAAAGAGTGTAGACGTGTTATGTAGGTACTGTGTTACGCTTTACGTGGAAATAGCAACACACAAAGATTTAACGGTTTTACGGAAATATTGCGTTACAATCTAAATTCATTATCATAGAAACTTTTGGGCTAAATAAAATTCTTTAAGAATCGAAGAGTGCATGTCATTAATGAGAAAATATTCTAGAATGTCGTTTATGTGATATTTAACGTTTAAAAATAACTTGAAAAAATTTAAGTTTTACGGATACACCAATTTCTCCCCTCTGAAACTCATTGTCTCTGTAGGAATTAGAGACTACGTCTAGTTTCAAACAAGTATTTTATTTTAATTATACTAGAACATACCCGCAAAATCACAGGCATTTAGAGCACGGTTGAAGTATGTAAACTGTTGTAGGATGAAATTTTGTAAAAGATTTTATGACTGGAGAATTTCAGAAAAGGTATCAAAAGCATATTAAACATGAAATGATGTCAATATAACATATTTAAGGCCGCGAGTTGTTTTGTCACCTTGTTTTTTGTTTCATTGTGTAGACTACATCGAATTCCACTTATAAAATCAGATTATTATGTTATTTTTTCAAATGAGATTGATATTATGAATAGAGTCGTAATAAAATACTCAATAAACAAAACCGTCATATTTTACTGAAATTTTGAAATGGCGTCTGACTTGATAAGGTGTTGACTTTAAGAAAGCAAATTACTTATAATATGGGGGTGCTTATTACGTCATATGAATATACCCAATAAACCACAACCACTATAAATCTACGACATCACAATGCGATTTGTGCATATAAACTCCATATTTTACTGAAATGGCGTCAGAGTTATCCGTGGGAAACTTTACTATATCAGAATAAAAATAAATCATGCATTTCATTATTTGTTTTAATTTTTGGGTCCTTATATTTGTTAATTTTATACCTTGCTTACGGTCGGGATAAAACTCCAATATAACGGCCCAGGCTATGTGAAACATTTTCAACAAACGGCTTGAATGAATTATTTCCTAAATAAAACATGATTGTATACCAGTCATGCCAGTTTCAGGGTCCCAAGAAATCGCATTTTTATCACTTCCAGGGAGCGAAAGAATGTTTGATAGCGGTTCCTGTCGCCCAAGTACCAAAAACATTGTATTTGATCAAGTGAGGAATTAAGTGTTGTTTTGTAAATTTACCAAAATTCTGTGTCATTTTAAACAGTCCTAAACAAAAGTCTTGTCTATGACTTAAACATCCGTCCGAAGTCGGAAACAATATTCGGGCGACTTTATTTTCGTTGTTCTCCCAAAATCACCCAAACGGAAGAATTATCATCGAGAATGACAAAAGCGACTATGCTCGGTACCTATAGGACTCAGAGGCATACTTTCTTGTGGAAGGGAGAGAAGCGATACACAAAATGAGCCATACTATTTAAGTTAAAAGTTACATTGTGGTGGCTCCTATTATGACGACATTCTGCATATAACTGTTCTTCCATTCCTCATAAGATCAAGTTACCAAAATTAAATAGATAAAAACTTTAAGAATCATGTGACTTTGAATTAAGAATAGTACTACTTAAGCAAATTTGAAACGATTTGTTTTTTTATTCTTTTTTTTTCTAGATAATTAAAACCTCGCTTTATATTTAAGTGTTTGAGGAAATATCATTTCAAAATATTTCCCCTTTCAAACTATTATGTGACTAGTAATTGGTTAGAGTTATTTCTACTAGAGTCAATTTCGATTCATTTGACATGTCGATGGCTGTAATAATTGTTTTGTAGATTAATATTTCTTATAACTGAAACTAAAACCCCACATGTATTCAAAAGTTCAATTTTCTTCAAATTGTTATCTTACAGAAAACTGGTGAAAATTGTATAATACAATTTAGTATAAATATGCCAGAATGTATACTGACACGTGCATTTAGACTTCAGTGTCTTTTAAAAATTTGCAATTCTTGTGGAACGCACCAGCTGTCGTATTTGGTACTCCGATATTACGTTGTGCTGTTTTACTTGATGACATATTGTTTTTACATAACATTGTTTTTACATTACGTTAGTACAAAAATGTTTTGATATAATTCAATATGGTATAGTCATTACTTCATGCTTTTCGGTATCACATGATATGGTTTAGTATTGACTTGATATAGTTTTGTTCTTATTTAATATGGTTTTAACATCACCCGATGTTTTTCCCAATATTTTAATGTAGTTGTGTCATCAGGTAGTGATGTTTTTTTTCATTAGTTGATGTGTATGTTGCATAGAGTAAAGTAATTGTTTCATCACATCACTTTTGTTTATTTATTCATTTATCTTTGTTTCTATTTAGTTGTTATCAATTATTTATTTATTATTTTTAGTCATTTATGTATATAGTCATTTATGTATCATTTCATTTTATTATTTATTCATGCATTATGTATTTATTTGGCTTTTTTTTTCAAATCTTATTATTTATGTATTTATATTTTTATTTGTTTGTTGATATCTTTTCTCACTCATTTGTGCATTGGTTTTACTATTGTGCAGGTTATTGCACACACCATATCTGGGATATCGATGTTACTATTTTATTGATTATTTAAATAATCATCTCCTTAAATTCTGATTACTTTTCAATTGTGTTATTACGTAATGAACTTTAATAGTTGTTAATACAAGGCGTTTTACAAAATATAGATAATTAATTATAAACCATCACTTGTTAAGTTTATAAACTGTGAGGCAAACTAGCGATCGGATATTTGAATGTTTCTGCAGACATGTATTGATTGTATATTCCTCGATTATAATAACTCTGGGATATCGACAAGAACGTAACGGTATCGCAATGTCTTGACGAAAACATAAAGCAGTGTTTGAAAGAATGATTCCTTTAGGTTTTCATACGTCCAGTATGCAGTTATTACGACACATGCAGTTTGGTTGTTTGTTGGTATGCAACGTATCAAACACAGTTTTTGGCTTTTATCTTTTTATAGAATATAAAATGTACACTTATTTTATACCGATGAAAGCCAAGTTATGACATTTTATATAAAACGGTGTGGAAAGCTAAAAACGACAAATATACCGTTTGCTTTTTAGAAACAGAATCTAAATTTGTTTGGTATAACAAAAACTATATTTTGTATATACACAAAGGACCCGCCATTTATAAATTATAAAACATGGAGCGCATTGGTCCTTCTTTGGACAGTTTGATTTTTAAATACTCTTTTAAAAATATGCATAACTTATCAATTATGAATCATAACTGATCCGAGACATTTTATAAGAGTTTTCATATAGTTTCTATAAGTAACTTTTAGGAGTGATTCGAAAGGAACATAGTGCGTTATCAAAAATAATACCTTGTGACGACTTGTTTCATGAACATGATGGTGTCAAATAAACGAAAAGATTCTGCTTTTTTTAAATTGTAATTAGTGTTATTTTTATGATTTGTTGATTCATGTTCCATGCAATAATGGTCCTAAAGTGTGGCTTTTTTCAAAGGATTTTTTCCTCACTAGTCTTTTAATCCTTATGATAATCATGACAATCATACCACATCTTTTTTTTTATGGTTATCTTTTAAAATGTTCAATAGAAATTCAAAAATGATGTTTTTACTTCAAAGTCATTCACCCAAGTCTATATTCATGATATTGGAATAGTAACTAGAACCCAAAGATTAATTTTGAGTCGAAGATCAACTAGTTTAATTGTACTTCAAACTTGCTCGATGGTAAGAAAATTATAGATTAAAATCAAAGCATGAGTAATTGTTTAACTTAATCATCGATTTAAAAGAAGTATTTACAGAAATTCCCAACATGAACTCATTTATCGAATTATATAAATTCCCTTATATAATGAATTATTTGTGTAAACTATACGTAGTTTTAAAAATATTGTAAAGTTGTCCCTTACCTGTCATTATGATTATACTGATAATTCTTAAACTAACGAGAAGCTCGACTAGTGTACTTAAGTAAAAAGCTTGTATACTTAGTTAGATGTTGCCTAGTTCATTCCTTTTATAGTCTGAAATGGTTATTTCCGTAAAAATTATTTTCCGCTTTCGGCTCTCTGTAAAACGTAACATAACACCTACACTATTCCTAAGGTAATCTTTGTCAGCAGTTACACGTTTTATTCTTTTGTTTGTATTGTAATTGAAACATAAAACATATTGCTGCGTAATAATATCGAAAACGAAATAAACATAATTTGTAACCAGTTTTTCTCATTTAACTTCCCGAAGCAGGCACTCATGCGATGTTAATTTGGATATTGTTTCTTTTTTTTTTTGTCAAAACCACAGGATATTACCCGTGAAATAAGTTCCTGTAGTAATATTCAATAACAAAAACGTATGCACGAATTGAAACTTCTATTTGGCTGCTTTTAAAAGGTCAATCTGTTTTAAGATAAAACCATAGGCTCCAGGTTTGTGGTTTGTACGTTGCAAGTCCTTTTCAATGCAGGAACTATATTTTGTCTTAAAATATCTTGTTTAAAACAAAACAATATTAGTTTTTATCGGTAATTTGACTATTTTACCTTTGATCTGAACTCACTATAAATGTCAGTATAAGTGGATTGTGGAATTATTTGGTCAGTTTGCAAAAAGTAAAATCACAAAAATACTAAACTCAGAGGAAAATCAAACCGGAAAGTCCCCAACCACATGGCAAAATCAAATGACAAAACCAAAAAAAAAAACGAATGGACAAGAACTGTCATATTCATAGTCAATTGACATGCAAGGTTTCACCGCGTGAGAATCTTCCGCTTCATTCATTTACAAAATAGCGCTTGATTTTTTTTCACACAAACGCACGATAATTTTAATGAATAAAAACCTTGTCATTGTTTCGGTAAAGTTTGCTTAGCTTTATTTAACAAGTGTGTGGTAAATTCAAACAGAAAATATACGAATAACCCGATAAACTTTAGCAAAAATGCGTTATCTGCAGTATTATTGGTAGCTATTCTTATTATTCCAATTTGAGTTTTTTATTTTTATAAGCTTGAATGTTAAAAAGTATGTTGCTGTTCAACGATGTCTTCTGTTTCTGTTTCTTGAGAAGGATTTGTTCAGTTTGTTCAGTCTACACTATTTAAACTCAACACAAAAATAGCGACAAAAAGGTGCCACTATGGCATGAGAGAAGCTAAAAAAATGAAAATAGAATCTAAACCTTTTCGACATACTTTGCCGGACCATCATATAAAAAATAAGAAGACATGGTTTCATTTTTAATATATAGACATCTATTCATAGTCTAACTTCCAAACTAGACAGGTGAATAGGTAAATCGTCTACATTAAGGTAGATGGGGTGTCTAAATTATAATCCATAGAAATATTTAATAATTTGCCAACATGTAGTTTATTTCATGCTTTTAAACAAAATAATTAAAAGAATGGGTTACGGGGCTTATTTTCATGCTACACGGTGTTCAAAATTGACAGATTTTGTAGATATTATGCATGGAAAATCCATTTTTCTGAAATAAAGAGTAAACAACACCATATAATATTTAGATAACATATGAGACGATAGCGTTTATAGTATGCTTTCAGTTAAGAAAAAGAAAAAATGTCTTCGGACACGTTTTCTTGCTACATCATAAAATAGGTAAATTCCTAACACATTCTATTGTAAAAGTACATTAACCTGAATTATGTGCCCTTGTATTTGAGTTGCCCCTCCTTATGTGGCAAAGTAGGAAAACTTTTATTAAACAAAAGTTTACTGATTTTTGTAAAATACAACCATAAATTTGATAAAATATGTCATTTTCTATTTTGAAACGTAAGTTCTTACACATGAATTACCTACTTCTCTCAAAACTTGCACATTCTATTTAAGACATAGACCTTGTTTTCTGGTATTTCAAAATCAAAGATGGAGGAAGACACCCTATCTAACTTAAATATACACGTAGTTTCATAAAAGATAGCATGGGACGCCAGCCCCTCCTAAATCCACCTCTGAAATAACAGGTTGCCGCAGGATCTTCAATGTTTCATATTTCTGTCCGGGTCGAACAATGAAATGGCATAACATTAAAAAAAACACGAAAAGCAAGATTAAATAGACCAAATTGTTTGAAAAAGTTAACAAACAAATGATAATTTACAAATAGCCTACAGACTTGTTACTGACACAAGAAAATCATTAAGTGTCTGCTGAAACAGTGCTTTCCTAAACTAAATATCATCGTTTTCAGGATATACGCTGACCGTCAAACGAATATTTAACGTAAGTTCTACGCTAATATCCAATCGATAATAAGCAAGTTACTAACAAAAATACTTAAACTTCCAAAACATTGACAAATCTGCCGATTGAGATAGTATCAATATATTGCTATCATGAAAACTTAAGAAAGTTGACTCAACTAAACAAATAATACACGATGGACTAAAAGTACAGAGTTTGCGTACTGACGTTGTTTATCATCTTAATACGTGTTATAGTGTTCTTGTATTGTCTTTATTAATATAACTTTTACTGTTTGGTCTGTTTATTGTGATATCCATTTGAAGTAGCTCTGTACTTATGCATCCTGTCATTGTGTTGTTTGCATTATATTTCATATTTGCTTTGTCATGTCACTTTTTTTTATTTGATACATATGACGTGGCTCTGTGTTAAACATATCGCTATTGTGTTATTGTTCTATTATAATTTTTGTATTTTGATCTTTCATATTTGCAGATGCTTTGCCTATTTGCCCTTTTGTGTTTCTATTATAAATAATGGCGAGGCTTTTTTTTATAGAAGGAATACACTATTAACCTGTAGACATGCGGCAAGAAGGAAATGTAAACTTTCAATTTAAATAATGCTTAAAGAACTATTGATTATATCATTTTCACACTTTGAACGACAAAATTATTGTATATCACTATCTATGCGACGTTTATATTCGGACGTCAGGCGCGCGATTCTGCGTTAGAGACATGCTGATCTGGCCATTCAGTCCCAGGACTTAGAGTCTTTCAGTCGTTTATAGGTGGATTAAACATACATAAATGAAATTCAAAAATAAGAAAGCAACGAATGAGGTTGTTAAATTTGATATATGCCTTGTTGTGCTTCTTTGTTAAATACTTGTTTGTTTATATTGTTATTATGATACTTGTGGAACTTGTACGTCTTGACATTATAATTTATGATATTCCCGAATTCTTGTCTTTTATTTTAGCTGATGTGCTTTGTCTATATGCCTTTTAGTGTTACTTCAAAAACTTATTTTGTGCTAGAATTTCATTTGAATTATGTGCTTTGTCTTTATGCCTTTTTATGTTTCTTTGTTACATAGTTATTACTGTATATGACGTGGCTCTGTACTTATATATCCCGTCATTGTGTTATTGTACCCTGGTAAATTTGTGTATTCTTGTCTTTTAATATATTTGAAATATTATCTTAGCTTATATCGGTCAGTGCTGATTTTTGGGAATGTATTTCCACGCAGTTGTTGTAACATTTAAAATTATCGTCATTTTGTGATTTTAGAATTGTGCAAGTTCATATCGCAAATTTCTATTTTAGCATATCTTTGCGTCGTGTTTAGAAAATTTGTGAATTGTACTAGTGGTTCTATATATGATGTTCGGGTAAAACTGTTTTACTGTTTAGTATGTTATAGTTTTATAATATGAATAGATTGATATGATTCATTTTTCATCGTGATTATACTGATGACGGATATCTGTTATCCGAAATATTTAACATTTGTTCATTTTATAGTTATTTTGTTAATGATGTTGTACCCTTTTAGACTGGATATATATATATATATATTCGTGTTGTCAAACCGGACACTTTTGCCTGATCGGTTACTCGGATAATCGTTCGACCGATTTACCGGTTAACTGGTAGTTAAAGTCTGCAGGCCTTATCTAAAAGAATCTTACAATATTTACGTTTTTATAACACGATACATTGAATTTTATCCTTTATAATTATAAAGCTTGTCTTTGAGGATTTCGGATGATACTTGCTTTTAACAATGCACCGTATCGACTATGTCGTTTGCATTAACTTTTTGATCTTGCGCTGATTTTTTACATTTTCTCTTGACGTCTCAGAGAAAAATGCGGCGTTTTTCAATTTCAATTGATAAAACCGTTTACTCGTATCATCAATATACACTAGTTAAATTTACGTTGATTTAAATTTCACAATTTTTAAGTTGGTATTTCGTTTAAAGTATGACAAAGCCTTGTACGATTGAGGTTGCACATTCAAAAGTAAGTCTACGCAATAAGAAATCAAAAGTAAATATTGAAGTGAGTCGTAAAATTTATTCGGATGACCAATTTAAAGTTACTGTTTTAAAAACATGCATACTAATTATGTTTACTTAAGATCTTGCCCCGAATTGATAGACAAGTTGTCTAAGTTCTAATCAAATTTATGTTTTTTGGATTAACAATAGCAATCAATTTACTGGACAATTGATATATAAAATTGATTACCACGAGGACAATTTTTAAAAAGAACCAATTAGTTTAATGATTTCAATACACATTTATATCAAATCTATTAAAATTGAAAAAAAAGCCCGGTTAAGCGGTTAGCGTTTTTGGTATTCGATATTTGGTCCTTCCGACGGTTTACCCCGTTTAACCTTTGACCACACTAATATACATATGTGCACACAGATCGTCTAGTACCTGACGTATTTATCAAGCTGATAGGGAATCAGGTTCATTGACATTTCACATGTTTGACAGGGTTTTGTTACCCTTTCGGGGAACCTGTGATCACTAACTGATTTTTGCAGGATTTGTGTTAGTCAGATTTTAGTTTTCAGCGTTTTGCTTTGTATACTTTAAGTTGTCTTTTTGTTCTATTATGTGCTTTGTCATATTATTGTCAGGTCGTTTTCGAAGTATTTTGACTATCCCCATTGTATCTTCTGCCTCTCTTTTGTCAATGGTAAGCGATGTTGCAACCACAAATGATAAGATGCATAAACCAGTTACAGGACATATTTCTAGTGCATTTCGAAATACAAGCAACATGGGATACTTTTATCCCAGTCGTTCAATCACAAAGGTATAGTTTGATTAGTGTTCCGAACTTATCCTTTTGAATGTCAGCCCTTTCAATAACATCAAACCACTGCTTAAAACGTACAATAACCCCAGAAACATGTTTCACCTCGCCACATTCTGTATATCCTAATTAAGACGCATACAATTCAGTGTTTTTGTCATTTGTTGCTGTTTATCATAATTGTTTTAGTTCAATGTTTTTTTTCCAATGAACTAGGCCATCCGATTATTTTCCTTTGAATTGCATTACATTTAGGAAGTCTTGGCCTTTCACAATTGTTCTCGATCATGTAATACATTTGTGTTTTAAATTAAAGAAATTCTTATGCAAATTCATTGTCTCCTTTCTTCCAAAACGTTATTTCGATTACAATGAGCATAGGATATAATTAAACGGAACAACAACCCAACGACAAGAGGTCAACCTATTCCATGTCTATTTGCTACATCAAGCTCTTTATCATCTAACAGCTGTACAAGTTATGAATACATTCTATATGATATATAAAAGATCTGTCATCAACCCCGAATTCTCCAATAACGAACAGGAAAACAAAATGACATGCGATAACTACTTACGAAGTGTATGACTTTAGTCGTTCTAACGAAAATGATGATTAATTTATAAAAAAAATCTCTATCTAACCCATTGTTAATCTTGATCAGTAGCTTAACAAATTTACATGCAAGAACATACTATTACAACCAGTGTTTTCAACGGTTAAACGGTTAATCGGGACCTTTTTCAACTTCAATAGTTTTGAAATAAATGTATATTAAAATCTTTAAAAATAATTAAAAAAATGCTACTTTTGTCACATGATCATTGTTGAACTTAATGGGATAAATTATACAGTACATTATTGACTTAATTAACAATTAATACAATCCAATTTTACCTTAGCACGAAGACACCTTGTATTAGCTTACTTAAACATATTTTGTAAAGGTGTTAATTGAACATTTGTAAGATGATAAAATTTTACAATATAGTTGCTCCTTTCTTATTTAATCGTGAATGGACCTTAATGTGAAATGCTAATCATCCACATCCATCAAGCTTGATCAAATTTCATATGAAGTATTGCTTAATAAATTGTGGAACGCAAACTTGGTATGTATTAGTTGTTTCAGTATCATGCAGACTTGAAGAAATTATTATCACGAAAAAGTTTACAATATTTAATTTAAAGGTCTTTTGAAAAATCTCATTGCAAATATATTTCCTAAAACTTGTTGAAAGCCTTATTTACATTTCGGCGATAAAGTGTATCTACTGATAGAAAGCATTTCTTTAGGCACTGATTGCAACCCTATAGTAGCAGATTTATTCCGATATTGCTATGAATCTCAGTTTATGACCAAGGTTAGGAAATACACTTCATTGTTATATTTGGTTGACAGATTCAATAATACCTACCGGTATCTTGATGATAGTGTTTCGTTAAATAATTCATAGTTCATCTCTAGTATACTACATAAATTCACCTAAAGGAGATTACTTAAAATAAATCTAACATAAACAGCAGTAGTTGTCTTTTTCTAATTTTAGACATTTCAATTTCTAAAGGGAAACTCCATACTAAAATTTTCGACAAAAGATACGGTGTTTTCGTTCCCTATTGTTTATTTTTCTTTTTTGGACGGCGATGTTCCTTTTGGCTCAATCAAACGGTGTTCTTTATGCCCATGTATGTTGTGATAGATTTTAATTAACGTAATCAATGCATCGCTGTAAAATTATCAAGTCAGGTATTTCGTTACTATAAAAAAAAGTATTTAATAAATTATTTTATAAGTAAAATTTTCTGTTCCTGTAGAAAATTTATTTACAAACGGTATTTCACATCCTAAATGTTACGTTAATAGTATACTAAAAGCGCCAAAATCACCATGATATCCGTTTCAACTCATCAAACATTTAAACGCACTTATAAGTTAAGGTTATCTTATCAATGTTGTAATAGGATCACAAATATTGATGATTCCGTCAACAAATTAAAATATAACTAAATTTTGATTTTTTCCATTTTTTTTTTGGTAAACATACATAAATGTTTATTTTTATATTAGGGATTGCTTTATATATACAGAAAGAAAAAAGTTTAGCACCCCCACGTTTTTTTCGAATTGACAAATATTACGATAAGAGATACCGGATCCTTGGACAATTGGTGCCATAATAAGTAATGCAGACTGTAAGGACATATCATAAGTTTTAAGAAATACACAACAAGTTGCATCAAAAATGATAATTTAATGAATAGATTGTCACAAAAGCACAAGTCCAGTTTAAACACTAAAACGTGTCCATTTTAAGTATGCACCTTTTGAGTTCTTTAGGCATGATACTAATGTCGTTTCACTTAGAAAACGTCCATTATAAATCTGTTAACGTTACCCATATTTAATATCGGGTGAAACCACCACGTGATTTGATGCAGGCCTCAACCCTGCATCTTATCCCTCCAGTTAGTCGTCGGATTTCCTGCTGTGGTATTTTCCGCCATTCCCGTTTCAACACTGCTTCCAACTGACGTACATTTTTTGTACAGGTGGTTCGGTTGCCTGTACCCGACGGCCTAAAGTATCCCAAATATGCTCTATCGGATTTGAATCCTGGCTCATGGCAGGCCATGAAAAAAGAGTTACTGCTTCGCCTTGCAGGAATGCGTTAATCGCCCTTGAACGATGCGGCCTAGCTTTGTCATCCATAAACACTGGTCTTGTAGCTAATGGGTGGTTATCAAATGAGGTACAACTACTGGCCGAAGAAAGTATCTGTTGTATTGATCACCATTAAGGTTTCCTTGTAAAGTGACCAAGTCCAATTTGCAGTAATGAGAGATGTACACCATACCATCACAGAGCCCAGGGACAGTTGCTTTGATGTTCCTTTGGGTATATACTGTATTTTTATGCCTCCAAACTCACAATCTCCCATCTGTAACATGCAGAAGAAACCGGCTCTCGTCTGACCAATTGATCTTGTGCGAGTTCCTCAAGTTCGAACAGCGACGAGCTAAGCACCATACCAAACGCAGTTGTTCATGTCGGTCATGTGACGTCTTATTACCCTCCTTGACGACTTCAGTCCTGCTGATTTCAACCGGTTCCTCAAGGTTCTAGTTGATAGCTGTCTATGAGGTAATCATTATCTTTTAAGAACAGGACTTGTTGCGAATGACATTCGTCTAACCAGGCGTTGCAGTGCCTTGTCTTCACGCTGCGATGTTACCAATGGTCTACCGGATCTTGGCAAGTCTTTAACGTGATTGGTTTGAATGTGTTTCCGCACAAACCTACTGACTACAGTATAATGGTAGCCCATCTGACGTCTAATAGCTTAATAAGATAACCCTGATTGCCATCTTTGAGCCTCCGATATTTGTCTTCGTACCATGTTCACAGAGTGTGAAAACATTTTTCAAATCGGCGGACTTAAATACTCAAATTTGAAGCGCGAGGCATAGTTCACGTGCATGATACGTCGGTATCTTAATAACCGGTCAAACCTGTATGGTCACATCTTTTTAAAGGAACATTGATTGATCTTGTTAAAATCTATAATTATTTTCAAATTAACATTTTGGTGAAAAAAAATATATTGCAATATATCAGGGGGTGCTTAACTTTTTTCTTTGTGTATATATAACATGCTACATATTTATTATAAGGTTAAATCCTAACTATTCTATTGCTTTTCGATACTTTTATTTTAACATTGCACAAGTAATGCATACATCCCACGCGACCAAAAGGACGCATTGTATTTGGCAAAACTTTTAGGAATTTTGGTCCAGAATGCTCTTCAACTTTGTATTTTATTTGGCCTTTTTAACTTTGTTGGATTCGAGCGTCACTGATGAGTCTTTTGTAGACGTAACGCACGTCTGGCGTATATTCAAAATTTAGTCCTGGTATCTATGATGAGTTTCTTTACTTTTGCCAGTATTTACATCAGATCGAAGGAAGACCAAATGTGACCACATTTGGTTACTGCAGTCACCCTTTAGTTACATTTTGTTTGAACATTAGCTTTTTTTTTTACAAATTAACAGGTTATTCAGTCGAAACGTTATCCCAGTAACAACGTTAGTCAAATGAGATCAATTTTATAACGCTCATTAATGTTAATGATAACGAACTGTATAATAGACAACAAAACTGACACAAACAACCTAAACCCGAATGTCAAACATATTAAAAAAACTGCTGTTACTGAAAGCAAGCTTCAAGTTCTAAAAGGCAAACGATACACTTACAGGGGAGGTAATGATGTTAATAACGTAAAATACTTGTCTTCAAAGAGATAACAAATACAGTAGAAACATAATATCGGTGACTCTACAGAATGTAAAATACTACACTCAACTCATCAACCAAATTCTCTTCATGGCCGAATTACCAGATGTTTTGTTTTAATTTCTAATAAATTCAGGTTCGCCTAATGACTGTAAAGCAATATCAGGCAAATCTTAGACTTCAGCTATTAAACTCAAATTAAAAGTTAAAAAATTTTCTGCTATAACATGTTTTAGTGCTTGGAGTGTATCCTGACATCCTGTGACATCATTGAGATGATAGTGACAGAGAAAATTATGAAATCAAGCATAAGCTGAAGTTGAAATAAATATGGGTCTATCCTCCACTTCTGATAAAAGTTCTTCTGGAATTATTGCATGGTTCATTTCAAATAATTCTATTTTAGATGTAACGCGTCGTCTGATTAGCTGACGTTGTTTTGTTTATCAGCTCATAGACATAATTTTGTCATGAGACAGTGAAGTCATCAACGTTTTTTCATGATTTACTCCGGTTTAAGATGGAATTTAGAATTAAATTATACGGAATGAGTGTAATAGTTTTTCTGTCTATTCGAACAACGCGGGATATTCAGTGTGCACCACATTTTTTATGTTATTTCTTCATAGACAGAAAAATATTACAGTAATTCTTTAAATAACATAACATCTGTAAGAAATCATTTTTACAAATGATCACTACTTTTCTTCTGCTGAAAAGTACATTTCGATATTGAATACATGATGAGTCGAAACGCTTTTGATATTTCAAACGAAAGTTGATAGGACTACGTTGTAATATGTTTTCTCTTTATTTTAAAAATGATAAGATGTTTTTCGTTATGAAATCCTTTGCTTCTGTTTTTAAGTTTTATGAACAGATATTTCTAAATTTAATAGTTTATTCTTAACCACTTACGTATTACCACATTCGGTCATGTTAGCATCACTGAAGAGACATATTTTGTCGAAATGCGCATCTAGTGCAACAAAATTGGTACCGTTGATTTTATTACTACCACTGGGTCGATGCCTCTGCTGGTGGACTTTTAGTCCCCGAGGGTATCACCAGCCCAGTAGCCAGTACTTCGGTACTGGCATGAAAATACGGATTTTTTGTGTTATTTAAATTTGCTGTTACAAAATATTAGAAATTATTATAAATTAAGGAATGTATCTCCCTCATGCAAAGCTCTGATTCCTTTCACGAATTTGACTATACTTTTTGGACCTTTTGGATTATAGCTCTTCATCTTTTATATAAGCTTTGGATTTTAAAATATTTTGGCCACGAGCATCACTGAAGAGACATATTTTGTCGAAATGCGCATCTAGTGCAACAAAATTGGTACCGTTAATTTTATTACTACCACTGGGTCGATGCCTCTGCTGGTGGACTATTAATCCCCGAGGGTATCACCAGCCCAGTAGCCAGTACTTCGGTACTGGCATGAAAATACGGATTTTTTGTGTTATTTAAATTTGCTGTTACAAAATATTAGAAATTATTATAAATTAAGGAATGTATCTCCCTCATGCAAAGCTCTGATTCCTTTCACGAATTTGACTATACTTTTTGGACCTTTTGAATTATAGCTCTTCATCTTTTATATAAGCTTTGGATTTAAAATATTTTGGCGACGAGCATCACTGAAGAGACATATTTTGTCGAAATGCGCATCTGGTGCAACAAAATTGGTACCGTTGATTTTATTACGTTATATATAATGTAAAGTTGTGTAACAAATAAATATTTTACATGATAACTATAACGTTTTACGCGATATGTTAACGATACCAAATGTTTAAAGATGATATATAACTAAAATGTAAAATAATTGAAACATATTTCTCCTACTGTTTAATTTAAGCAGATGTTTTTATAAAGATTGATGGGACGATCGATAGCGTAAAGGGGTACTAGCAACGAGATACATAAAAAATATAAGATATGATTTTTTTTGTTTAATCATTAATGAAAGTGAAATAATAATTGGCTATTAGCAGCCAGTATGGTTCAATTTTGTCAAAATAAGCTAAGAAACATCCCTAATGAATTATTCAATAATTCGACCTCATTAAATCCGTATTCATATGACCTACAATTTAACCCCTTAGCTAGAGATGAGTTACGCATGAATCAGACTTGTTCAGTTATTAAAAGGAAAATGATGTCAACATTGAAAGTGAAACAAAAGTAAATCCGTTGATTGACTGTTTCAATCCTCAAAAACACATTCTTATACAGGTAAATACGGTGATTAACATATATTTTTAACCTATAATATAATATTAAACAGACCTAAAAAATATCAAATTGCACGAGTTTGCCATCTATGTATATCTATAGTTATGTTTATATCACTTATATGACCGTCGGCAGTCTTCAGAGTTCAACTCGTTATTAAATTAGATGGCGTCTAGACTAAAATACACACGAAACGATCATTCATATTATTGAGCCCATGCCTTGTAAATTGTTTATTTTAGACTTCTTATAATTTTGATTAACGTTTTAGTATGTTATAAATCAAATATAAGAACATGAATTCGACATACAATTCCCCTTTAACACTGTCAGTTGTATTTCGGTTATGCAACACAACTGTCATACCTTACGCTTACCTCCTTATATACCCACCCACATTTCTATTGTTTTGTTATGAATGGACCGTTAGTTTTGATTCTTTTGCAGGTTTACAAGAGTTAATTGTATTGGTAATGCCTTTCGCTAAAGAGAGGCCTGGCGTTTTGGCAATTATTGAAGGGTGTTTTCATCTTTTCGTTTTTACCACGTATCGGTGAATCCATAAAAAAGCCTAGAAATTTAGAAGCAATTGATTATTAAACTTGTTTTTAATATTAATTGCTCAAATACCAATCTCAATTAAAATTATGATAGCATTTCGGTTTCGTCTGATGTTTCTGTCCCGTGGTTCGCCATTGTTATTATTTGCAAAAATAGCTGACCTCGATAAGGGTTTAAGTATAATTTGATAATTTGATACGAAACGTTAGAGTATTACCCCATTCAAACATGCATGCTTTCTTGTTTTAAAGTATAAAAGATATTTCTTGATGTTCTCAAAATATAAATAAAAATGTAACGCCTATGTCATTAATAGGTTAGTACAAATAGAGCACTATTTAGGATTGAAACAAATTATATGTTTAATCAGTGTTACACTTTGTTTCATAATTTATTAAAGTGTACGATGAACATTTAATGAACTTGTATCAACATAATTAATTATACTCTATTATTCTAAGATCCCGTCAGTATGATATTGTTCTATTATATGTCATTATGATATATTTCTATTATGAATTACAATATACGTTGAACCACAAACGTCAAAATCATTCAATCGCGTAGTTGAATTAACTATTTTTAGATTCTTATAAATTCTATACATAACTTTTGCACTAGTTTAAATCTCGGTCTATTTCTTAAATTTATTCTTACATACTTTTGATTTTTTAACCCTGTATGCTAACATTCACATGAAAATTTTAAAATTGTTTGTACGCACATTGAACGACAAATTTATGTGACGTATAAAATTTTCTGACGTCAGACACTCAAATCAATAAATGTGTTCGTAGATAGTAGATGTTTTTGTGTTCTGTTAAATTGTTCCTTTTAAAATTGTTAAACGATGATGACTGATGTACCCATATTTTGACTATTATATTTATTGTGTCTGTTTATTTAACACATCAATGTAAAAATATCGGAAATTGATGAGACTGTCATTAAAGTGAGAGGGTTAGCGCTATAGAACCAGGTTTAATCCACCATTTTCTACATTTGAAAATGCCTGTACCAAGTCAGGAATATGACAGTTTTTGTCCATTCGTTTTTGATGCGTTTTGTTATTTGATTTTTCCATGTGATTATGGACTTTCCCAATTGATTTTCCTCTAAGTTCAGTATTTTTGTGATTTTACTTTTCACGTACTTAACTTTTTTTTTATCAAAGTTTAATTTTCGGATCTACTAGACAGTTTCTCCTTTTTGACAATAATATGACGTTTTTTGTAGAATCTGATCAGGATTTTTCTACTTATCGATGTTCCCACTGTGTGTTTCACTCTGCGTTTATCTTCATACTATCACAATAGTTGGTAGGGCAACACTTTCAACGGTATCATAATTAAATTGAGTTTGGAATTTGTTTTCTTTAACTGTTTTTCATGCCCCAGTTAAGGGCATTATGTTTTTTGGTCTGTGCGTCCGTTTGTCCGTCCGTCCATCTGTCCAGCTTCAGGTTAAATTTTTGGTCAAGGTAGTTTTTTATGGAGTTTAAGTCCAATCAACTTAAAACTTACTACAAATGTTCCCTATTATATGATCTTTCTTATTGTAATGGTAAATTGGAGTTTTTACTCCAATTTCACGGTCAACATAACATAGAAAATGATAGTGCGAGTGAGGCATCCGTGTACTATGGACGCATTCTTGTTTTTTGTTGTCTTTTTTGCTGTTTCTTTGTTGAAACGCTGCAGATTACTTCTTTAGCAGTACATTTAACCATACATATGATGTGTGTGCATTAGAAGCTGATGATAATGGATACATAGATTTTACAGGCAATAAAGGAAATGGTGAGACATTAAATGTTATATATTATTTAAAGGAGAACGTTTTGTACATTTTTATGTTTAAGTTAGCTTGTTTTTAAATCTTGAAAATGTTAGAAAGTATATAAGTAAGTGACCACAGCCATTGCACCAGAAAAAAACTGGTACTGTGGATTCATTTTTTTTTCGTGGGTACCAATTTTCGTGGTTTAAAGAAAATTTATATATTCGTGGATATTTAATTTCGTGGTTTTGGCAGAGTCTACAGTCATTCCATTAGAAAATTTGTAATTCGTTGAACATTTGAATTCGTGGTTCTGTACCCACGAAATCCACGAAAATTGGTATCCAACGAATATTAATGAATCCACAGTACTACTCTTCTACTTTAGATTATAATAGTCCCATCCTAGAAAATATTCTGAAAGTAAGTTCTACTGTTGGACAGTTTTAGGTCAAGAATAGGGTAGTAAGGTCTTTTCATATTTTATTTTTAAACTTGTTTATTGATTTGCATTACTTTATTTATTTGGTAGATGAGTAAATTGTGTTCTGTAATAATTTAAACAAATTATTCCATAGTTACGTTATAAGTTGTTTTATGATTATTTTTTTTTATTATTTTGTATGATTTTCTTCGAAGTTTTATGGAAGCATAATCCTTAAAATACTACAATATACTAAACCACATATGTATCAGTATTTAAGATTTTGTAATGTTATAAACAATGTTTAGTTATCTAATTAAATATTGTAGGTGCATTTACGTGTTATGCACTTCTTTAAGGGTTAAAAGTTACAAAGAAAATTAAGTTTTTACAATTAACTGAAATATATTTTTTTCAACTGTTTTGGCATTATTTAAAACATGGATAACTCACGCACAGACATACATCCAAGTACGAGTTTATGACAGATTAGTCTTACAGTTCTATAGGTTGCACTTTGTAAATACAGCTGTTTCTCAAAACATGCCTCTTTTGGGGAGATCTTGAATATTCATAAAACAATTATTTTGTTTACATACTGGTTCCCAGTTATGCTCTCTGTGTTCCATCTCACAGAGACATAACTTGGGAATGTTTCCAGTAAATAAACATGTGCATATTGTTTAAATTGAAATCTGTGTTAACCTTTCATTCGAGGTAGGGGCAGTTAAGATAATTAGTGTTAGTTTAAACTCCGAGAAGTTCAGGATATATAAACGTTGAAAACATGCCGCACAGCCCTATATTTTGACCTTTGAACACAATTGTGGTGCATATGAACTTTCAATTCTAGGATAAGATTTTTTTTCAAAACTTCATAGTTAAAAGTGGTACAACTTTAGCATTAAAAGGAGTTCCTATGGGAAATTGCATTGTCCATATTAACAGAAATGCAACCGAAAGAGATGTAAGAACTGAGCCAAACTGTATATGTTTTTCAAAACTATTCTGTTAACTCCTATATAGACTGAACTAACGTCATAATCATAATCTACTGACATCGTAACACTATCAAAATGCCCTCACGTTTCATTGTGCAAAAAAGTTCATATAAGAAAACAGGTGAATAAACTGAATAACCGATATTCAACTGAAAAATAATATGAAGACATAAATTATGACTAATTTAAAAAAATAAATAATTATATTATCTTTGTTGGACGTCATAATGTGAATGAAACACTATTTTCAGGTCCGGAATATACCACGATGAACCAGAAGATGTACAATAATATGTAGATTTAGCCATTAGTAAGAATAATAGATTTCGGAATTGTATAATTATATTTTTCTTTTATCTGTTAAACCATATCTCTACTCAAAAATAGTGTGTTATCCATTTTGAATGATAATATTATCTTTCATTTTCTGAATAATGAATTTAGTATCGTCTTACGTTCATTTTTGAAAGGTGTAGTTTTGTAGCTGATGCTACTAGCATGCTTTGCAAAACTTGGTAAACCATGCATGCTTTTTTTCTAATTAACATTAAATGTTATATACAATAAAAAGCTATTCAAACAACATTTTTTTGGAGAAACATACTATATACCATATTGTAAACTAAGACGATATTTAAACAAAAAAACAAACATGAATGCTCGGTCGATTTCTACCGCATGCTTTATGATAAATGTCACTCATTGTAAAATTGTTTATATCAACTATTTGAAATAAAAATGTACAATAAAACACATTCAGGATATCCGAAGCTCATGTCACACAAAAACAACCAAATTTATTTATTTCATAAATTATCTGAGGTCTTAATTTAGATGAAATTTGTATCGTTAAAATAATGGATATGTACAGTTTTAAATAAATATTTATAGATTATCGTTGATCATCTCAACGAGATTGATTTTCTCGCTTGAGCCGGGACGGCGAAAGCGAGAAAGGCAATCGAGTTGAGATGACCAATGATAATCTGTTTATCGCTACTTTACCTATGACAACGTTGTCAATTTCAGCAACGCCACGTGTCTGGTTAGTTCCTAGCGATAATTTTTCCATCTCAAGCGAGGACATGATATGAAAATTATCACATAAACAGATCAAACAAAAAATGCAAAAAATAGCGATAATATGCAATATTTGCATTAAATGTCAGATCAGAGATATCAATATTTATATACATATATTAAGTGTAAATGTATATCATAGCTATAGATTTTGCACCCATAAACTCAAATTTGTCTGAAATCACTGATTTTCAAAAAAGAATAACAAAATGAATAATTTCACAATTATTTCAACAAGCTGCAGACATTTTGTATAGAATTGAACAAACTTCATTCAATTCTAAAAAAGATTTTTTTAACATGTCATGTGTTTTTATGAGATATATAGGATATTGATATGTCTCTTCTTCGAATAAATTTATTGGTCGGTATATCATGAAAAATAAAAGTTAAACAGTTAATATATAATCAACTTGAAGTGGCCATTTGATTAGGGACATTCCGTTTTAAATTTTCCTTGAAAGTCGATATTATTGTATTTTAGTATTTTTTTAAACCGTTTGTAAATTAAAAACATCATTGAAATCACATTTAAATATCATTGCGTAAGCCATTCATCTTCAAAGACCAGGTAGCATGCTTAAACTATCAATTGTATGTATCAAAGGACCCGTTGTTAAATACTGTCTGATTCTATGATCACTGTTGGGAATTCTCACTTGTATATCTATGACTTTATATATTCAACATAACCGCGGTTGATGTGAACAGTCTTTTCATGTGCATGTTGGACCGATCCAAACATTCGTAGACCGGTATGTTTTCCAAACAGTGATTATGTTGATTTGTAAATATTTAAGTAATCGATATTATTTCAATGTAAGATCTACTTAATTTCCTGCACTGGATGAAATGTACAATGAACTTGAAAAATACGCAATGAATGTTAAAAGGCATGAATCAAAATTGTTTAAATGCCGAACTATCTGTATTAAAATAGGTAATATTGTAGTTGAAACTGATAACAAAGCTAAACTTTTGGGAGTGTAAATTGATTGTTTTGTGAGATGTTCATACCATATCGATATTTAACAAAAAGGATTCTGAGGAAAGTTGGTGTATTGAAAAGATAGAAGTGTTCTGCCTTATCTAAAGTATGGAACTGTATTTTTCCACATTTTAGTTATCGGTGAATTATTTGGTCAGGTGCAAAAACGATGCTGATATTGTTAAAAATTTCAAGCTTCATAGCAGAACAGCACGATTACAATTAGAGGAGCGTTATATTATGACATATACATACATACATTTTTTAGATATCTGGGATCGTTTCTAAAACAGTAATTGATTGGCCATTATGACAAAAGGGACCAGAAATCATATCTGATATTCTTCCTCAGTCTCAATAACCTTCCATCATTACCGAACTGAACAAAGAAATGACACGACGGGTGCCGTATACGGTGCAGGAAATGCTAACCCTTCCGGAGCACCTGATTTCACTCCCGATTTTTCGTGGAGTTCGTGTTATTTCTTATCTTTTATTTGTAACTGTTGATGTTAAAGGGATAATTCGCGATTTTTCACTTTTCATCTTATTATGTTCATAAAACCATAAAAAACATATTCACCAATTTTTATTTTGATATGAAATTAATATCATTTAAGTCTTGTTCGTTAACCAACTAATAACGCTATTTAAAGCGCATCGACGACTTTTGGTGTAGCTATTAACCAACAAAAAGTAAGTGATAGCCATGCAACCTTAAAATTAGGGTGTAGGATTTATGTGTGGATTTATTTATACGAATTTTAGTAATTAAAGTAAATAATACAATAGAACATTTTTATGATTTTTTTCTACAAATACTTTAAACAAACATATGAAACTGACATGATCGATAGTGTATTAAAAAATACATGTTTGTATTCTGAACTTTTTGCTTCATTCCAGAAAACATTTTTACTTGCTTGTACTGTGGAAATAAAATGTGTATTAATTTGTGACACGTAGTGAATGTTGAATGCGTAGTTAAACCCAAGGTAATTAAAAGATTAGCATTATGTAATTCTAATCTTTTGATCTTCATTCAGTGACATCTAGGCGTCACGGTTCACCATTTCAGGTGTGAACAACATTTCGTATGAATAATATACGAGAGTCAGTTATAATTTTAGACACAGAAATATAAGGAAAAAAGATAAAATTAATTTACGTATATAAGGTCGCATAATAACTGGATAGCTGTTGTATATTTTGCATAAGCTCACTTTTAAATGAATTATGACTTCTGATTACTTTTGTAACGATAAAATACTGAATTATTTTAATTGAATAAATTTATAAATAAAAATAGCCTTCTAAACACGAGTGTATGAACTAAAAATTGTACTTTTTTAAATTAGAATCAGCAACCTTTAATATTTCAAACAGATCATTAACGATTGCAATTATATAGTTTAGTCCTTCCAAAGCGATCTTTATTTACCTCTTTAGGAGTTAATGTTCTCATCAAAATATTTTAAATCTTACAACGCAAGAATACTTCAGCTATTTGAAAAAAAAGATGTTTTAAAAAATTGACAAGAAATTTAAGGATCTTCTTGGAATGGAATCGAAAAATTACGAACAGATATTCTTTTCAAGTGTGAAAAATATCAAACAAATTTATTCATAATCGGGAATGTCCTTATTAAAAAAGTCTTCGTCTCACGACGTATAATACTTTAGCTATTTGACCAACGATGTTTAAAAAAAAAGACAGAACGAATTTAATGTCATATTTCCCTATTTTCAAATGTAATTATAAGTCTGTTTTAACTGGAAAGAATATTTCTAAAGCGGACAAGCAGTTTAATCTTTAAATTGCTGCCATTGAATATCAAGAAAGAAAATAAATCCCGAAATTGATTTGAAACTTTTATACTCAATAGCCTTCCTGGAAAATATTCACAATCCCCCAAGGATTGTTAGTGGAATGTAGGACAGAAAGTCACAGGACAAAAAGTCACAGACAAAAAGTCACGGACAAAAAGTCACAGGACAAAAAGTCACAATTCATTTTTTCTGATTATTTTCTTTGAATAAAAAACGCTTATTTCTACAAAAAAACAAAAAAAATTTTGTATTTTTCTTAAACTATTGTATGTAAACCAACTTTTTAAACAAAATATATCAAAAAATATCAAAGATTATCAAATAATTGTTAAAAAAACAAAATGTCAAAGTGACTTGGCACTTAAAGGCTTCATGGTGCCAAGAAAAACATCTTTTGCATGACTAAAATTAAATAAATCTTCATTTTTCAAGTATAATGACGCATTTCCTAAACTTTAATATGAATATATGTATTTAAAAGTAAATATTTCAAGATATATTCTTATATATGTGTACGTCCAGTTGCATATATATTACATGCATGTCTGTACAATTGTGATGATGACGAATTTCTGTCTTTATTCGAGAACAATCTAATTGATATAAAATCTGTGATTTTACTTGATATAAAATCTGTGATTTTACTTGATATAAAATCTGTGATTTTACTAAGTCCATAATTTCAATGAACCAAAGCAAGTTATATATCGATCTGTATTTAATTCAAATTGGTTCTCTTCATCTTCTTCTTCTTCTGTTGGTATACAATAGTCTATCGAATTCGTTGATTACATACTGGCATACATGGACTAGTCTAACTTTTACCCCAATTTACACAAAATGTATGTTTCTTTCTTATGTTCAATGTATACATGTATATATCTTAAATTGCGCTATAGTTCCGTAACTTTCTATCCAGGCGTATAAACGAATCATCGACAAGTGCGTACATTTTTTTAAATCAATATTTCTGGTATGTTCCAATCTGTCCTTTACTATTGACAACGAGTATATATTACATTTTCCCAAATTAACCCTTGGAAAAAATATGTAAATAGATTTTTATTTCTTTAAATCTTTTTTTTTTGTAGTATTATTTATATTTTTATAATTAATATTCTTTACACCAGAAATGTTATTTATAAACAAGCGTATGAGTTAAGTAATGACTAGTATATTATATCACTTTCGGACACGCAAGACAGAGATGTATATTATTCACCTGATAGTTCAAAATGGAAAGTTATATATATATATTACATGCATGTCGGTACAAATAATCGTATAATAACGTATATTAAGTTATCGGCCGTGTACACTGATCAATACCTACAGAAGTGAAACGATGCATGAACTTGCAAGCCCGACAGGAAATCGCTTGAGTACCTGGACGTGTCACCTCACACCCCTCACAATACCTTTTGGAGTAATACCTTTAGCCATGCTCAGGTGATCAGATGAGGGAAGATCCGAATTTATTTGAATAAAGTTTATTACTTTAAAGAATTATGAACAAATTAGATTTTCGAAAACAATTTTCACGGAACACTTATTTATGATTTCAACTTTAACTTTTTTACTAATTCCAATATTAACAGTTTAAAAATAACAGACCATGCATGGTAATTTGAAAAAAATAAGAATATTTTCCGTATCAAGTTAGTTAGTCGGATAAAACACCCGTACGATTGACAAGATATCGACACGCAATTACGACTACATCGGTTACTGTAGTTTTGTTCCTTTGTGGTTTAAAGACATATCGTTGTTATAAATCGGGAAAGAAGACAAAATGGCCGAACGCAGAGAATTGATACTCTAAATTTAAAATCGATGGTAATCTCTTATCTAGCGGAATAAAACTTTAATATCTATGAATTTGAGCATTTTTATACAGAGTGAACATAATATCAATTTTTGATTTTTTTGCGAAGTTTCCCTTTAATGTCTTTTGGTTTTATTAGTCTTTGTTAACTCCTTGGTTTTGATTGTTATTGTCTTATTTGTAGTAGTATTTTTATTATTGAAATGTTTAATTCATGTTGTTATATATGTATTTAATGCAGTACTCTAGTAAACTAATCTGTGGAATACATATGTTTCCCTGTTGAAATTAAGGATATTATTAATATATAATTAAAATCAGGAAATGTCAAGTTTTCGGGCTTTTTTTAGTCGTAGAAGGAAACATCGATGGGACCAGGACGACGTTATTTTACAATTGACTCAATGTAAAAAAAAAGTTTCTTGACAAACTAATAGACGAGTTGAATTTTGAATACCGAATCAATAAACAATCTCTATGAACAATAACTGTTTTGTCACGTTAAACACTTCAAATTTACAGCATAAGTTATCTTTCTTAGGTACCAAAATTATATCAACATATTAGTTTTTCAATGAATGGATCACAGTCTAAAACATATATTTGAATAACTTCACTGCGTTTGCAATTTTATAGGCCAAATAACGGCATGATAGTATCACCTACTTCAACCTGAAATCAAAATAAGTTGTTTTTTTTTAAATAAAAATTTCAACCTTAGCTCTTACTTTTTTTTAATCTTAAACTCAATTTTAGTTTAAAGCGTAAATTAACTCAATCTATAGCTTGAACATTGCTTGCGTTATTGACGTATACACTTCTTGATTGTGAATTGAGTTAATTTTTTTTTAATTAAAGAATGTACCGTTACATTTAGATATCAAAATCCTTTAGATGCTATTACAAATTTCAAAATTCAGAGGTCTAAAGTTCCAAATACAGTGTTATTTTTGTGTATGTAACGTATTTAGTCTTGTTAATGACATTATATATTTTGATTGATTAGTGATTGATTTGCGTTTGAATATTTTATATTATTGCTTCACATTTTCTGATTAATAAAGTGAGTTTGCTTTAGCATATTGTTATAGAAGTTAAAATGAGACGTACAATGCTACATCAAAAATAGAAGTGTCACCGACAATGGCAGGCAAACAACGAAAAACAATTATAGAAGTAAAAACAAGGACCATAGCAAAAACCGGGGATGATATTAGGTGAACACGGATCCTTCTCGATATGTATCTCCCATCGTATAACCCACGAAAGGAGCAATTCACATTTGGTAGAGTCCCATACCATAGAAAAAAGAACGAGATAGTGGCATCTGTTGCCTATCCATCTACATCTAAAACATAATAGTGTAATAATTACACAAAAACTGCTCTAACAAACTGACGAAGAAGAAATTTTGAAAACAATACTATAGAATTAAAAAGATCACAAATACAATCTGTTTGACTGACACGATATGCCGAGTGTCTGAACTCATTGCCGCAGATTTTATATTCAAGATACCAGTACAGTCAACAATCTGTAATTTCACCGATTGTGACTTGAACGTCGCTTAACTACTGTCGCCTTAATATTTAAAACAACTATCATAATGTGGACTTTAAATCATTCGAACGGATGACTTCCACTTTACCACTAGGAAATAAAATTGAGAATGAAAATGGGGAATGTGCCAAAGAGACAACAACCCGACCATAGAAAAAAAACAACAGCAGAAGGTCACCAACAGGTCTTCAATGTAGCGAAAAATCCCGCACCCGGAGGCGTCCTTCAGCTGGCCCCTAAACAAATATATACTAGTTCAGTGATAATGAACGCCATACTAATTTCCAAATTGTACACAAGAAACTAAAATTAAAAATAAAAATAATACAAGACTAACAAAAGTCAGAGGCTCCTGACTTGGGACAGGCGCAAAATGCGGCGGGGTTAAACATGTTTGTAAGATCTCAACCCTCCCCCTATACCTCTAGCCAATGAAGAAAAGTAAACGCATAACAATACGCACATTAAAATTCAGTTCAAGAGAAGTCCGAGTCTGATGTTAGAAGATGTAACCAAAGAAAATAAACAAAATGACAATAATACATAAATAACAACAGACTACTAGCAGTTAACTGACATGCCAGCTCCAGACTTCAATTAAACTGACTGAAAGATTATGATTTCATCATATGAACATACCCTGGTTCAGTAGCTTCTTATTAAGATATTATTGAACTTAAGATCGGAAACCCAAGCTTTAGAGCATAGCATCAACTGGGAGATATAAAATCAACATGTAGGATCTGCTTTAATCATCCTGAATAGACATCCTGGACTTAGAATGTTTACAATTAGAACGTTAAATTCATTCGTCGTAAAGTTGTCAGTTTGTTATCGATCTATGAGTTTGACTGTCCCTCTGGTATCTTTTGTTCCTCTTTTAAACCTCAACCACCTTTTTGTAAATGGAAGTCAAATATAAAAATAACACGTTATAAATTCCTTGCGTCCAAAGCACTATTCTGGTTTTACTTCATCCGATTTCTAAGCGTCATATTCGCGCGTAAATATTGGGAACCAGTCGTAATTGGGTTACTTCCCTTAGTGTCGGGATCTACCTTAAAGCCAAATATTTGAAAGCCAAGGATGTATAACAACCGAAACAGTTGAAGAGCTAACTTTTAATTAAAGATATAACCGGATCAAAGGTAGATCCAGCTCGTCTATTTAACAATGCGCATATTGTCAAGCATTTCTAATTACAAGTGCGCATTCTCCGCATACAATCAATCGTCTAGGGGGGTTTCATAGTTAAAAATTTATGAGGATTAGAACACAACAGTCTCAGAGAGCTCTCCTGTTCGATTTAAACAAGACATGCACAACGTAGGTACACTTCCTAGAAAAATACGAAATGTAGCTAGGTATGACGATATAACAAAGCAGCAGAGTTTGTCAATTTCTAAAATAATATTGTAGAAAACGAAAAAGAATTCATGAAAAATATCTTATAATTGTGAATGTCATACGCGGGTTTAGTCTATAATACAACTCACCAGTGACCTTGAATAAAAAAAAAAGTTAAAAGGCCCAGGCCCTAAAAGTCTTTGTTTAAGAGCATTGAGAACCTGAAATAATTTATTCATTAGTTAGGAAACATTAGAAAATTCAAGGTAGAGATAGTGCATTACCGTTATCATAATTCAGTGGTTGTCGCTTGTTGCTGTTTATCACATTAGTTTTAGCGTTCATTGTTTTGTACATAAAAGAGGGACGAAAGATACCAAAGGGACAGTCAAACTCATAAATCGAAAATAAACTGATAACGCCATGGCTAAAAAAATGAAAAAGACAAACAGACAAACAATAGTACACATGACACAACATAGAAAACTAAAGAATAAACAACACGAACCTCACTAAAACTAGGGGTGATATCAGGTGTTCCGCAAGGGTAAGCAGAATCTGCTCCACATGAGGCACCCGTCGTGTTGCTTATGTGATAATAAATCCGGTAAATAGTCTAATTCGGTAGGTTACATGTATGAAAGGGAATGGGATTGCAGTTACGACGTAAGGAACATATCCAATATGATTTGTGAAACGGTTATTCCATAACGGTCAACCAACTCGTGATGGCGTTCGCAAAATTTACGAAGGGATGATTTCAACTTCACCGCAAAGTGGACAGGGATTAATATAAGTTGCAAAACTTGTTTCCCAATCCACTATAAATAAATATGTTTAAATTAATTAACTTCACCATTTGGAACTCTTCGTTTAAAAGCTTCCTTGTGAGCAGCAACCCTTTATCAAGAAAATTATGATAGGAAATGCACGCACGAGAATATCGTTTCAATTTGGAGATATATACCCCGTCTGCAGGTGCTGCTGGAATGTTGTTACTTAGAAATGGAAAGTTCACATTTGGAAAGCTGAAATCGTCCCTTTTGTCGTAAAGTTCAGTTTTCAACCGACCCTCATTGTCAATTTCTAGATAAAGTCAAGATATGAGGCCGACTTAACTGTATTTTTAGTATCCTTTATCTCTAGTTCGATGGGATAGATGCGTTCCACATAGTCACCAAATTTTGAATCATTAAGTGAAAGAACATCATCTTTATAGCGGAAAGTAGAGTCAAAGGATATCAGGCCGTAAATATTTGCGCTTGAATTGTTTAACATTTTTCATGTCGAAGCTTTTTATAGCTGACACTGCAGTATAACCTTTGCTCATTGTTGAAAGTCGTATGGAAACCTATAGTGTTAACCTCTATATCAATTGGTCTCTGGTTGAGTGTTGTCTCATTGTCAATTATACCAGTTATTCTTCCGTCTACAAAATCATGAAAATACTCAAAGAGTACTTAAAGAAGCGTTAAACTGGTCCGCTGCCCCTATCGCCGAAAAGGACAAGAATGGAACTTTCCCTTAGATCGATTAAATGCACGTTACTCAAATATTTAAGGCCACAAACTGCCATTAGTAGCTAAATTGGTTAATTAAAAAATAGTTTTGAAACGTTTCACTGGATTAAGAAGTCGTACAACACAACAAGGTCAACGAAATTCAAATTATATTTACGGGATGCCGGATTCCCTTTAGAGGCCCTATATATAATATCCAGATGCTCCTGCAGACTCTCATTAGCTATTTATCAACGATAAAGTCCGAGAATAAACTGAACCCCTGCTGTTGTTTCGCACTTATCTTGTGGAAAAGTATCAATCAGCGGGTGGCCAGTTTAGTCCGAGAACTCGTGTGTACAGATGATTGAAAATGACGATCTCGATTCAACTACAGAATCGTCATTTGGCAGTGACTGAGAATCTGAATTGGTCAGTTGATTAACTGATGAGAAAATAATTTTATCAAGTAAAATCGCTCCACGTCGGACATCATTGAACGATTAATACCTTTACACAACGAGGAGCGTGAATGACGGAATAGCGTTTGATTTATATAAAAAAGGAGCAATACGTCTATCTTCATTTACCTAGATTTTTACATTTACATCTAAATCATCATGAAAATAAATTGTCGTCTGTGTGTCACCTATCGTCTCTTGTCAGTATTAAGTGTCAAAATTATTTTGGTGTCGACTTCCGTTTACCTCTTCATTCCGAACACCTTTGAAAACCGAACAAAACGCAAAGTCCCGTGGGTGTTCCGTTTGGACAGGTGTCACTGTATATCTGTTCGAATCTAAAATTATGCTTGTATTGAAATTTGTGTAATAATCTTTACAACTGAAATTTTGATATTTGCAGTTTTTTTTTATTCTGTTTAAGATCACAACCTATTCTGTATGCAAATATCTATTCTCTATACCATAAACCCAATGTTTTCTTGATGTTAAGCAATGAAAAATGTATTATCACTATGCAGTGCAGGTCTGATAATGCTTCAATGTGTACCTTAATAATTATCAAAGGTACCAAGATAAAAATTTAATACGCCAGACGCGCGTTTCGTTTACATAAGACTCATCAGTGACGCTAAGATCAAAATAGTTGTACCGCCAAGTAAGCACAAAGTTGAAGAGCATTAATAAGGACTAAAATTCCAAACAATTGTGCCAAATACGGCTACGGAAAAATTTAAAGTTTCGTAAATAGGAAATCTATAAAAATTACCATTTAATTGATATGCATTTCAACATCGAAGCTCTGACTTCTGGGCAAGCGATATCCCCGGAGACGAAACGTCCACCAGCAGTGGCATCGACCAAGTTGTGTAAACATATATCGACCCAGTGCTGTAAATAGTTATCAAAGGTACCAGGATTATAATTTCATACGCGCTTTTCGACTACATACGACTCATCAGTGACACTCAGATCAAAATAGTATAAAGCCAAAGCATTATGCATTCAACAATTAGTGAACTTCATAAGTGATAAATAAGGGACCGGCATGGCCTCTTAGTCTTTTTGAACAATGCCGTTGTTAGTTTTTGTGACTTATAAGTTTGAAAGTTCCTTTGATACCTTTCGCTTTTCTTTATGCACAATGATCATTTGGTTTATTTCGAAAAGTGTTTTGGTACATATACCAATCTACGGATATTTTAACGTACTTATAACGATTCTTTTAAAATGTAATTATGATCTTAAGCAATATCAAAGAAAGACAAACAATATGTATTTACGCAAAGCAAGGGCAGAGAGATAACTCGAGTGGTTTGGCTGCAAAATTTAATCTTGAACTTTTACAACACTAAACGTATAGATTTGATACTGACCAGGACATTCATAATCACCCACCTGGGTTCAACGCAACTATGAATTAGTCAATCAATGTTTGAATGTTGTATTTCTTTTATAATTAATTCGTGTCGGTTTGATTTATTGACCCATCCTGCATATCTTAATTCGCATCCGTCTTAAATATAAACTAACCGCCATGTTGAAGTCTTAATGCAATGCATTATGATATGATATAGATAAACATAAGTCCAATATAATTTTGTTTCAGGTATCAGGTATAAGCAAAAATTAAACAACAAATCAAATCAAACTCTTTATAAAAATTATAACAATAACAACATGGTAAGCTTTATTTGATAGCTTTCACTCCTTATTATACATGTAGCGGGCCAAAATTTAACATCTTTATAGCCTATATGTTATCATATTGATACTCAAACTATTCTTATTGCACTAAATGTGTTATAAACATCAAAAAGACTGGATGCCTGATTGGTCATTTGTACCCAAATCCTGTCCCCTTCTGCCAGTTGAATGTTGATAGTTTGGGATGCCATATCATATTCTTTATAAGTGAATAACCACACCAAAATAGCTCCATTCTTCCTCAAAGTAGTGTGACCTGTAACAGAGCCTGACATTATGGTAACAGATACCGAGTAAATACCGCCCATTCCAGGAAGAACAGTAAAAATACCATTACTGTAACCACTATTGTCTAAAAGCTTAATCGGATATCCGATAACAGCGCCGTTCTGATATGGATGAACACCTCCGGGTAATGTTGATGTGAATGCTGTAAACAGATTTTCAGAGATTTAAAAATTTAATGTATATATACACATAAACAAAAGCGCACATTCTATTTTGCAGAATGCATATTCAATACTCAATCTCAAAGTACATTTTAAATGTTTTATCCTGCAGTGTACTTTTTTATGGTCACTGCAAGTATCATAGACTATTTACATTATGTATTCTGTTCGTAAAAGTGCATAGCTTGTATTGGCTGCCAGACAAATGACCTCATTCTGTCAAAAGTTTCCAATTTTGATAAATGGTATATACTAATGTTACATAAATGATATTTGATATACAGTTGTATATGCATTCAATTTGATGCAAACCATATCCATGGAGATTTTCCCCCTGGCCCTTTAGTTTGCAGTATGCAGTTGAATTTAGCATTATCAGATTTTTTTTCAGAAGACATTATCTTGATTAATGAACACACATTGATGTGTATTCCCCATAACTATTTTTGCCAGAGTATATTCATTATTTATAATAATTTTCTACTATTTAATGGTGAGATAAATTCCACAGCATTCATTATCGAGAAAGACAACCAAGCATGGCACGGACAAAATAAAAAAAATACTCAAACGAAGTCTTACCTGCACATACTTTAGTAGTGTTACAAATCTGTGAGCTAGTCTCTTCACCATCACATGGCTTCCCATTCAGCGAAGGAGCTGGATCATTACAGATTCGACTTCTGTAGTTCAATCCTGTTCCACATGTTACTGAGCATGGTCCGAAAATACTCCATGGTCCCCAGTTTCCATCGACTAGAGAAAACAAAATATTTTTAAGATGTCTAAGAAATTTGGTTTGAATTTGCTTCTTTCAAAAATTTTCATACCAAACATTTTTTGCTGATTTAAATAAGTGTTTTCTTTCGATATGACTGATATGTTACATTTCAAGTCATGAACTGTTCGGTCGATGTCGTTTCCATATGTATTATGGAAAGTGTGCATGGAGCAAATACAAACTTGTTTTGTAAATTATGAATACTTAAACAGATATGCATTGATTTGCTTTGACTTTAGTCATTTTTACCAACGGTGAATACTTTAGTTTGTTTTTATGAAACACTACGATTTGAATGAGGGATACTCTACTAAGTGAATTACAATAGAAAAAATGAAATCAAACATGCGACTGAATAAGTAAAGAATAACTTAAACTAAGTCTTACCTGGACATGCAATCGTGACACAACCTTCAGTCTGTCTTTCATTCCAATTAACACTTCTCCAAGTTCGTGTTCTAAACCGTGTTCCACTTCCACAAGTTTTTGAACATGATGTCCAAGGAGTCCATGCAGACCAAGTTCTCCTGTTTCCATTGACTAAGGTTAAAGTTGAAAATAATCTTTATTTTTTTAAATAATTAGGAATATTGGTTCAGATTTGTAACTTCCTAAAACTGTCCATCAATTTATTGTTTAGATGGCAATAAATATTTAACTTGGGTATGATCATGATGATGTTGACACTCTTAAGAAATGCCTTGCTACAGGTGGTACTCAACACCCTCACAAAAAATAATTTGGCTCGTTTAAATCCCTTAAAATTTTGACAAAGTATTAACTTTAACCTTTTGACAAAAACATAATAATATAAAAAAAATCGGACAAACCATTTTATCAGAAAAGTTACAATGGTTATAAAGCAGTGTGACAAACACTAAATTTTATCATTGAGAAGCTTAATATTCCAACGCAACATTATTAAAACGTTCAGTTGAATTTACAGAGTGATTTCCCTGTGGTGTAAGGTACCACCTTATTTTCAGGGCTAAACCTCATCACTCGTTACGTTTCAATGTCAGGTATTACTCGGACTAGGTTGTATCCATATCATGCATATGTAATGTTTAAAGTTAAAATTAAAATAACGACTAATCTACTAAACTGTAAATTCTATTTTGTAACAAATTTATTCGTAAACAGACACACATTGAATTGTCTTAACTTAAGGATGTACTAAGGTGAGGTTTTGGAATAAGTGTAAAATGTTTCGGAATCCTTGGTGTTTTCCCCTACCATGCAAGGTAAAATATTTTGCCCCATTACACCTATTTATTTTTTAACATAAGACTTAATAGCTGATGAAAGGTCATTTGACAAAATTTAAGCAGATTCTTAATTTTCTTTCTTTAGATTTCAGACTCAAATAATACCAATGCAAATATAAGGTAACAGTCCGAGTCAGCCTTTTCCCGCCATATTTTAAACACATATATTATTGTAAGGTGATGCCACATATCAATTAGAATATTAAATTCAGCACGGACTAAATAAAACTGATATGAATTCTTCATTGTATATGTATAAAAACTAAAATATATTTCATTTTGCACATTATAATTTACATAATACATGTAATATATCAAAGTGAATAATTAGTTTAAGACTACTGTTGAAATATTTCGTGAGCTCCGTTAGCAATATCTGTTTATTATGCTTTGTGATGATTAAAGCGTAAGAGGAAAGAGAGGCGTTCTGGATGGACGAATAAAGAGTTGCAGTTACAAAAACAAAATCTGGACAGGGTAGAGAACCAATCGGGAAATCTACAAAAAAATAACAGTAAAAATCAAGAAATTAACAATGCACCTGTACTTTTAAACTCTTAAAGTAACGAGCAACCAATAGTTTATACTAGGAATCAAAGGAGTAGGTCCGGTAAGAGCCGATTTCGGCCTCAATTTTCAAGTTCTTCTAACGAAAGATTGTAGACACTTTCTAAACACTTAAGTGTCTATTTCAATTGATTCAATTAGTTAATGGGGAAGATTTTAACTTAATAAGTCATTTAAAACGCCCCGATTCAAGCTTAAATATGAAAAATCTATCAAATATGCCAAAAATCGTCACTTTTCAGATGGTTTTTGTCACAAATGAAAGTGGCCGCATCCGTGTTCATCCTCAACCTTTATATATATTATGTATTATCATCAAATACAACTTACATTTCAATATTATGAATGAACACGAATGCGGCCACTTTCATTTCAGACGGAAACCGTCTAAAATTTAACTAAAATGCTACAATTGTGAAGATTTCAGTAATTTAGCATGACTTAATGATGCTAGTACCCGATATATGTGCATTGTTTTTGTCAAAAACAACCCATATTTATGTAGCAGAAGCATTCTACTTTGCAATAAATATCTAAACGATTACATTTTCACAATTTTCTAAAACTGCTATATTTTGAGGCCAAAAAGGGGTCTTACTGAACCTACTCCTTTGAGAGAATACTGTTACCCAATCATATATATATTACAAGGTCGTTTTAATTTCAATTCATATGTTTTGCTGATAAGGTCTACACTAAAGGGAAACGCAAAAAATGTTCTGGTTTAATTTACTATAACAAATGTATGTTTGATACTAAGTTATATATTATAGGCTATATCGATAACGTGTGTCAATCTGATCTCATGTACTTTAAAGTCATTAATGATGTGATCATTACCAATTAAAATGTAAAATAACAAAAACACCGAAATATAAGGTACGTTTAACCGATAGTCCATTATCAGTGCTGAAATCAAAAGCTAAAACATATCACACAAATGGAAAACGACTGTCATTTGCATGACCTGGTTGAAACATTTCCTTTTGTAGAAATTATAGTCGATTTTAAAGCTAGAAAAACCTCTCTTTTACAAGAATATAAATCAAATATATTGACAACAATGTGTGAACAATAACAATAACATGAATAAGGTTATGTCTTACCTGTTTGAACAATCAAGAACATACAATAAATCAGTGTTTGCTGATGCATGTTCCTTTTTTCTGTTCGACGTGTATGTTTAATCTAACTTTAACGAATAATGTAAAGTGGTGATATACAATGTTGTTTATAAATTCAATTCGTTTTATAGTCACTGATGACGCGTTTGACTAGTACTTTTAAGTTTAAAAGGTATAAAATCAATAGAATATTCTAACAGATTTACATGTATTTGGACTCGATGACCTTAATAATTTTATGGATATATTTCTAAGCTTTATAACTGTTATTCATTTCACTTTTAATTTTTAATGAATCAAAAACTCATTAACTGAACCTTATCTTACCTTCTGTACATTTCTTTATTCTTAAATTTACTTTTTGTGAATAAATTTTGATTACACAGATGTGTTATGCATAAAAATTCAAGAAAAAAAAATATGTAATTTTTTTTGGAATATTAGAGTTTTTATTATTCTTAAACAAACAATGTAAAAACAGAATAGTGATTATTTCTTCTGTGACTTTTCGTCTGTGACTTTTTGTCTGTGATTTTTTGTTCCGTGACAAACAGATAACAGAAAATAATTTATCTATCTTTTTCTGGGTATATTTGAGAGCGGATATTGGTATTTCAATATACAAGTTAAAGTAAAATTAAAATGTTAAAATGACAACCTAAGGCCGACGTAATTTCAACTTCTATTGAAACAAGTGCATTAGAATATTATCAAATGAATCTCTTAAAGAGATTGTGACTTGAGAGACACACATTAACATATAGCTGAGTATTTGTCCTCAAATTTTTATATTTTATTCAAGTGTTCTAGAGCTGTTATATAATTTAAGATTGCGAAACGTTACCATAACCATGCTTTACCCGAAAAAGAAGTGAAATACCAGTAGCATGTGTTGAAAATAAAATTGAATGCGATGTTTATCAAGTAAAAACATTTATACATATACAGTAAAGAAATTGACAATTAGGGTCGGTTGAAAACTGAACTTTACGAAAAAAGAGATGATTTCAGCCTTCCAATTGTGAACTTTCCATTTCTAAGTAGCAACATTCCAGCAGCACCTGCATACGGGGTATATATCTCCCAATTGATACAATATTTCTGTGATTGCATTTCTTATCATGATTTTCTTGATAGAGAGTTACTGCTCACAAAGAAGCTATTAAACCAAGAGTTCCAAATGGTGAAGTTGAAATCATCCCTTCGTAAATTTTGCGAACACCATCACGAGTTGGTTGACCGTTATAGAATAACCGTTTCACAAATGATATTGGATATGTTCCTTACGTCGTTACTACAATCCCCTTCCCTTTCATGAATGTGACCTACCGAATTAGACTATTTACTTGTTATCACATAAGTAACACGATGAGTGTCACATGTGGAGCAGGATCTGCTTACCCTTCCGGAACACATGAGATCACCCCTAGTTTTTGGTGTGGTTCGTGTTGCTTATTCTGTAGTTTTCTTTTTTGTGTCATGTGTACTATTGTTTGTCTGTTTGTCCTTCTCATTTTAGCCATGGCGTTGTCAGTTTATTTTCGATTTATGAGTTTGACTGTCCCTTTGGTATTTTTCGTCCCTCTTATATTGTTGTGGGAACGGTTTCTGGTTTCCTGTTACATGTGAAGTGCATGTGAAGTATGCATGCAATGACCGTATCAAAACAGCTGAAGTGATAATGATTTTTTGTGTTATATTGAATGACCATAATGCATAAAGTATCAATGATCTACTAGACACATGTATAGTTAATAGTGAAATAACAAAATACCGAACTTGCAGGAAAATTCAAAATGGAAAGTCCCTATGCGTATGTACAAAACAATATGAAGAAGTCTATTGATTTCTGAAAGAAAACCTTAAGAGATGTAATAATATGCAATACTATTCCAAGTCACTCAAACCATCAATGTGTTCGTGTTTGCTATAGTGTAGCTAGAGTAAAGAGTCCAATCAGCAAACTATGAAATTTGAAGACGTCAATTAGTCGTCATCATATATACATGCATTGAGAAACATGCAAATAAAAAAATTTATAAAAGTTATATTTGCCTTCTCAATACCACAACATATACATTTTATTAATAGAAAGAAAAAAAACACTAGGCACTTTGTACTTTCCAACATAATTAATATTCAACGTTATTATGTAATCATAACAGTTTTTCAGAACATGTAATCAACTTAACAAATTCCAATGTATGTATTTTTCTATATTATTTCCGGTACAAAACTTGTAGTTCAATGATTTTACAGGTACTTTTAAAAGTTCAAATCCTTGACAGCTGCTTTATACATAGTATTGCGTTAATGGCAATCAAAATGCATCTTATTATTTGTTTAAGTATAGGTATTTGAAATCTCTCAAAAAGTAATCAGAGAGGGACGAAAGATACCAGAAGGACAGTCAAACTCATAAATCGAAAATAAACTGACAACGCCATGGCTAAAAAGGAAAAGACAAACAGACAAGCAATAGTACACGACACAACATAGAAAAACTAAAGAATACGCAACACGAACCACACCAAATACTAGGGGTGATCTCAGGTGCTCCGGAAGGAAAATCAGATTCTGCTCCACATGTGGCACCCGTCGAGTTGATTATGTGATAACAAATCCGGTAAATAGTCTAATTCGGTAGGTTATATTCACGAAAGGGAAGGGGATTGTAGTTACGACGTAAGGAACATAATCGATATCATACCAGGATACTCATGGTAATTAATATGATGTTTGCTGTCTTCGAGTCACAAATAAGGACTGATACACATAGTAAACTTGTATGTTATTCTAAGAACCAACATAGTCCACATTTCTTGTCAGCCTTTCCAAATCTTTTTACGACTCTCCTATTCAAAGAATGTGTAGAAGTGTAAGTCAAATCTAAACCAGATTTCAATTGAAAAAACATATTCAATTTGTGTACATTTAATGCATAACTTGAAGAGATTCATAACAGTGTAACTGAATATACATATGATAGATATAGATTATAACATGACATTTTCATATAAGACCCTTTATAAGCCCTAGGTCATGCTATCCGTCCGAGAGCCGACAAGCTCGAGTGATGATTTTGATCACGTGCTGGTAAGTGGGTCTGATATGAAAAAATACACGTTATGGTTGTCATACACTTTAGCAGAAGACAAAATGACGAAAATAAAAAATTAGGCATTTGTTGTAATATTTGTTTTTTTAATTTTTGAATATTATCTATTTTGATCTATTTTGCTGATTCAAATTTTTGTTTATCCACCTTGTTATGTTTTACATAAAATAAAACAAGTACCATTGAGGTGCATTTTTCGGAATTTGCCGAATGATGTCGTTATGTTATGCGCTAATGTTACAGAAAAGCATACGATTATACAGGGAAGCAGTTGCTATATAACGGAAGCAGTTGTAAACAAAAGTAATATAACACAACTTAAGCAATTCTTCAAGTTTAATGAAAAGATATATGTATAAAAATAGTTTTATCATGAGGTACAATTATACCGTTATTTTCAATACGAACGAAATTCTCCTTTAATCTTACTGAGTAAGAATCTCCTTTCTCAGCACAGGAGAGTGATATGAAAAGTTATCGCTGAAAACTAAGGGCGTACATGCCGTTGTCCTTGAAATAAACTACTTCGTTATAGGTTTATTAGCGACATACAGATTATCATATTGATCTAAACTCAATTATTTTTCTCACTTTCGCCGTACCGGCTCAAGCGAGATAAACATACTTGTTGAGATGACCAACGATAACCTATAATTATTTGTCAAACAAACAAACTATTCTAATCGGATGTTTTTTTACAATTTACTAAATATACATAAAATTATCGTATCAGATAAACTATTCATATCAGATATGATTCACAACATGGTCATTCAGTACACACATTGGGTTGTGATATATTTGAAGATAGAAAACTTTTCTCAAAATGAACATTAATAATTTGTAAAAAAAAATATTAGACAGAAGAATCTACATTTTTATTTACATTTATGAAGTTAAAATAGAATTTAAAAATAATCAACGCTTTACCGTTAAGAGTATTACGTAACTATAATGTTTATAATAATTTGTAAAACTTTGTTTCACTTATTGCTCGCTTGTATGTATACATAATAACACAGGGCATACGTACACGTTCTTCATTGTTTTTTTGAATGATTCTATGAAATTTCTTATCTATATTTATAAATACCAGTTCCAAATACTTATATATTACAAAGCGATCAAATTATTAAATTTGATATCATTAATGTAGATAGTTTAACCTGTAAGACTTCATTTAGGTTATAAAACGGCTTACTTAGAATAGCTGATTTCCGTGACACGTAATACAATGGCAACCTATTCTGTTTGCACTTGATAGTTCTTAGAAGATGCATATCTGCGCCAAAAATAGTATGTGTTTGTAAGTCTTGAATTCTAGTCCTGTTTTACAAGAGCGGACATCAACTGTTGTGAGTGTCCTCGGTAATGCTTAAGATAGTGAAAATAAGATAAGATCAGGTAATTGTTATGAAACGATCATGCTGCTACACAATCAAATAAATTACAAAATAAATTGCATAAACTGAAATGATAAGAATGATTAGAATAAAGATACGAATAGACATTTACACAAAGTACACAAATTATTAAATAATCATAAACCATAATATTGAAAAAACATTAATTTATTTTAGAAGCCACTGTGACCTGGAGAAATTTATTATTTTTCACTAGATCACTTCCTATGACATATGTCCAAATTATACAACATTAGATCCAGAATTGTATAATGATTGTTTCCAATTTCACATTAAAATTAAAATTATCCCCAGTCCTCACGTCAGGAATATTTGGAATAATTTACATTTATTTTTCACTTGATCTAAATAAGACTATATTACCGCATTAATCTTACAATATATTTCATTTCCATGTTATGATTCCAATTTAAACAGATTAATCATCTACTTTATAGATCCCAAAATGTATAATGAATGTTTTCAAAATCACATTTAAAGCCATAGGAACATGTTGGTTGGAATCACACTATTTCACCTTCTTGCATTTCAGTTTTTAATTTTTTTACCCTTTTACATAACTGAATTCCATCTTATGAAAATTACATTTCCTTTTTAATACGGGAAGCTGTACATACACCTTTGACCTTATGTAGACGAAACGCGCGTCTGGCGTACTTAATTATAATCCTGGTACCTTTGATAACTATTTGTGAATACTCTCATGTGTAAAACTTTCTTGCTTTTCAAGTGAAATACTATAAGAAATGAAATATTCTGAGTGGATTGGGTCTACAAAACACATTTTATGAGAACATTTCCTTGAAATAGGACTCTCCCATGCATATTCAGTTGACAGAACAAGCCATGATTAGTGTTTTGGGGAGCTTTTTCTCCTTATTTCTTATATTTTGCTATGATAGAAAATTTTCATCAGAAATACTTAATAAATATAGAGTTATAAGTAAATGAAATAATTTGTAAAGCTGCAACAACAAATTATTCATTAAAAGAGAAGCCTTGTATGTCCCTTTCTGGAACGCGGGGTAAATTTAAATTTTACAGAAGGACTTATTGAAACCTCCTTTGGGACAGTAAACTTTTATATGGATTGTTCAATTACTCATTTCGTATAACATTTCTGTCATAAATTTATTATTTTAAATCATTATTTTTATTTATTGGGCTCAACATTTGAAATTTTGAGGAAATGAGGGGTATAAATGGACCAAAAGAGACCTTATAAAGAAGACAAAGTGGTCCATTAGTGGTATTTATCATCTTAAATCATCTTTAGTATCATATTCAACTGTTTTTAGGCAGATAGGATAAATATTGTATCGTTTATTGGTCCACACTATATTCTATCATGATGCGACTTGGTATGAAGAAAATATCGAAGAAATTTAGCGCGAATCGCTGTAGATGTGATCTTTCATTATACAAGATTTTCTCAAACCATTGAACTGATTATGACAAAACTTGACAGGAATGCTTTTATTACAAAGGAAAAAAGTCAAATTCAGTTTATTAAACAGTTAAGTCTTCTTAATGTGTAATACCTACATTTTATTGCAGTAAAATATTTATTTGACATAAACATATGTCTTGCGTATTTCAAAGCACCTTTTTTATTTTGGGTTTCTATTATTCATAAATATTTTTCAGAACATGTAATCAACTTAACAAATTCCAATGTATGTATTTTTCTATATTATTTCCGGGACAAAACTTGTAGTTCATTGATTTTACAGGTACTTTTAAAAGTTCAAATCCTGGACAGCTGCTTTATACATAGTATTGCGTCAATGGCAATCAAATTACATGTTATTTTTTGTTTAAGTATAGGTATTTGAAATCTCTCAAAAAGTAATCAAAGATTCCATGATACTCAAGGTAATTAATATGATGTCTGCTCTCTTTTGGTCACGAATAAGGAATGATACACACAAAGTAAATTTGTATGTATTTCTCAGAACCAACATAGTCCACATATCTTGTCAGCCTTTCCAAATCCTTTTACAACTCTCCTATTCAAAGATTATGTAGTAGTATAGATCAAATCTAAACCAGATTTCAATTGATAAAACATATTCAATTTGTGTACATTTAATACATAAATGGAAGAGATTCACAACAGTGTACCTAAATATACAAATGATAGATATAGATTATAACATGGCATTTCATATAAGACCCTGTATTAGCCCTAGGTCATGCAATCATTGAAGTATATTTGATGCAATGTGTACCAGAATAAGACATCTATCGAGAACGTTGAAATTTGTTCATAGCAGTTTGGGCATATACTGTCTAGAATATATAGTCACTGAATGTGAATGATACATTTGTATATTCATGTTCAACAAAGTGCAATGAAACATTTAAAAAACTCTTTACAATGGTTACATTTGTGCCACACTAAAATTTTAATTTAGAAAAGAGGAACATTGTTAACATGTTTATAAAATTGTAATCTTACTTCGAATAATTGTTGTCGAAAACTATGAATCTTTCTCAAAGGAAGACAAATATTTCGAGATGCATATAAATGTATAACTTATTAAAAGACAAATCATGTAGGGGAATTTCGTATAGGTAACCAATTTAAAGCAGACATATGGGCATGGTTTCGCCTGGGTCAATTATATTTTTCGCATCCTCTTTCGCCAAAACAATATATGTTTCACCACTTTATATTTTTTTTCGCCTAGTAACATAAATATATATTCATCCTTTTAAAATCTCTCCCCTGGTTGGAGGATAAGGACTTAAGTCTGAGACTGTTTTTACTTCCGAAAAGCCCAAATGGGGATGTCCCTCTAAAAAGGGGTAATTTTGCTGTTGTTAATGTTTTTATGACTTAAAAGGGGAAAAAAATATTTTTGGAACAACTCTTCTAAAAAATAAAGAAGATATAAGTCCAGGGATATTACAAAAGTCTTGGGCATGTTTTGACCTTATATTACCAGATAGATGGATAGTTCTTGGATCTTATTGGGACAAGTTTCTTAGATATTGATATAAATATGTGCCCTTTTGTATTAGGAAGTGGGTTTTTTTACAAAAAAAAACCGGGGTTTTTTATCATTTGAAATTAATCCTTTATTTAAGGGATGGTCATTGCATTGAAAGTTACCGCTCATTTGAAGGGTTGTTCCAAACCTGTTGAACATATTTCTTCATAACGACAGTTTCTTTTCTGGACCAACGGAAATGAAAAAGTTGAGACTTAAAAGTATGCTTGAATTACGTGCGCCGGTAAAATTACTTATCAAGTACCATATCAAATCAATTATCTATATTATGAAACGAGAATACCTCATTTTGTGTGTCGCTTCTCTTCCTTCCACAATAAATTATTCATCATGCCTCTGAGTCCTATCGGTAACATGCATAGTCACATTTGTCATCCATTCTTATGATTATTCAGATTGAGTTATTTTGGGAGAAAAACGACAAAAAAGGTATCCGGATATTAGACTGACTTTTAGTCTAGATAAGACTTCCGGTTTTAAACATGCACAAGTACAACCAATCGTATGATATATAACAAAATGAAAATTTATAAGCCAATCAGATCGTTCTTGATATCACGGCTTTTGAAGCACAACTATTATACCTCCTTAGAGATGACAACTATTTTTCGCGTTTATCAACATGTAAACTACGATTATACTACAATGATATATATTCTGTCTACTGTTTTCTTTGAAATGTTTACTTTTGAAAGGGGTTATACCAGTTGCATATATATTGAAATTAGTAAAATATGTGGAAACAAGAATGTGTCCATAGTTAACGGATGCAAAATCGGCACTATCATTTTCTATGTTCAGTTGACCGTGAAATAGGGTAAAATCTCTAATTTGGCATTAAGATTAGAAAGATCATATCATAGGGAACATATTTAGTAAGTTTCGAGTTGATTGGACTTCAACTCCATTAAAAACTACCACGACCAGAAACTTTAACCTGAAGCGGGACAGACGGACGAACGAACGAACGAATAAACGGACGCACAGACTAGAAACCATAATGTCCTTAAATGGGGCATACAAATTAATTTATTGAAAGTGAAAGAAGTGATTTGGTCAAAATGAAAGTAGAATAGAGATTAGAGGGAGGCAGGACTTTTCCGTACGTCGGGATCGGGTGTTTTTAAGCTCGGGATTTCGGGACTGACCCTTAAGGGATCCGGGCATATTTTATTCGAATTTCGGGATGTCGGGATATGCATTTCTTCAAATTTGACACCTCAGGATTTCATGTTTTTAATCTAATTTGACTTTTACCAAAATATGCATTGTAGCAAAGGGGAAGAATAATTGTGGTCTGAGGCAAGAAACACGAAAATAATTGAATTTAACAGAAATGACGGACTTGGAAAAAAGGGGGAGGGCTTTTGATACCGTTTATGAAATTCTCCAGACATAACGTATTTTACAAAAATTCATCCTCCAACAGTTTAAAAGCTGTAGCCCACGATTTCGCGGATGTGTTCTAGTATATATGAAAGTTAAAGGATAAAGTGTTAATTAGGAGAATTTTTTTGCTTTTGAACATTTCGTCAGTTGAACTCTCCGAACCAAAGCCAGGAAAGGAGATGTCAAAAGTTTGAACCAAACACATGCATGACAAAGTTGTTAATAAAATCGCCATTTAACCATATCATTTATAACATTTGTCGAACAATACAATCAACACCTTTTTAGCTCACCTGGCCTAAAAGGCCAAGTGAGCTTTTCTCATCACTTGGCGTCCGGCGTCCGTCGTCGTCGTTAACTTTTACAAAAATCTTCTCCTCTGAAACTCCTGGGCCAAATTAAACCAAACTTGGCCACAATCATCATTGGGGTATCTAGTTTAAAAAATGTGTCCGGTGACCCGGTCAACCATCCAAGATGGCCGCCATGGCTAAAAATAGAACATAGGGGTAAAATGCAGTTTTTGGCTTATAACTCAAAAACCAAAGCATTTAGAGCAAATCTGACATGAGGCTGAATTGTTAAACAGGTGAAGATCTATCTGCCCTGAAATTTTCAGATGAATCGGATAACCCGTTGTTGGGTTGCTGTCCCTGAATTAGTAATTTTAAGGAAATTTTGCTGTTTTTGGTTATTATCTTGAATATTATTATAGATAGAGATAAACATTAAACAGCAATAATGTTCAGCAAAGTAAGATTTACAAATAAGTCAACATGACTGAAATGGTCAGTTGACCCCTTTAGGAGTTATTGCCCTTTATAGTCAATTTTTAACCATCTTTCGTAAATCTTAGTAATATTTTACAAAAATCTTCTCCTCTGAAACTACTAGGCCAAATTAATCCAAACTTGGCAACAATCATCTTTTGGGTTACTAGTTTGAAAAATGTGTCCGGTGACCCAGATATCAAACCAAGATGGCCGCCATGGCTAAAAATAGAACATGGGGTAAAATGCAGTTTTTGGCTTATAACTCAAAACCCAAAGCATTTAGAGCAAATCTGACATTGGGTAAAATTGTTTATCAGTTCAAGATCAATCTGCCCTGACATTTTCAGATGAATCGGACAACCCGTTGTTGGGTTGCTAGCCCTGAATTAGTAATTTTAATGAAATTTTGCTCTTTTTGGTTATTATCTTGAATATTATTATAGATAGAGATAAACTATACAGCAATAATGTACAGCAAAGTAAGATTTACAAATAAGTCAACATGACTGAAATGGTCAGTTGACCCCTTAAGGAGTCATTGCCCTTTATAGTCAATTTTTAACCATTTTTCGTAAATCTTAGTAATCTTTTACAAAAATCTTCTCCTCTGAAACTACTTGGCCAAATTAATCCAAACTTGGCCACAATCATCTTTTGGGTGAGTAGTTTGAAAAATGTGTCCGGTGACCCGGCCATCCAACCAAGATGGCCGCCATGGCTAAAAATAGAACATGGGGTAAAATGCAGTTTTTGGCTTATAACTCAAAACCCAAAGCATTTAGAGCAAATCTGACATGGGGGTAAAATTGTTTATCAGGTCAGCATTTATCTGCTCTGAAATTTTCAGATGAATCGGACAACCCGTTGTTGGGTTGCTGACCCTGAATTGTTTGTTTTAGGAAATTTTACTGTTTTTGGTCATTATCTTGAATATTATTATTGATAGAGATAAACTGTAAACAACAATAATGTTCAGCAAAGTAAGCTTTACAAATAAATCAAAATGACCGAAATGGTCAATTGACCCCCTTAGGAGTTATTGTTCTTTATAGTCAATTTTTAACAATTTTCATAAAATTTGTAAATTTTTACTAACATTTTCCACTGAAACTAATGGGCAAAGTTCATTATAGATAGAGATAATTTTAAGCAGCAAGAATGTTCAGTAAAGTAAGATGTACAAACACATCACCATCACCAAAACACAATTTTGTCATGAATCCATCTGCTTCCTTTAATATTCACATAGACCAAGGTGAGCGACACAGGCTCTTTAGAGCCTCTAGTTTAATTAGTTCTTTGTTGCCTGTAGCTAAAAATGCAATCAGCTTATTATTGATTTTCAGTCAAAATCAAAACGAGTTCATAGTGACTTCCGAGTATTGTCTGATCAGGTCCGAGAAACCCGAAAAAAATCTAAATAAGCAAAATAGATGAAATAAAATCGTTATATATATTTCTTTCGCCAAATTCTTTTGCCAATGATGAAGTTTAATCGCCAAAATTATTATTTTTTCACAAAAAGCGAAAATGGCGACCGCCCGCTGAAACCCTGTATATGGGTTTAATGATTTTAACCCTTTCTTGTAGTTAATTGCACATTGCATTGATGCCATTTGTTTTATAACATAACAAAATCAGTAAATTCTTCACTTGGTAAACAGGGGTCTGGTCACTATCGTTTTATCACATATTGCTACCTTTATCAACATTCAAAAAATTCTTCTAATTTCAAAACTCAATCAAAATGTGTAAAAGTTGCAAAATATAAAACCTATAATTTGTGTGTTTCCCTGAATGAAATGTCGAGAAACTTTCATTGTATGTGTCTAATTTGAGCTCGTCGAATAATTTGTTTAATGAAAATGAAAGTCGGATAACACCAGCTCAATACCAGATCGGTCTTCTATGATCTACAATAATGACAAACCTTCTAAATTTGCTACAACATCATTGACAATTAAAACTAAGAGGTTAGCATGTTATTTAAGTTTATAAAATACATATAAGTTCTCCTTACTAAAATGTAACGGACAATGTTTGTAAATAATGTGTACAATTTATTTATAATTTTAAAATGATTTGCACCTTAGGTTTACCTCTTTACAATGGTTACATGAATATAAATATTTTATTTTTGATTATTATTAATGCTTATGAATTAAAAGATTGATTCGATCAAAAACTGTTATTTTTCTTAAAGATATGGGTGGATTAAGAAGGAACATTACCCTCTCTGCTCCTTTCCAACAACCCGAAACAAGAAATGATTTAAGAAATGTGAGCCATGCACATTGATGAATCGTAACAGCAACCAACAAACGTCTAAAGGAATGAAATCACGGATTCAAAGATTAAGCCGAATTGTTTTCTATGTCATAAGTCTACCGTTATTTCAGTATAATTTAAGCAGCAGCCATTTGATGTATAGACTATACCTTATCCTGACTTGTTATGATACAATTACAATACCTTACACATGTTCCATTGCAGCACACACTGGTTTTCAGAGGTTTAATGGTACAAAAAAAGTACGTCTGATCTTATCAACAGGGCAACTATGCCTTCCTACTTTGATTTCGTACAGCTTTTGGTTATTTGAGAAAAACGTTCAACACGGGTTCTACAGTGATCCCAAGTCCTTAAGTTACAAATTGATACCAAAATTATCCAACGGCTTTACTTATTAACAAAGTAACAACTATAAATATGAACTTTGTTTTTGAAATATGTTTTAAATCTCTTGTATGTTGTGTCTGACCATACCCTTATTGGTAGTTGAGCAGAGGAACAATCGATAGAAATAGAGTCGTATATCCTCTGAGTCAACTGAGTCTCAAAGATACCTATTATTAAGATTAATCAACAGGGGAATCAGCATAACAATTTAATAGGAATTTAGTGTTTTTTCAGCAAAAGGGCTTTAAATAAAAATCTGTATTTTTTGTTAATATACAAACACATCCGACTTAAAGATGCATTATATTTCAATTTCAATATCATCGATTTGACTCAATTTGTCTATATCCTTATACTTGACATTTTTACCTATTGTATAGATATAAGAAGATGTGGTATGAGTGCCAATGCGACAACTCTCCTTCCAAGTTACAATTTATAAAAGTAAACCATTATAGGTCAAGGTACCGTCTTCAACATGGAATCTATTCTCACACAGAACAGCAAGCTATAAAGGGATTCACAATAACTAATTCAAAACCATTCGAACGGGAAAACCAACGGTCTAATCTATACAAAAAACGAGAAACGAGAAACACGTATGAACCACATAAACAAACGACAACCACTGAAAATCCGATTCCTGACTTCGAACAGGTGAAAACAATTTCAGCGGGATTACACGTTTTAATGGTACCAAACCTTCTCCCTTATCTGAAACAGTAGTATAACATCAAAACATAGAAAGACACACTATAAAATATCAATTGCAATGACTTAACTCAATAAAACAATGACTGTTTGTTTTGTTTACACATTATCAGTATAATGGAATATTTATGACTGTCATACAAGTGCTAAGTTTAGCTAACTATAAAACAAAGTACAATCAAATAGATTTTTTTTAGGTCTGTTTGATATCATGCTATAGGGAAAAATAAGTTCATCATTGTTTTTTACCTGTATAATAATGAGTTTTTGTGGATCGAATCAGTCAAATAGTTCACCATTGTATCACCCTCAATATTGACACACTTTTCCTTGAATTAAAATTTTTAAAATAAATTCAATAGCCGGAAATAGAAATTCAGTTTCAAAGAGGAAATGCCTCTTCAGCTATATCATTCAGTAATACATGTCCGTGGATGTCATCCAATACCCATCCCTGTTAAATGCAAGAAAATGACAAATTTGCTACAGATTAGCTGCAGATATCATGTTGGAAAACTGTGTAAGTGTCAAACCTAAATTCGTATTCAGAGACTGAAGCTGTGAAATGTCTGACATCTGTTCATGATAAAAATGTTGATGTTCCTGTGGATAAAGTTTTTAACAATATTATTTTCTTTGAAAATCCTATAACTTTTGGTATGATGAGTGTCTAAACGTACAATTAGGAATACATTAGCACTCATGTAATCCTTTGTACAAAGGATGAGATCTTGGTAAACCATTAATCCTTCATGCATCGTTGACAATGTAATGGAATTTGATGCGACTGTCATACAAGTGAGAGGTTTAGCTAGCTATAAAATCAGGTTCAATCCACCATTTTCTACATTAGAAAATGCCTGTACCAAGTCAGGAATATGACAGTTGTTATCCATTCGTTTGATATGTTTGGACTTTTGATTTTGCCTTTTGATTTTTGATTTTCCTTTTTGAATTTTCCTCGGATCGAGTTCAGTATTTTTGTGTTTTTACTATTGACTTCCAAATACGAAACAAATATGAGGACTTACCTTGGTTTCATTTGATACCTATATCTCATAAAACTCTGTTCAAAACACGATTCATTGCCGGATCATTTGCTCGTTCTACCAGATAATTGTAAGTTTAACCCAGCTTGTGTCATCAATTAAAGAAGGGTAACAGAAATACTGTGATACTTTTTTAACGCATAGTGGCATCATATATATTTGAACGTAGTTTTCTATATATATAATGTCTAAAAATAGCAACAATCAACATTCAATCTATTTAAGCGTGGATCAGTTTGTGAAAATAAACTGATACAGTTACTGAATTGAAATTATATAAATGTCTAAGAATATAACTTAAACAGTGGGCAAACTGGTGACAAAATATTACCTCCCCTGTAAACAGTGCGCTCTTCTGACTAGAGGTAATCGGTAAAAAATAACGGATGATGCTGTAATTGTTTCGCTTGTTTAAAATGAGCTAGCATAAACAAACTAAGACGTGTCAACATAATGTGAATATGATAACGAATCAGGTAAATTATTTCTTGTTAAGTTTATCACCTCATCGTATCATCATATGATAGGTAAATGCGTGAATTTTCGATTTTCAGTGTCGTCAGGGATCAAACATGTAATCATGCCATCCTTTCATTATTTTTTTTGAATACTATCCAATGGTCGGAACACCTTGATTTTCTCCCAATTTGTAAAGTTGATTATGTTGCATGATATATATTTTTATCGAGGAAAAAAATTGATATGCAGCAAAGATTGGCAGTTTTTAATTTGTGTTGCTATGTGAAATAATGGAAGGTAAATTCAAGTATAAGAAGGCGTGCTTTTTCAAATAGTAAACAATTTAATTCAGATGCATAGTATTTTGTCAAATGATAAAGAATATCGTAGAAACTTACTAGAAATTCATCTAATTTATAAAATATATACAACATGACATACTGAAATCTGAAAAGGGGTAAAACAAACTCAGTTAAAAAAAAAGGGGGGTGGTGAAAAAATGCTACGAAATTTAGATTATATTTATCTGGGGTCTACAACCAAAGGATAATGGGACATGCAACTAACTACTTTTTCAATTTGATTGTAAAGTAAAATGGCTGAGTTTTTTTTTTTGGGGGGGGGGGATTTTTTTTTTTAGCATCTCTGTTCAAACGTACGTTGGTCTAATATTTTCAAGTTCTCTTTGGATTGCCAAATAATATTATAATCACCTAATCGAATGTTCAAATTATTTTGCAGTGATGTTCTGTATGGAAGGAAGACTGTCATAAAATCTAACAGTTCCGGATGGCCCGTTAAACTAATTGCTTAACATCAATAACGATGTAAGATTCAAGTGTCTGATCCAGCACAAGTTTAGTCAGATTTTCCACACTATGTATATACAGTGTCTGGCATTGAAAGGATATCAAACGGATGTTTTATGGAATGATTCTCACGTACATATGACAATCATATGCATAGGAATGTGGAGCTAGACTCTTTCATGCAACAATTTAATTTCCAATATAGACTCCGTAAAGACAAGAGCATAGAAATGTACATCAATGAGAAACATTCTTTGTGAATAAAATCCTTCCAAAACTTAAATGTGTCATTAGTGTTGCATTATTTATCAGTAGAGATAATTAGATTCCAGTCAGATTGCCCAACTGAAGGTTTTTGTTGGAAATGTTTTGTAAATCTTGGTTGTTTTGCAAGACAAGCTTGGATGTGCAGGTTGCTCGGCCGCCCCTTTCAGTATGAGACAATATTTTGTTTATTACTAGTATATACTAAATCATTGACGCAAGACTGAAGCGGGCCCCCTTTAGGCAGTTAGTGTGAATCACCTTGGGTTTCAACCATTACATGCCAAACCGAGGGAGGGGAAAGGTTTTTTCATAATAATAATACATTGAGATTTAACATATACTTTCCTATATGTAGTGTTTCTTTAAAAGTATTGCCAACAAAATTCCTCAAATTTGGGATCATAACATTGTTTAAGAAAAACACCTTACCCCCTGTACTTCATAAAAGTGCAAAGTTTTCTTCAATACACGTGCATGGTTAATTGGGATCACATATTTTCTGTTCCGATATTATAAGAATTCGAAGGTTCATATCATTTACAATATCAATCAACATTTTTCTGGGATTTTTTTTTACTACCAACGTTTAACCTCGAGGTTACATTGTAGTAAAAAAAAAATCCAATAAAAACGTTGAATGTAAATGATTTGAACCTTTAAAGTCTTATATTATAGGACTCATGTTTTTCAAATATAATGTGTTGATCAATTATGTTATGATGATTTTAATAAACTTCACATTAGGTTATTTGTCACGTATATTGATTACATTATATCGAGTTGTCCCAACGATACACTTGTCGGTGTGCTCGATTATACGAATTTACCGACATTGATATAGACAAAATGACCCAACTTTGAAAAATTCTTGTGACGAAACTACATGTCGGAACACGTTAAAAATTGAATACGCAGAAAGCTGCATTATTAAGGTTTGATATATATTTTTTTCAAAAAAAAAGAAAAATATGCAGTCAAATGTGGCAGTTTTTTACACACCCCTATGTTGAACAATAGATTGTTCAATTAACAGCATGTTTGGCAATTAAAAATTCATATATTAACAAATTTAGCTTTAGCATATACTTTATTTATAGTGGTTGTATAAAAGTTATATAATGGTTTTGTGTTTTAAGAGATATTCATCCCTATGCATATCGGTTTTTATGCGTAAATTGTCTCTCCTTTTTTTCTACCTTTTCTATCTCTTTCATAAGAAGAGTGATTTTTCTATTGTTCTAGTGTCACTGGAAATCCCACTGTAAACACGCTAATTAATACATTAAAAGTTCTATTAGATTTTAAATAGAAATACGCAATATTTCGATAAGCAAATTAGCTTCATCAGGCGTGTGCATCTCTCAAGGTGAAATCGGATGCATGACAAAAAATATTTTTGTAGCTTAATCTATACAAGAGTTGAGGAAAAGTGTAACATATTGATTGATGTTGCATAAAATATGTTTGTAGCTACAACTACATGAAGTTGTAATAAAAGTTATATATATATATAATGAGGGTACTTTTTATATGGCCTTCCAAATACCGTTTCGATCCCTAACATCACTGAAGAGACATTTATTGTCGAAATCCGGATCTGGTGTACTAAAAAAATATTGACACCGTATGTTTGTGGCATAACATCGTGGCCACAAGTTGAAAAAAAAATCTGTTTAGTTTTAAATTTATATTAAGATCCATTTTGTTGCATCTTGTGATCAATTTTATTTGGCAATCGCCAATGGCAGTCAGCAGGGTTAAAGAACATCAGTTGTTCGACCAGTTAGTCAAATGCGTTTTGTTTAAATATACTTTTTCACTTTTTTGGTCTTTTGGAAAATGTTGTTTGTGCTGGTTTTAGTTTACAATTTAGACTCGTTTACATTTTTTCGTTTGGGCTTGTATCATATTTTCCCTCCGGTTTATATGATCCGTTCATCCTATATTGACTCTTAAAATTCAAGAGTCTATCTTAAAATGAGGGTACTTTTTCTAAAAATGAGGGTACTTTTTATATGGCCTTCCGAATACCGTTTCGATCCTTAACATCACTGAAGAAACATTTATTGTCGAAATCCGGATCTGGTGTACTAACAAAATATTGACACCGTATGTTTGTGGCATAACATCGTTGCCACAAGTTAAAAAAAATGTCTGTTTAGTATTAAATTTATATTAAGATCCATTTTGTTGCATCTTGTGATCAATTTTATTTGGCAATCGCCAATGGCAGTCAGCAGGGTTAAAGAACATCAGTTGTTCGACCAGTTAGTCAAATGCGTTTTGTTTAAATATACTTTTTCACTTTTTTGGTCTTTTGGAAAATGTTGTTTGTGCTGGTTTTAGACCCTTCTACAACGAAATTTGTTTTACATGCAAACGTATAAAAATTGCGGTTTTTATCCAACGCAATCATAGGTTTGAACTTAGTTTTCAATTTACATGCACACGTCCACAATAGATATGTTTTATTTGTGTAGCAAAATACAATTAGCATGCATTTTGTGTCAGGGATACTGACTGATATGACTTTATTTCAGGGAGGAGAAGCATTATTTCTTTGAATACAGATTTGGATTTTTCCTACATAGAAATTAGTTTGAAAAGAATTTGACTAACAGGTCGAACAACTGATGTGCTTTAACCCTGCTGACTGCCGTTGGCGATTGCCAAATAAAATAATATATAACAAGTCAAAAAGGGTACAACATCACCATTAAATAACTACAAAATGAACAAATATTAGATATTTCGGATAACAGATATCCTTCTTCAATTATTGCACGATGTCTAATGAATCATGTCAATATATTCAAACTGAGAAACTATCAAAATCTTGAAATTTATACAATTTAAGCGAACACCACAGACGCTGGTACAATTTTAAAATTTCCTAACACGGCGCAAAGATTACAAAGATATGCCAAATAAAAATAGTTATTTGCGATGTGAACTGGCACAACTCTAAATTTCCAAAGGTTGTGACAGTTGACCGTTATGGAATAACCGTTTCACAAATGATATCGGATATGTTCCTTACGTCGTAACTACAATCCCCTTCCCTTTCATGAATGTGACCTACCGAATTAGACTATTTACCGGATTTGTAATCACATAAGCAACACGACGGGTGCCACATGTGGAGCAGGATCTGCTTACCCTTCCGGAGCACCTGAGATCACCCCTAGTTTTTGGTGGGGTTCGTGTTGTTTATTCTTTAGTTTCCTACGTTGTGTCATGTGTACTAATGTTTTTCTGTTTGTCTTTTTCATTTTTAGCCATGGCGTTGTCAGTTTGTTTTAGATTTATGAGTTTGACTGTCCCTTTGGTATCTTTAGTCCCTCTTTTATATGTTATAACTGCATGGAGGGCAGTCCTCAAACAAAAAAATCAAAAATACCCTAACCGATCCAAGTTGGTATAATATTTCAAATTTGACAACGGTAGGGTAATTGCGACAGAAACTACATATTTAAGCCTCCCAAACGAATAGCAGTTTAATAATACGTGGCTACGTACTTATACATCCATCCTAAATGAATCGAGCCCTGTAATTTAAACTGGTATTTTAAAAAAATCTTCGACCTGTAAAGCCAGTACGGAAGCCGGAGTTACTGGAAACAAGTGACGACAGGAAAATGAGTGACTCATTCTATGTTTTTTTTTCATTTATGCCCTCTGGGGAAACTGTCCCTAACTTTCTTATCCAAAATCTTTCCCGATCGACTCTGTCGACCTTCATGCCGGGCACGCACAAGCTGATCTCAAAAACCTTACCATCACAATCATAGACCACAACGAGGGTTGGTCTATCCAAAACAAGCGTATTTGTCATATGAATCAACATATATAACTGTAATATGAAAATCTATAACTGTAAGCCAGCTAAGTATAGTTTTAACACATTTGAATAATATTCCGTCCTGTAATTTTTATTAAATATTCTAAATATATCTGTCCTATTCATTATGATTGAAATGAGATAGAACGGTTCTGGGTATAAGTAGAAATCACTTCACTTGTTTACAGTTCACACGGGAATGAAGATCATGTCGTAAAAATGTTCTTACAATTAAAAGTGTGTGATTTCTTTTATTTACCTTTTAATGTCCTCTCGGTACATTCAACTGCTGAAACAAATAATTATTTGATTATAAGACGTGTTATGAAAGGGATTTAAATACTGAGCTGATGTTAAATACCAATACCGATACAAGATTTAAGTGGGGACTTTCTCAAAATGCAAATAACTTTTTGGTGTGTTTGATACAACATGAAACGAACGGTTAATGCAGACTACAAATTCTAAGACGTTCATTGCCCTCACGTAGATCTTTATACATTCATTTCTATTTGTTCGATTTAAGAGTGTAAAACAATACTTATCAATAATATTATGTAAGAGTCAAGAATGGGAATTATGGATTTTACGGCCACAAGTCCAACTATATACACTAATTGATATAATTATAATATGTTTGGTAATTAAAAAACTTAGTTTGTCTCCACAAAGATATGTTTTATTTGTATAGCAAAATACAATTAGCATGCATTTTGTGTCAGGGATACAGGGACACGTATGTTTGACGTAAATAAATCGGTACTAATCTGATCACATCGTTATATTACTTTAATCTCATCCATTATTGATATTATGACTTTATTTCAGGGAGGAGAAGCATTCATTCTTTAAATAAAGATTTGACTTTTTCCTAGATAGAATAGTTTGAAAAATAATTTGAAATCTTATGACTTTGCAATTCAATAGATGGTAAAAATGTCACTTATGCATGTTTTCGAATTAAAATTATTAAAACTAAAATTTTAAACAATGTCCATATGGCGTTTAAGGTACATTGTTCATGCAAATGGGATCCCACTAACATGTTTAACCCCGCCACATTCTGTTTGTATGTGTCTGTCCCTTGTCAGGAGCCTGTAATTCAGTGGTTATCGGTTGTTTATATGTTACATATTTGGTTTTCGTTATTTTTATGTACATAGATAGTGCCGTTAGTTTTCTCTTTTGAATTGTTTTACATTTCGGGGCCTTTTATAGCTGACTATGTGCAATGAGCTTTGCTTATTATTGAAGGCCGTACGGTGACCTATAGATGTGAATTTCTGTTTCATTTTGGTCACTTGTGGAGAGTTGTCTCATTGGCAATCATACCACATCTTCTTTATATATGTAGTTAATACCTTGCAAAATTTACAGCTGTTTATATGAAAACTTTGATTGCTGTGAACAGCTAATCAGTATCTTGACGAAAATCAAACGAATGTTTGCAAGCTTGTGGTAAATCTATTCCAGGCTATATGATAACATAATGATATAACTCTTAACCAATTTTCCAAACCACAAAAACAGCATTTATCAAGGTGTTTCATAAAACAAACAAAAAAGTATACATTTTTCATACACTAAAATTTACCATCCACATATAATGCAAAAATATGATTCATATACAAGAAAAATACATTAAAAAACAAATCCGTTTCGAGTTTATAAGGACGAATTTCGAAATTGGACTCCTGTGTAATACCACTTTGCATGACTTCTTCGTTTAATCACATACAAAGCATTATACATACCGTTTAAATTCATTTAACAAGACACTGATGTTCTAATTTTCGTTATTCTCTTGCATGTTTTCTTCATCATTCATATTTTAGCACCTTTTTCTTCACATTTGATATACCATTTTAAATATCAAGTTCAATAATATTGTGACAAAGTGTCTGTTTGCACTTTATTACAATAATATTCAGAATATAATCTGAAGAGAGTAATGTCCCTTTGTCTAAAATGTATGTCTCGATCGATAAATTTTGTATTTGGCAACAGATTTAAACCAATCTAAAGATACATTGATATGACAGTAGATCAAGAAGAGAGCATTTCAACAAAACCGACTTTTTAAGGAAACAAAATCTTAAATGACGACAACCATAGTGTAATGCTAGTTCTGATTTACAAGGAAGAAAACTTAAAAGTGTTTGTCCTGATAGTATTTCACAAATAATAATACAAAACAGCCAAATACAAAAATAGTTAAGAAAAACTAAATTGTACTGACAACTTAAATTTTAAAATCAAAACATATTTTTAACTACACCGAAAAAGTTGCTGCTTTTGATAGAATAGCATTTATTTCTTTATGAATGCAATTAAGATTAATAGAAAATTCAAAGATACCAGAGGAACAGTAAAAAAATTCATCATTTGAGTTTGGCAATCTACTGTATGTTTTATATTCATCCGTATGCATGTATATTAAATAAATGTAATAATAACTTGAAGTACTATTATTTTATTTAATGATGCATTTCTCTGTCCTAAGTGTACTTTAATAACATGTTCTTGTCTCCAAAGTCAGAAAAATTACAGTTGAATTATAATGTCGATGACACAACAAAACGCACAAATATTACATTTAACTCATTAACAAAAGTCTCTTTTCAGCAGGATTGTCAAATGGATCCTGGTATAATTCAACAGATTGTGAGAATGCTTGACGCGCGGATTCAGGGTCGCGTAATACCTGTAAAGCAACACCAAGAAGATCATATGCTGATGCTATCATTTCCGGATCTGCTATGAGATGGTTTTCTGATATAACTGTTCGTAGATTGCTGAGGCTATCATGACGCTGTCTGATATTATTGAGGTGATAATGACAAAGAAAACTAAGGAAATAAACATAAACTGAAGATGAACTAAAGAATGGTCTTCCATCCACTTCTATGTGTAGTTCATCTGGTATTAATACAGAGTTTTGTTCAAAACAAGTAAAATCTACAAGAAGTAATTTCCACAAATGCACAATACTTTTCTGCTGAAGTGATTCGCATTTGAACAGTTGTTGATGAGTTTCCAACATGACCATGAAAGGGTACAGCTTTTCAAGGGTGCATTTCGTAACTGAATATTCGATGATGCGTAAAGCTTTTGTGTATTGTTTTGTTTTATAGAAAAACGAGGCTAACATCAGCCATCCAGATACAGCATCATGATTTATATTCTGTAGAAGAGTACAATGATAGGATTTGCACTGTTTGTATTGACATTTATTGCTACTATATTTATTAATCAGAAGATTAAATTGCACATGCAATGAACACGACCTTGACATGTAGTGTGCATACGTGCATTTTGTCAAAAAGTCGTTGCATGAAATTGTATGGTGTATACCTCTATTAGAAATATTCCGATTCTGACGTGCTCTCAAAGCGTCAAAGGAAATGTTTGCCTTATATAAGTTATCGGAATTAAGTATATTTTCAATTCCTTTAAGGTACAATGTACACGATTCGATACGTGAAAACATTGAATAATGAAAACTAGATAATTGATCTGAAAACAAAATACATCGCCAGCTGTCCTTATTCAATGAATAAAGTTTCTTTAATAACATTTCCCGGGATTGGCCCTCTATCTTGTTCTCAAACATGTTGTTCTCTGGAATGAAGTAGTGCGTGCAAACTGAATACTCGACTGAATAAATCAGTCTGCGAAAACATCGCATGAAGCAAGTTATAAGATTTTCAGGTTTCCATACGCATTGTGGTATTTCTTCCGATATCCAGAAAATAATTGTTTTCAGGAAATATGAGCTGAGTAAGTCCTCACATTCGGGGTCAGTAGCTATAACATCTTTTAAGATAATTTTTAAGAGAGCATAACATATTAGTTGAGTGTGCGTGAACGTATTGATTAGAAGCTTTTCGCCAACTGAAAAAGATATTCGCCATTCTAGATCCTCTTTTGGTGATCCCTTTACTCCGATTGCTACAAAGAGAACTCCATGTTTTAATATATTATGTTTGACATCATTACTTGGCCATGAGTTATTTGGTCTTGTTATCCAGTGTGTTGCTTGTGATACCCACGTTTTACAATGTACGCAAACGGCATAGTCCAATAATCCCTCGTTGTCGGATATGCACGGTCCGTGAATAGTAACATTTTTGCCAATCAATAGTTGTTGTTTAAACAATGTGCTCGATATATAATGTTTACCATTTAGTTCTTCACAGCATTTAGAAAAATAGTGATCACGATTGTATTCCACCTCCAACTGTGTATAACCAGGCTTAACATCATCTGTTTGCATTGTAATAATTGGTACATTTGGATTCAAACGGGGTTTTACATCTTCATCAACCTTAATTCTTTTATCAACAAACATAATATCTAAATCACTGCCACGCATTTCAAGACCTTCTCCATAGCTCCCGCTTGTTATAATAGTCGTATCCTCGTCACTGGACAAGTTATCCCTGACTGCATTCATAAATCTGATAGTTTTAACATGATCTTCAGTTCCTACTATATTCAGACACATAAAACGAAACAGTGCGTTTGATATATGATGTGTTACGTTCTCTTTAAGAAAGAAAGTCAAGTTCATGAAGTTAGAATAAGCACTTTTACGAAAAGTATCAAAACTTTATGATTAATATATTTATTTGAAGTAATTCCCCTGCGCATTCACATATCGTAGAAAGATTCCATCAAATATTAATTTAGTGGTCAACTTAGATACAGAAATGTAGCGTAAGCCGGTTTGAGTGTTGGGGGTTGGGGGTTGCGAGTTGGTTCAGAATTATTGAATAACCCAAAGCAAAACAAGAACAATGGGGTTTATAATTTCAACCCTGAAAGGTATTTGAATAATGCATGTTAAACATTGAGTTCGTCTTTGAAATGTATTACCTTAAAAACGTTGGACATCAGCCTTATATTGCATCCAAAAATTTTCATTTCAATTGAAGATTTCTTGCTATTGCTGAATACTGTGCAATTGAAAATTTCTTGTTATTGCACAATACTTAATATAATAATTTTGGATCATAATTTGAACCAACTTGAAAACTGGGCCCATAATCAAAAATCTAAGTATATGTTTGGATTCAGCATATCAAAAAAGCCCAAGAATTCAATTTTTGTTAAAATCAAACTTAGTTTAATTTTGGACCCTTTGGACTTTAATGTAGACCAATTTGAAAAGGGACCAAAAATTAAGAATCTACATACACAGTTAGATTTGGCATATCAAAGAACCCCAATTATTCAATTTTTGATGAAATCAAACAAAATTTAATTTTGGACCCCGATTTAGACCAACTTGAAAACTGGGCCAATAATCAAAAATCTAAGTACATTTTTAGATTCAGCATATCAAAGAACCCCAAGTATTCATTTTTTGTTAAAATCAAACTAAGTTTAATTTTGGACCCTTTGCGACCTTGATGTAGACCAATTTGAAAATGGGACCAAAAATTAAGAATCTACATACACAGTTAGATTCGGCATATCAAGGACCCCAATTATTCAATTTTTGATGAAATCAAACAAAGTTCAATCCTTATTCCTGAACTGTTGGGACCAAAACTCCCAAAATGAAACCCAACCTTCCTTTTTATGGTCATAAACCTTGTGTTAAAATTTCATAGATTTCTATTCACTTTTACTAAAGTTAGAGTGCGAAAACTAAAAGTATTTGGACGACGACGACGACGCCGCCGACGACGACGCCAACGTCATACCAATATACGACCAAAAAATTTAATTTTTGCGGTCGTATAAAAAGGACGGTTATAATTTTAAATGATACCGGGAAACCTATTTCAAATTTCTACATAATTTTGAAGCCATCATTTTTTACTATTATACATCAATTTTAGTGACCACCAGCCATGTCAATTTGTATCTGGTTTTAGCTGCGTTTCTACTTCAAAACGATGAAGTTTGGCTACTTTGCATTCAAAAGTACTCTACAATACTGATTTTATTAAAGATATGAATGAAATGTTGATTAAAAGTTGTGGTTTTTCACAATGCCATACGACACCTTATTTTAAAGTAACTAAAACCCCTTTTGATCCCCTACACAAATTGACGGTGACATTGGTTTTTTTTTCAACATACGTCATGTAACGTTAAAAACAAAATATGTGTCAGGGTCATGTACATAGTAAAAATTTACACATTAGAAAAGTGAAACAACAAACAAGGATCTTCTTTATTGCGTTTGAAACTATTCGTCTCGGGAAATTCTGACAAATCTGACAAATTATTCTTAGCCTATGGATGGACAAAGGCACAAAAAATTGCAATGCATTGCAAAGAAAATTTCTGGAGGAAAAAACATACTCAAAAACGAAATGAATATCAGTTAATTATATTTATATTTTATAAGTTAAAAACTTACTTATATTATTTACTCTTTACTTAGTAAGCTACAATAATAAGAGCAAAAACTAGTCAAAAGATGTGTTCTTACAAAATTGAATTTATTTGGCAAATTCTTGTCAAATTTAATCATCATTGAACATTATTAAAGTAAAATGCACAAGAATTGTCCCACCAATTTCATTTCATTTCTGAGATTAATATCCAATTATTCAGGTAATATATATATACAATACAGCAACTGATACAGCAACCTGAAGAGAAGAAATCCCATTATTTTTTCAAAAAGTTTACTTTCATAATCTATATAATGAGAAATAAGACAAAGGGCTACTGTGCAAGCTAATCTCATAGTTTAATTCTACAATAATAATGATTTTGAAATTCAAAATTGTGTCACTTTCACTTAGGGAGCTACCATTTGATTTTTATGGGGGGCTAGGATGAAATTTAAAAAAAATAGGCAGGACAGGAGTTTTGAGTAAAAAAAAAAGGCAGGATGAGAAACTTGTTAAAAAAAAAAGGCAGGATGACAATTTGTGTAAAAAAAGTCAGGATAAACTAGTAAAAAAAAAGGCAGGACCGAATAGAGTAAAAAATAAAAAGGCAGGACAGAGATTACAACTAAAAAAAAAAGCAGGACAAAACTTTTCATCCTAGCCCCCCCATAAAAATCAAATGGTAGCTCCCTTATAGTTTTAAGCATTATTTTTTTACAGAATTTTCTGTCAATATTTTTGGTATATAAAACTTATCTTTTTTCTGTAGGATATTTTCTAGGCAGTAGTTTACTGTTCAACTAAGAAACAGTTACATAGGCTTCATTTAAAGGCTCTCTTCCTTTGAAGAAAGTTATTGTGACACTTGGTCCCACTTTATAGAATATAAAATATAAATGATCAGTACTATTATTCTATCAATTTTCAGAAAGATTATTCAAATTGTATAAAATATGTTTTATTGATTAAATATTATCAGAAGTGTTTTACGAGTTTGATCCCATATACAATTATAAATATCACTAAGTATATTTCATCAGCCAGATCTAATTTATATGAATATAGCTAGGTTTTTAGTTTTATATGTATGTGCCATTATCCACATTTCTGAATTGTTTTTATTTACCAATATTTTGTCCTTTAATTATTACATTTATAGTCATTCTCCGAAAAATAGGGAAGTATCTCTTCTTTATATTATTATCACATAGTTGTAAATCGAGTTTCGTTTATTTTCTTTCTAATTTTTATAAAGTAAACTCCCTTTTTATGCAGTTTTCTAGGTTTTTATACTTGACTGGTGATATTAAGGGGAGATAACCACTTGCACAAATCGGCATAAAAACCTCTTCGTATATAAAATAACTTGACGTAAGTCGTTTGCGTATCCAACATTCTATTGCCGAGATATTTATATCGAGTGTTTGTCTTGATGAGGTGCTTTATTAAATTTAAATTCAGCCCATCATTTTAAGTTTCCTCGAAATTATTTAGATTTTTCGATCAGGAGACTTGACAATTTTCACCCAAAATCCAAGTTTGAAGATAAAATAAAGAATAAAGGACTTTGATTTCATGTGTAAGGTTTAACGAGTGAAAACTATGTATATTCAAGATTAGTTGGGTCAATAAGTTTTAATTACGACAATAGTATTTAGTGAGTAAAAATGAGGTTTGTCTCGTCCGTTTTTTTAACCGGATTTTTGTGACAAAAATGTCGGTTATTGATTTGGGGATGTACGGCGGGCGGCCGGGCGGGCGGCCGGGCGGGCGGGCTGGCGGGCGGCAATCAAATGTTGTCCGTGCATTAACTCATGAACCGTTCAACCAAAGCTTTTAAAACTTTAATATGTTATTACTGACAACTATACGAAGGTCATGTTCAATAATGGCGATTTTGACTTTTACCGTTCAGGAGTTATGGTTCTTGAAAGATTGAAAAATGGTGTTTCCCGTCGTGTCCGTGCATTTTCTCATGAACCATTCAACCAAAGCTTTTGAAATTTTAATATGTTGTTACTGATGACAAAATAGAGGTCAAGTTCAATAATGACGATTTTGACTTTTACCGTTCAGGAGTTATGGTTCTTGAAAGATCGTAAAATGGCGTTTCCATTCACGTTGTTGAACCATTCAATCTAAGCTTTTCAAATTTTAATATGTTGATACTGATGACAAAATGGAGGTCAAATTTGATATTGACGATTTTCACTTTCACCATTCATCAGTAATGGTTCTTGTGATATTGCCAGGACACAAATAAATGTTAATAAATCCGGTTTGCTGTCGTTGTGACAGCCTCTTGTTACTGAATTTTCACGGTGACGTGACTCTATTGTTTTTGATAAACTTGGGGTCAAACCGTGACCTGCTTTGCAACTGTTGTATTACGTTTTGCCCTCAAGTGGTTGTCATCTTCCAACATTTTTGACAACAAGAAATATACATTATAGTTATCAAAGGTACCAGGATTATAATTTAGTACGCCAGACGCGCGTTTCGTCTACATAAGACTCATCAGTGACGCTCATATCATAATATCTATAAAGCCAAACAAGTACGAAGTTGAAGAGCATTGAGGATCCAAAATTCCAAAAAGTTGTGCCAAATACGGCTAAGGTAATCTATTCCTGGGATAAGAAAATCCTTAGTTTTTCGAAAAATTCAAAGTTTAGTAAACAGTAAAGGAGTAGGTCCAGTTAGACCCCTTTTTGGCCCCAAAATATAGCAGTTTTACAAAATTGTTAAAAAATAAACTTTTAGTTATTTATTAGACAGTAGAATGCTTCTACTACATAAATACGGGCTGTTTTTGACAATACAATGCACATATATCAGGTACTAGCACCGTTAATTCATGCTAAATTACTGAAATCTTCACAATTCTAGCATTTTAGTTAAATTTTAGACGGTTTTCTTGTAAAACGAAAGTGGCCGCATTCGTGTTCATCCTTTATATTGAAATGTAAGTTGTATTTTATGATAATACATAACATATATAAAGGTTGAGGATGAACACGGATGCGGCCACTTTCATTTTTGACAAAGACAATCTGAGAAGTGTCAATTTTTGGCATATTTGTTAGATTTTTCATATTTGAGCTTGAATCTACGGTGGCAAAATTTACGGTGGCAGAATGCGGCCATGAAAGAAAAAAAATTATGTTGTTCCCTCAAGATGCTATGTCGTTCCCACAAGATAGTTATCTCGTTCCCTCAAGATACTATGTCGTTCCCTCAAGATACTATGTCGTTCCCTCAAGATAGTTATCTCGTTCCCTCAAGATACTATGTCGTTCTCTCAAGATGTTATGTTGTTCCCTCAAGATAGTTATCTCGTTCCCTCAAGATGCTATGTCGTTCCCTCAAGATACTATGTCGTTCCCTCAAGATGTTATGTTGTTCCCTCAAGATAGTTATCTCGTTCCCTCAAGATGCTATGTCGTTCCCTCAAGATACTATGTCGTTCCCTCAAGATACTATGTCGTTCCCTCAAGATAGTTATCTCGTTCCCTCAAGATATTATTTCGTTCCCTCAAGATACTATGTCGTTCCCTCAAGATAGTTATCTCGTTCCCTCAAGATAGTTATCTCGTTCCCTCAAGATACTATGTCGTTCCCTCAAGATGTTATGTTGTTCCCTCAAGATCTTTACATAACATCTTGAGGGAACGACATAACATCTTGAGGGAACAACATAACATCTTGAGGGAACGACATAGTATCTTGAGGGAACAACGTAAAATCTTGAGGGAAAGACATGATATCTTGAGGGAATGACATCTTGAGGGAACGACATAGTATCTTGAGGGAACGAGATAGCTTTCTTGTGGGAACGACATAGTATCTTGAGGGAACGAGATAACTATCTTGTGGGAACGAGATAACTGTCTTGTGGGAACGAGATAACTATCTTGTGGGAACGACATAGCATCCTGAGCGAACGACATAGTATCTTGAGGGAACAACATATTTTTTTTTCTTTCATGGCCACATTCTGCCACCGTATGAATCGGATCGTTTTTAATGACTAAGTCTAAATCAGTTAAAATCTTTCAAATAAACTAATTGACTGAAATGAAATAGACACTTAAGTGTTTAAAGAGTGGTCAAAATCTTTCGTCAGATGAACCTGAAATTTGAGTCCAAAATTGGTCCTTACCGAACCTTCTCCTTTATAAAAATGACCACATAATTGATATTCATGTCAAAACCGAAGTGCTGACTACTGGGCTGGTGATACCCTCGGGGACGAAACGTACACCAGCAGTGGCACCATAACAATCGTTGCCATAAAAATTGCTTAACCTGATTCAACGCAAACAGGAGTATCATTCTTTACAAAATTCATTCTAACATTTATAAACGCAGTGCATATTAGAAAACAATGGTTCTGGAAGCGTGAACAAATTCCATCATATAACTTGAAACATTAGTAACCTATTTTGATAATTCCTCAAATAAGTCTACCATGACTTATGACGCATATAAAGCAAACTTTAAAAAGCAAGTATTTCATTCATTCATGATTATCATATAAACTTTACTTTCAATTTCAATGTTTTGATTCTTATTCTTTTTAGTTAGACCTCATAATAAAAAAACATATTCTATTGCATTTTGCCATCGAAAAGACAAAAACGGGTGACTAAATGTTTATGAAACTGCGTATCTAGATTTTGTAGAAATATATTTTACCTTCCATCTTGTTTAGTTATTTGACATGGTTAAGGTTAAAGGTGTAAAATTGGTATTTCCGTAAAATCGACTTTCGTTTTCACTTTTATTGAAGCGTAACATGGAATTTGAAGATGAAAATAAATTCTACCGTTGAATAATACTTAATTTATGTACAAGCTAGAATGAAAATGATTAGTGAGTCTATTGTTCTACCAATAGATTATTTTTGAGAATCCATTGATCACTGTATGAACTTATATTATAACTTTTATTTTTTAACTTACGATCTTTTACCATCTCAAAAACTTGTACGTATTTTCATTGTAATACATTACAGTCTTCAGTCTATGCATGATACCACTAAACCACAGAGTATACTAGCAAAGCGCTTAATTGATAATTCATGACAGTTGATAATTTAGGTAGCTTCTGTAATTATGAAATTAGATACATATTATGTCTTGGTTTTGTTCATGTTATTTTCAAATCATAAAAAAAGATTTTATTCCGGATGTCAGGTTTGAACATTTGTCGAATTTAAACATCGTTATAAGGAACTGAACCTTCTTCCGATGGTGGCTATTACACAAAAATTGAAATTACTATAAAATCAAGGAATTGTATATATCAGTTCAATTCCTTGATAAAATAAACATCTATATATTGACTAGGATTGTCAGTTTTCCTACCGAATCTCATATTTATTTGGTAACGATTCAATTTAAACGATCAGGTGCAATTGCTTTTTGAATATCCAAATATTCCTTCAAATTTTCATTCCTAAAATCAACAACGGAAAAACAAAACTTAACTCCTACCAATCCAGTAATCAATAAGCTAAAATCAAATCATTCGCGTGTTTCTAGTGGAGCAGAAATTACTTACTATTTCTGAGCACTCGACCTTGCCCTTGGTGTTCTTTTTACATTTGTGCACGACTCCTTTTTCTTATGAGAAAGTCGTATCTATCCTTATTCATCATAAATCTGACTTGATTCCAAACGTTTACAATGGGACAAAGTTGAGGTTTAGAGAATTAAGATGTATCAATATTGTTAATGAATTTGCCGTTTTTGAAAACATAAACAAGACATTCAATGAACCGCTCGTGTGTGGTGTGTAATCGTTTGATATGAGTTATAAACTTAATTAAAATGCAGTAGCCGGGTCCATAAAACTTTTTTGACCATTTCTTTCAATTTCAATGTGTTTTTTCTTTCTTTTTCTTTTTAGTTATCTAATAGAGAGACGGTGTCTTTATAGCTATGTTTTATCCTTTAGTTATATAGAATGGGGGGAAACTTTGAATAAACAAATAAACTCATCATAGATACCAGGAATAAAATTTAATATTTACGCCAGACGCGCGTTTCGTCTACAAATGACTCATCAGTGACGCTCGAATCAAAAATGTTATAAAGGACAAATAAAGTACGAAGTTGAAGAGCATTGAGGACCAAAAATTCCTAAAAGTTTTGCCAAATACAGCTAAGGTAATGTAATCTATTCCTGAGGTAGAAAAGCCTTTTTTCAAAATTCAAAGTTTTGTTAACAGTTAATTTATAATTATAAACATATCAATGATAACTCAAGTCAACACAGAAGTGCTGACTCCTGGGCTGGTGATACCCTCGGGGAAATAAATCTCCACCAGCAGTGGCATCGACCAAGTGGTTACAAATAAACTCATCATAGATACCAGGAATAAAATTTAATATTTACGCCAGACGCGCGTTTCGTCTACAAAAGACTCATCAGTGACGCTCGAATCAAAAATGTTATAAAGGCCAAATAAAGTACGAAGTTGAAGAGCACAATTATATCATTGATATGGTCAAATTGACTTTTTTTAAATACTAAGGCTTTTCTTTTTCAGGAATAAATTACCTTAGCTGTAGGAATTGTGGTCATCAATGCTCAACTTTGTACTTTATTTGGCCTTAGTAACTTTTTTGAATTCGAGTGTCACTTATGAGTCTTTTGTAAACTAAAAGACTGTCTGACGTAAATACATCATTTAATCCTGGTATCAATGATGAGTTTACTAAAAACACCCCAAATACAAAAAAAATAAAAGTCAAAAACAGAGCCAAAAGGTACCAAAAAAACATTCAAACTCATAACTCGTAAATAAACTGATGACATGGCGAAATATTTAAAAAAACAAAAAAGAAAAGAAAAGACAAACAACAATATACTAAAGAGAAAAGAGAAAACGAATAATACCAGGTACATAAGGGTACGTATACGCAGATCCTGCCTCATTTGTGGCACTCATCGTGGTACTTGTGTCAGTACAACCACGATAATAGGTCTTATTTGGTAGGTCAAATTAGGGGAAAGGACAGGCTTGTGTATTCAATGATTGGAACATATCCCTCACCATCTATAAAACAGATACCCGAAATATCACTGGAATATCGCATCAACTATAAATAGTTTTTATAAGCCCTTCCTAGTTCCTAATAATAACAAAAGTTGTATAGAACTTTGTTAAGTACTGAGATGTTGTATGATTGCCAATGAGACAACTCTCCACAGGGGCGGATCCAGGATTTTGGAAAGGGGGGGCGAAGATTTTAATATATCGCCGAGCGGAGCGAGGCGAAAAATTTTTGGGACCCTTTTTGGGCTAAAAAAACATAAAATAAGTGTAATATGCACTATTCAAACGGTCACAACCAGCAGGCAGGTTACAGTCTGGTCTTGAAAAAGTTTTTAATATATATAAGTCCGGCGAAACAGACATTCCAGTAAGACATGCAAACCTCGGCCACAAAAAACTACGCCCGTTTTTATTGATCATGTTCATTTCATGCTAAATATATTTGTTGGAAATTTTCGTTTTTAAAAGCAAAAAAGTGGACAAGACTATTGTTTTCAATCCAGATACGGCCAGAATTTTTGTTTTAGGCAAAAATCAGAGTCAATTTTTTCTCTCTCAAATATCTCAGAATGCCTCCTCAAATCAAATGGTTTCGTACCTGAGACTTGAAATCTTTCTAGAGCTTATACTAAAATTGAGAATGGAAATGGGGAATGTGTCAAAGAGACAACAACCCGACCATAGGAAAAACAACAGCAGAAGGTCACGAACAGGTCTTTAATGTAGCGAGAAATTCCCGCACCCGGAGTCTTCCTTCAGTGGCTCCTAAACAAATATATACTAGTTCAGTGATAATGAACGCCATGCTAATTTCCAAATTGTACACAAGAAACTAAAAAAAAAATAATACAGGAGTAACAAAGGCCAGAGGCTCCTGACTTGGAACAGGCGCAAAAATGCGGCGGGGTGACTGGGGATCATTCTTCAACTTTTGTATTTATAAAATAAATAAGTTGGGGCATTTAGGGTTAAACATGTTTTCGTAGGTAAATAATATTGTGGAACTTTTTTTCATGAAAGTATAATAGTCTATAGAGTATTTACTATTACTTTCTGTTTGGTGGAATAGTGAAATAGAAGTCAATACGTTCTTGCTCAATCCTGTGTCGCTTTGAAGACTTCCTGATTGTCATGACATCCTCAGCCTAAGCAATGTATATAACTGTAATTTGAATTTCAAAATTACCGTGTGCCGTTTTTTCAACGCATTGGTCAACACCACCATAGCAAATCACATGACTTTGACAATCAGTAAATACCAGCGAAAAATATATTTATAAGTAAAGAATTGTCGTATAAAAATTAAATTCTCGGGAAATGAAAAAGTTCACGAAGTCTAGACTGATTAATAATTTTACAAAAAAAAAAAAAAAAAAAGTTCGAGCAAAGGGGGGGCGTACGCCCTCTACGCCCCCCTCTGAATCCGCCACTGCTCCACAAGAGACCAAATTATACAGACATTAACAGCTGTAGTCCACTGTAAGGTCCATACCACATAGTCAGTTATAAAAGGTTTCATCAGTTATAATTTACATTCAATGTTAAAGAAAATTATTTAAAAGGTATTTTTTGGTGTTATGTTTTTTGTGTGAATCTAGGTGGTTAGAGTATTCAACAAGTGTCACTATTGGATCAGAAAATTCTTACTCTTCCAGGCTATCCATGTTTACACTTGGTTTTTAGATGTGCTCTGTTTTGCTAACATAATATTTGTTTTCATGAAATTTTTATCATTCGTTATTTTTTTGTGATCTTTGTTCTTTTTCATTTTTGACTTTTGCTTGAAAATAAACTCATCATAGATACCAGGACTAAACTTAGTATATATGCCAGACACGCGTTTCAACTACAAAAGACTGATCAGTGATGCTCGAATCCAAAAAGTTAAAAAGGCCAAGTACGAAGTTGAAGAGCATTGAGGACCAAAATTCCTTAACGTTTTGCAAAATACAGCTAAGAAATTACCTTTACATTGTCTCGATTTTTCCTGATTAAATCTCAAGATCAATTCATCTGTCCCTGATACATATTTAAAAAGTTTTCTATAAATGTTATGTGGTGGTGATACATATGTCCTACAATTTTTTTTTATGATTAAAAATTGAATAGGAATGCAAGATCTATCAAATAGCTAGAAGCAGTGTGGGTTCATAAGTGGAACAGGATGAAGAGACACTAATAGATGTCGGCATCAGATGAGGGGTTTAAAGGGGGAATATATAACAGGAATAGTTCATCAAATAAGACAAAATTGTTGCAAAAAGAAAAACAAATAATATAACTTTAAAAATATACTTTATTAAGAAATTTTGATGTACGAAAAAGCAGTAACTACTTCCAAAATGTTTACAGCACAAAAACATGCTTAACAAGTCTGGCAAATATTACTGTTATATGTACAGTGGCAAGCAAATTTCACTCTAAATGTTGGTGAAAAAAATCAAAACCACTTGCTAGTACAGTACTGGAAACTTTTTACCAGAACAGAATTTACACCTTGCTTTCAACTTTAAACTCTCATCCATTAATTTACATAATGACATTCTTTCATGAGGAAAAAGTTCAATTTCTGTAATTAAAGATAAGCCTTTTTCCAAAATAGAATAAATTTGAGAAAAAAAAATCTAAAAACTTTGCAATATAACAGATGGATAAAATGGAATTATGCTCCTTTCCAAATTAAAGATTCTAAAAGCTTAAATTAAAAAAAAAATCATACAGCTTCATAATTTGGCATTTTCTATTGTCTTATGTAAATAATTTCTTTTTTTCTTAAATTTCATTCTATAACCATTTTATTTTCACTTTCAAGTTTTCTGTACTTTCACTTTTGAAGTGTTTCCAAAATTAGCTAATATCTACTTGGTAACAACTAACAGTTATAATATATTAAAAATCATCAAAATATGACATCTGCATAAATAATGTAAATGCTATGTAGTTAATGGCTTGCAAAATGCACAGCTGTTTTTATGAAAACCTTGATTGCTGTGACCAGCCAATCAGAATCTTGACAATGATCACATGACATTGAATTTGTTACCAGCCAATCAGAATCATGACAAGAACCACATGACATTGTATTTGTGACCAGCCAATCAATATCATGACAAGGATCACATGACATTGTATGCTTGCAAGTTTGTGGCAAATCGACTTTTTGATAACATAATAACATTACTCCAAAACAACTTTCCAAGAGGCAAAAACTACATTTATCAAGATTTTTTTTAAATAAATAAAAATTGTATACATTCTTCATACATTTTCGCTATAATCTACCATACACATATAATGCAAAAATATTATTATTCATAAACAAGAAAATAAATAAAAAACATACAAATTCTTCTCAAATGAAGATGGACGGATTTCTTAATTAATGGATGGAAATTATCTCTCATGTAACATGTGTAATACTAGTTTCCAGGACTTCATTTAATTACCGGAACATACATATTATTGTACTGTTTGAATTCATTCAACAAGAAACTGCTGTTTCTCGTGTTTTGAATTTCTTATTGTCTTTGCATACTATTCTTTAATTTTTTAGCACCAATTTTCCAAATTTTTGTTTTTCTTAAATTCTTAAAATTCAAAGCACAATAAAATTCTAAGAAAGTGTCTTTTTGTACTTCATTTTAATGATATATTATAGTGAATATTTAAAAACCTTCTAAATTGAGTAATGTCCCTTAATTACAAGAATTATGTCCCTTTCTAAATGTATTAAAATAGATTTCTGTTTAAAGCCAATAAGACAGCAATCAACAAAAACAAGACATTTCAAGGTCATGGAATCTTGATGGACAAGCCAACATTCTTTATGGTGTGCTACGACTTACCTGGAGACAAAAGTAGGAATGTTTAATCTGACAGTTTTTACAAATCAAAATACAAAACATTATAATTCAAAAATAATTAAAATAAAATCAAGTTTACAGAATAGAATTTTTTTAAACCCCAAACATATTTTCTAATTTGACAGATTCTACTGTATATAAAATTAATATCACTGTAACCAAAAATTATCATTAATAATTTGCATATCTACAAATAAATAATAAAACACAGCACTGTACAGAAAAATATCACAGATTGATTAAAGAAAAACAATAACACCCTTCCCACAATTTGACATTTATTTTTAAAGAGAGACATTTTAACCCTCCTTTTCACTGAAAGGTCTTAAAACTTATTGGAGAATATCAAAGCAGAAAAATTTACATTCAATCTGACTGAGTTGACTAAACGACATGTGGATCAAAAAAATAGTACAATGTACTTGTTTATATGATGATTAATAACAAAATTGATATTTGCTGGAATTTTGGTTTTGACCAAAAGCAGAAAAGAGTTTCATTGGCCGAAATTTTCTCAGCTTTATAACGAAATTTTATGCAAGTATCTTACCAAAAATTGGTGTAAAACAATCTATCACAGGGATGCCTTGTATGTTTGAAATTTGTGGAAGAAAAAAATTAACGATTTTCTAATTTTGATGATAAATAGTTATCTAAATTCACTGATATCACAAATTTGTTTTCTGACCATTGAAAACACAATACTTGCAATTTAAAAATTCTGAGAAAATTTAGTTTCCATGGAAACTCCAACTTTCATCGTATCAAAGAACAGTCTGTTGATAAAATGCTTATTGGCAGTGGGTATATAATATTGTAGCCATGGAAACCCCTAGCATCAATTGTTCTACGTATCCCATGGCAACCAGATCTATAAGTCAATATCACATTTGTTGCTATGTAAATTGTTTAAAACCTAAATAATTAGTTATAAAATTTGGATCAAAGCACATCATTTCCTAAACTCTTCAAGGACGTGTCAATGTCATCAAGGTAGCTGCTTCGTTCAGGTGATCGACTACGATGTGCAGAATAACCCAGGTAGGAAGTATTGGGACTACGATATCTGAAAAATAAATCAACTTATATAAAACAAAATGAAATCTTTTCATTTTTTATATACTGATAAAGGAATAAATTTAAACTCTAATCTGAAAATTACTTCAACATATAATAAGCAAGGAATAAAAATTCAACCAAATAGATCTTGCACCGATAATGGTTTAAGGCAACTAAAAAACAACACATTTATTAACATCATGAGCTATTGCATAGGACAAACAATGAAAAGCAAAAAACTATCTAAATACACAAAGACAATTTCATGCAATATTTAATACTGATATTTAAATTCGGACTTAAAATGTCAAGACTTTTAATATCCTAATTTCTTATAACATACATGTTATACAATCATTTTCTAAATAAATGGTGTTTTATATCAATGTTCTATTCTTATACATATCATGCATATGAACCTAAACGTCTTTTTCTTTATTTAATAACTAAAGAATGAAAGTACATGCTATTGATTCAAGTTTACTTTTATAAACATATAAAACTGCATAAAAATATAGATGTGAGAAAAAATATACATGTGATTTTTTTGGCAGAACAAACAGCACTTTTAACTGATATAAACAAAGGGAGATAATTAAGTTACAAGAACACAAGGGAGACAATTCAACAAATACAGAAAATCTTCAACTTGAAATGTTAGTAAAATCTGAATAATTTTAAAATATTACTGAATACTATACAAATCAAACAATGCAAAAATACATATCACTAATAATAAATTGAGAATAGCATTCTGGGTAATTCATAGCACCTATACTTACAGTGGAAAATAAAAATTACTCTCTGCAGTCAAAAAATAAGAAGATTTTAGATATATGAAATTTTGGAAAAATCTTCTCAGAAAACAGAAACAATTTTTATATTTTGGTCCAAAATCGGATAATGTTTATGTTTGTTTTTTTTTGATTCAAGGAAAAGATATTGAAGAAACAAAAAAAAAAAAAAAATCAAATCCCTACATCCATGATATGAAATTTGAATTTTTAAACATAATCATGAGATTTATAGAAATTTAGGGGCTATTACATTATAATGTATGTGGGACAGTATGAAGGGAAGTTAAATTATTGAATGTGGGTCATGTTTTTTTTTCAGTATACTTCTATTACAATTATGCAAAATTATTTTAAAAAATTCGTAAGGGTTCCACGGAACCCAGTGTCTCGCCTACTTTTGCTGTTAATCGCAGACTCAACAAAAATGAGGAAAAACATCAATAAAAATTTCCCTCTCGATATTGTCTTTTGATTGAAAGAAGCTTCCAAGTTCGGTAAAAAAATCCAGAATAGTTTATGAATCTAATAAATGTTTTATAAACTTTAACTGCAGACTGTACAACATGTATGTAATGTTAACTGGAAGAAAAACTAAGTCCATTTATAAGTAAAATACGGAAAAAGTGATTTTTTTTTTTTACAAAATTTACTTCTGAATAATATCTTATGATCAGAAACAAGCTTTTGTCTAAGTTTGGTAGAAATCCAGGATAGTTTAAGAACATTATAAAAATTTTAAAAACTTAAACCACAGAGTGAATGTTTTGTTTCTGGCAAAAAAAACTAAGTCCATTTATAAGTAAAATACGGAAAAGTGGAAATTTATTTTTACAAAATTTTCTTCTTGATACTATCTTATGATCATAAACAAGCTTCTGTCCAAGTTTGGTACAAATCAAGGATAGTTTATGAAAGTTATTAAAATTTTAAAACTTTAACCACAGAGTGAATGTAATGTTTCCTCGCAGAAAAACTAAGTCCATTTATAAGTAAAATATGGAAAAAATGGAATTTTATTTTTACAAAATTTACTTCTGGATACTTTCTTATGATCATAAACAAGCTTCTGTCCAAGTTTGGTAGAAATTCAGTATAGTTTAAGAAAGTTATTAAAATTTTAAAAACTTTAACCACAGAGTGAATATTTGTGGACGCCGCCGACGCCGACGACGCCGACGACGCCGACGGAATGTAGGATCGCTTAGTCTCGCTTTTTCGACTAAAGTCGAAGGCTCGACAAAAATGGTTCTTGTTTGTAGGGATATTCTGTAAGTCCCTTCCTACCCTCCCTCGTACATTTTAATGTAATAGCCCTTAATTTCTTCATTCTTCTTAATGTCATTTGATCTCTTCTGAAGAATTGTTTTAATGGCAATCATACCACATCTTTTTATTTTCAATACATAAGTAATTAAAACTAAAATGAATTTAAGTGAAATTTTTTATCAATACCTTGCAGGACTTGGTGACCTAGATCTTGACCTTGACCTAGTTCTGCTGGTGGTCGTTGTTTTCAATGTACGCTGATAACTGTAGGAGGAGCCTCCAGCACTGGTGGAAAAGTCCATTGTTGGAATGGGTGGATTAAATCCATGGCGTTTTAATTCCTGGCATGCTCTCTCTCTGTAAGAAAAATAGGACAATAAAGTTCACAACATATATCAAAGGGTACTAAACACATATATTGGTAATATTAAGGATGTACTTAGGTGAGGGTTTGTGAAATTCAAAAAATTTAGAATTTAAAATTGATACTTATAAGTCAAAAGAGCATTGGATAAGAATCAAAATAAGCAAAAAATATTGATAGGTCATGGACCTCATTATCTAGATATTTGATACTTAAAATATGGCGGAAAAAGGCTGACTCAGACTTTTATCTTATATTTGGGTCTCAAATCAAAAGAAAGAAAATCAAAAATCAACAATCTGCTATAATTTTGGTAAATGACTGTTTATGAGCCATTAAATCTTGTATGAAAAAATAAATGCGTGTTATGGGGCAAAATATTTTACCTTGTATTGTATGGAAGAACACCAAGGAGTCCCAACATTTGATACAAATGCCAAAACCTCACCTTAGTACATCATCAATAACCTCTGCCTAACTAATCAGTGTTTATGTATTACCAAATTTACTTATTTAAGAGTTCTCAAAATCCTTTTTTTCCCCCAATGATTACTTGGAGAAAATCTGCCAATCCTCAATATTTTTTCTGTTGCAAAATACCAAAATTTAGTGGCCACCACTGTTCGTGAACTGTGTAATATCAAAGCAATGAATTGTTTCTGGTTTAATTCATAATCAAATTCAGATTCATCCATGAAAAAAGTTTTGAAAACCAAATACATATTTTAAAGACCACATATAAAACATAGTTATGAAACATTTGCCAGTGGACTTTCAGTAAATATCAAACAATCAATAAACTTGATTTGTTACTCTTTATATAAATGTTAATTCCCACACCTTTCAAACTTTTCACTTGTAAGATTTCTTCTCAGCCTTTCAACATCTCCTTCCAGTTCAACATTTCTTGTCCTCAATGAAGCTATCTCTCTACCCTGGCTTTGTCTGAAATCAATAAAAAATAAATGTTACAAATATTCTTTTTGTTGTTCCAGTAACATACTGTATTTTCAAAAAGCTATTTGTAATGGTTTCTATTCCAACAAAATTAGTGTAGTTTTCCTGAGTTAATGGATAAAAAAAACGAATGAAAAATAATTTGTTAGTTTTATAAATCCTTGCAAATATTTGTTTATTTGGTTTTTAAATTAACAAATGAATATATATATTTATTTGTTTTTTCTGCGACTTACATTTTACTTTCGTTAAGAGACAATCTATCCTTCAGCATCTGTATCTCTGCACTCTTTTCCTGTTGATTTAACTGTGTCTGGAACTCCTTCTCACGGTTATTCTGTAGAAGCCCTTCTAAGCTCTTTAAGTTGGTCCTCTCAGCAGACACCTGACTCTTCAGTAGGTCTGTTTCCTGTCTCATATCGTCTACTAAGTTTTGTAACTGTAAAAGGAAACGTAATTATCAATGAAATTTCTAAATCAAGAAGAATTTTATAAATGGTGTATCTACTGTAAATTAAGAATATATTATTGCAAAGTTTTTATTATTTTGAATGATGCAATTGGGGTCAGTTAACATTGCAATAATAATAACTTGCATTCTAATATCTGATATCCTGAAATACAAACAAGTGAAACTGCGAGCTACTGGTCACTATTGATACCCCTGCCGCAAGTGAATAATATTAATAGTGTAAAAATATGCAAGTGTTCGGTAAACAGGAAGTTGTCGAGTGATGAATCTGAAAACGCATCACAAGGTATAGCTGACTTATATAAACCCCGAAACCAAATTTTAGAAATCGTTCTATTGTAGTTCCTGAGAAAAATGCGACGAAAAATATTCATGGGCAAAAGGACTGACAGACTGAAGGATGGATGGATGGACAGACAGAGGTAGAACAGTATACCCCTTTTTAAAGCAGGGGTATAATAATTAATTTCACATTTATGGAGTGGTTACATCATAAGATGTTTGCTAAATTACATTTAGAATTGTGGGGAATTTGGATGTCTCTGTCTACCCTTCAGCTTAACATCAGAAGCTGTAGTTCTTTAGTTTTGGATGAAGAATGTTTATTGCACTCATCAAGCTATGGCCAAATTAGTTTTTACTTTGACAGCACAATACCAGTGTATAACTAAGTATTACTTTATTTAGAGAACAAACACTGTTCTTGCTATAGGGAAGTAAAAATCACACAAAATAAAATCTTTGGGGACATCATCTTTCTTGTCATTTAACTGTTTACTTATTGTCTATATAATGGAATTTTATGTGACTGTCATGCAAGTGAGAGAATTGGCCAGCAATAAAACCAGGTTTAATCGAACATTTTCTACATAAGAAGATGTCTGCACCAAGTCAGGAATATGACAGTTGTTGTCCATTCGTTTGATGTGTTTTGAGATTTTAATTTTGCTATTTGATTATGGACTTTCCGTTTTTAATTTTCCTCGGAATTCAGTACTTTTATTTTATTTTTGCCATGAAACCTAACTTACCTGTTCTCTATCTAATGAGGCAGACGTCAACTGTCTCTGTAAGGACTCTTTACTTCCCTCTAACTTGGCACAAAGTTCTCTCACTGCTGTCAGATCTACAAGTAAGTTCTGCTTTTCTTCCTCCACTATTCGGAGGTTCTCCTCTAAATTGCCAACAGATCTTGTAAGGTTCGACACTTGGAGCTCATAGGCCTGCTGAGCATTTAAATGCTGAAATAACAAAAAAAAACCCATTAAATTTATATTTGAACTTCTGAACAAATCATTTTCTTCAGCACAACTTTACACTGTCAAAGTGCAAAAAGAAGTTACTTGGAAGTAGCTAATACATGTATCCAATTTCAGCAAGTGATTCGTATTTAGAGGTGTCTTTCAAAATTCATTTTTGTAACTTGATAATGAGCACAAAATACCATGATGCAGATATTTAAAAGAGAAAGTATAGAAATAGCATTTATAAAATTGGTTGCCAAAATTTCAGGTATGTGGTTCAAATAAAAACAGACCTCTGCAAAAAACATAAAAATATGTCTTTATTATTATCTTTATCTATGTACAATGATGAAATTATTCTAGAAATACAAGAACTTTGTAATGGTTAATCCATATATAAACTCCTTATTGCATAAATATTAAATAACTCATATTAAAAAATAATGCTATTTTTTTCTCATGCATACAATGAAAAAGCTTAACTAAACATATGAAAAATATGAATATGGAATATAAACCATGATCTATCAGACTATGGTTACAACAGTGGAAAAATATGGACTGCATTAATTTTTCTATAAAAAAAAAATCAAATATTGAAATATGTTTGCTGAAAATTATTAAAATGCATTCTATAATTACAACTTTCTTATTATGAGAGTTCCATTGACTAGAAAGAAACTAAATCAACATTCAATTAAATAATTAATGTTCCACTGTTGCAAAATTTATCTGCCCAATAGCAAACGAAAAAGTTACAAAAATTGAAAATAATCTAGTTCTTTCAAATTTCTCAAAATTTTGTTTAACAGAAAAAAATCTAAAGATATTCATTTTCTGCAATACTGATATACAAAATAAACAAAAGCAATGCAACTGATTATTAAAAAAATAAAAAAAATTCGTAATATGAATTAAGCCTTTTCAGTTTCCTTTGCTGTTGGACAAAATAAAATAAAATGAATAATTCAAATGACAAACATTATACAGGTTACCTTGGAGGTGGAATCATTCTGCAGTGGGTTATCTTCCTGTAACAAAATTGAAGTTACCTCCCTTTAAACTGGTACTTTTTTTTAAAATACAAATATTTTTCAAGGAAGGCTTACTAAATCTGTAATGATTTCACCTACCAAAGTAGAAACTAACATGAATATTTTTCATCAACAATTTTTAAGTAATGTTTGAGTTGTACATGATTGTGATGAGGATAAGGCCAAACAAAAATATATGTGTGGTTCCAGTTATGTCCTGAAGAAAAAACAGGTCAATAAGTAGTTTTTTTTGTGGGTCGTCAAAATCCTGCACAAATCTTGTTTTCAATTATTCCAGCTCTAGTATTATATACACATCCTAGAAATGAAAAAAAATAGATCTATGTAAAGACAGGTAACTGGGACCACACATATATTTTCTTTGGCCTAAAACAGAAATTTTTAAAAATATAATCCTTCATCATTTTCATAAAAACACTACCTCTTGAATTTCTCTTTCTAAGTTGTCAATTTTGTCTCTGTTTCTTCTGATCTCTGAGTCTTTGGTCATCAGTTCCAGCCTTAGATTGGAGCCTTCACTCTCCAATTGATGAGATGAGGTTTGGTATTGTTCAGCTTCCACTGATAAGGCTCTATACTGCTCCAGCAGGTCAGATCGTTCTGATTCCTAACAATGTAACAACAAAAATACAAATATTGATGAAACTTATTTTACAAAATAATATTTGCTTCTTTAATATTTTCAGATTTTATTTCTTAATTTTTAAGGACATTTTCTAAGATAACAAAACAGACTAACAGATTTTCTCGCCGCGTTGATGACTCATTTGGTCTTGTGTTGTCTGCTTTATGGTCAGGTTGTTGCCTCTTTGACACAATGCCAGTTATCATTTTCTATTCTTATAGTTGAAAACAAATTTGACACACAATAATTTAAGTGTGATAAAGGAATAATAATTTCTAACTGTTATATATGTTTACAGTTTATATGTGCATTCTATAAATTAGAAATGCAATGTTAATGGTATAATTAGCATTCTCTGTAGTTGATAAAAAGACAGCAAAATTTAGAAGACCATTCAAATATTTTTAATCCCTTTAACAATTCAAAAGAATTCATATAGTGTTTTAATACATGACTTAAAATTTGACAAAACCAAAACCAAAAACAAGAAAACATCATTGTTTTTTAAGTTGTTCTTCATCTCAAAGTACATGTGAGGCCTTCAACACTCAGCCAAGCCCAACTGTTAGTTCAAGATGGCCAGTGATCGCTATCACAGTTTTCAAGATTTTTTAGCCTGGTACCTTTCTATTCAACAAATCTTCGGTCCTCTTAACTTCAGTCATATAATCCTGGACTTGGGATTTCAATTGTTCACGGTCATCTAAAGCATCTTGTAACTCTTGATTTAATTTCTACAAAATAAGATATAAATAGATTAAAAACATTTCCAATAAAATAAACTTTTTTTTCTTTTCTGTATATTTGTATTCTTCATAACAAAATTAAAACAAATTGACCTATATAACATTAAATAATCTTTAACACTATTTCCCTATAATTTCGTCTGTATATATGTAATTTTAGTCTGTTTTTAAACTTTTTTCCTTTATGATTATTAGAAAAACATTATTGTCTTAATATTTTTTTCTACTGTGCCATCTTCTCCAAAATAATAATACAAATTAAGAAATGATATTTCTGCTGAGTTGATAGCAAGAGTCTGATAAAAAGTTGGAACTTTAGTTTTTGTTTCATTGATTTCTTTAAAATTATTTTTAAAAAAACCAATGCTTTATACTCAAATAAGCTGAAAGACATTTCAGCATTGCCCAATCAAAACGTTGTTTTTTAACTTTAAATATTGTGAAAAACTATTAAACATTAATGAAAAATACCAATATCTGAATAAAATAATTGAATTAACAGTAAATCATTTTGGAACAAGAATGTGTCCCCAGTACACGGATGCCCCATCCGCACTATCATTTTCTATGTTCAGTGGACCGTGAAAATGGGGTTAAATCTCTAATTTGAAATTAAAATTAGAAAGATCATATCATACAGAACATATGTACTAAGTTTCAAGTTGATTAGACTTCAACTTCATCAAAAACTACCTCGACCAAAAACTTTAACCTGAAGCGTGACAGACGGACGAACGAACGAACGGACGCACAGACCAGAAAACATAATGCCCATAAATGGGGCATAAAAATCTCAATACCTGATTTTCTCTTGTCATTACAGCCAAGTCATCTTGAAGCCGTCTATTCTCTCTGAGAGCAATGTCTTTACTACGACTCGTCTCACTCAGATCTTCAGTAGTGCTATCAAACTGTCTGTGTAAACTCTTAATCTCTCTATCCTTCAGACCTAAGTTATCACCGGCATGCCTAGAAAAATAACAAAGCAAAGTGTATAAGAAATAAATTTACTTACTGAGAGCTATCGTTGGAGACTGATATGAAATTTACATTAAAATATGTGTGTTGCTGCCAAGACAGACATTTCAAACAACATACCATAAAGCGGGTTATTTTGCAAACTTGTAAATTTTCACTTATTTTCGAGGATAGAAAAAAATTGTTAAAAATAAATTCCCCCAATTTAAAAGTGTACATGCAAGCTATATTCTGTGCCAGATTTTTAATGTACTAGTTAAAAAGGTTACAATCTGCAGGAAGACATGTCACCTTACCCAGACATATTGTTTTGACTCTAAGCTAACCAGTCTTTGTCTCACACCTTAATGCTGCATACATAGGGGAAAAGCAGTAAATACCAATTTACAAGTGTTTTTTTGATACAGCAAGGATTCGAAACGCACAATCACCCGTACTTTGAGACAAATATGCTGCTCTGAGACCAATGAAGTAGTTCAAACTTACAATTGGAAGGATTTGACTTATTTGTGGCTTGCCTGAGTTCTTCAAAGTAAAGAAAATATGATTTTTATTGCACTCTTCATTTGACTTATTTTTGAATTCAATAGCAGGTTTAATTTCTTAACAAGTTTCACTTACTCTAGCTGAGCTTCCAGTTCATTAACTCGGATCTTCAAATCACTCATAAGTTTTTCCTGAAATGACAAATTAAGTTATTAAATATTTGTACAGTATTGTGCATGATAACAAAATTGCATTATTATGGACAACAGCTGAAGCAAAGCAAAAGTTGTTTTGAACACATCATTAAGCCTAAAAGCAAAGACTGGTAAGAAAGTCGGAAGCCCGAAATTCAGTAAATCGTTTGTTGCTGTGGTCCAGATTAGTTTTTCATTCATTTTTTGTGCATTGATTAGGCTGTTAGTTATCTCGTAGAATTGTTTTACATTTGTCATTTGGGGTCTTTTGGAGCTGACTATTTGGTATGGGCTGTGCTCATTGTTGAAGGCAGTACAGTGACCCATAGTTGTTAATTTCTGTGTCATTCGGTCTCTTAACTTGTGAAGAGTTGTCTCATTGGCAATCATATCAAATCTTCTTTTTTATATTGTACTCAGGATTATATTTTTTCACTGACCTTTACTAATATATCCTCATTCAATCTAGCAATTTTTTCTGTCTTTTCATCAATGGCCAGTTGCAGACCATCCTTCTCTCTATCTAGAGAACTGATAGTAAGTCTTTGCTGACCAGCCTCATCTTTGGTATTCAGAAGAGCTCTATTCATTTCAGCGATCCTGTCTTCTAATTGCAAGATCTTTTCTTCTTGTGTTTGAACAGTATGTTCTCTTCTTCCGAGACGTTTTTGTGCATCTTCTAACGATTTCTCTGTCTCTTCAGCAAGCATTCTAAAAGCAGAAAGAAATATTTAGTTATATAAATTATTATCAAATTTATCGAGTTTTTTAAAAACTAGTACATTTTTCCACTTATATTTTTTTACCAGTACATTGATGAATATATATAAACTTAAACAAGAATGTGTCCACAGTACACGGATGCCCCACTCACACTATCATTTTCTATGTTTAAAGGACTGTGAAATTGGAATAAATTCTCTAATTTGGCATTAAAATTAGAATGATCTTATCAAAGGGAACATGTATACTAAGTTTCAAGTTGATTGGACTTCTACTTTATCAAAAACTACCTTGACCAAAAACTTTAACCTGAAATTTGCACTATCATTTTCTATGTTCAGTGAACCGTAAAATTGGGGTCAAAACTCTAATTTGGCATTTAAATTAGAAAGATCATATCATAGGGCACATGTATACTAAGTTTCAAGTTGATTGGACTTCAACTTCATCAAAAACTACCTTGACCAAAAACTTTAACCTGAAGCCAAAAACTTTAACCTGAAATTTGCACTATCATTTTCTATGTTCAGTGAACCGTAAAATTGGGGTCAAAACTCTAATTTGGCATTTAAATTAGAAAGATCATATCATAGGGCACATGTATACTAAGTTTCAAGTTGATTGGACTTCAACTTCATCAAAAACTACCTTGACCAAAAACTTTAACCTGAAATTTGCACTATCATTTTCTATGTTCAGTGAACCGTAAAATTGGGGTCAAAACTCTAATTTGGCATTTAAATTAGAAAGATCATATCATAGGGCACATTTATACTAAGTTTCAAGTTGATTGGACTTCAACTTCATCAAAAACTACCTTGACCAAAAACTTTAACCTGAAGCCAAAAACTTTAACCTGAAATTTGCACTATCATTTTCTATGTTCAGTGAACCGTAAAATTGGGGTCAAAACTCTAATTTGGCATTTAAATTAGAAAGATCATATCATAGGGCACATGTATACTAAGTTTCAAGTTGATTGGACTTCAACTTCATCAAAAACTACCTTGACCAAAAACTTTAACCTGAAATTTGCACTATCATTTTCTATGTTCAGTGAACCGTAAAATTGGGGTCAAAACTCTAATTTGGCATTTAAATTAGAAAGATCATATCATAGGGCACATGTATACTAAGTTTCAAGTTGATTGGACTTCAACTTCATCAAAAACTACCTTGACCAAAAACTTTAACCTGAAGCCAAAAACTTTAACCTGAAATTTGCACTATCATTTTCTATGTTCAGTGAACCGTAAAATTGGGGTCAAAACTCTAATTTGGCATTTAAATTAGAAAGATCATATCATAGGGCACATGTATACTAAGTTTCAAGTTGATTGGACTTCAACTTCATCAAAAACTACCTTGACCAAAAACTTTAACCTGAAGCCAAAAACTTTAACCTGAAATTTGCACTATCATTTTCTATCAGTGAACCGTAAAATTGGGGTCAAAACTCTAATTTGGCATTAAAATTAGAAAGATCATATCATAGGGAACATGTGTACCAAGTTTGAAGTCGATTGGACTTCAACTTCATCAAAAACTACCTCGACCAAAAACTTTAACCTGAAGCGGGACAGACGGACAGACGGACGAACGGACGAACGAACGGACGGACGAACGGACGCACAGACCAGAAAACATAATGCCCCTCTACTATCGTAGGTGGGGCATAAAAAAAGGATTGGGGCTTAGTCATATATGTACAGTGGCAAATACATAATGCATATTCAGATGGAATTAAGTGAAAATTTTAATCAATTATGAGTTGATATTAATGATAATGATGAATTGGTGTTTTTCATACAAGGTCAAATATTACAAGGTCATCAGGTAGAGAACATATTAATTAGATATAAATATGAATCCTGCTACCACTATGGATTATTTATCAATCTTTAGATACTAATTGTTGCAGATTTCATTATAACATAGGAATAACAAGAATGTGTCCACAGTACACGGATGCCCCACTCGCACTATCATTTTCTATGTTTAGTGGACCGTGAAATTGGAATAAATTCTCTAATTTGGCATTAAAATTAGAATGATCTTATCAAAGGGAACATGTATACTAAGTTTCAAGTTGATTGGACTTCTACTTTATCAAAAACTACCTTGACCAAAAACTTTAACCTGAAATTTGCACTATCATTTTCTATGTTCAGTGAACCGTAAAATTGGGGTCAAAACTCTAATTTGGCATTTAAATTAGAAAGATCATATCATAGGGCACATGTATACTAAGTTTCAAGTTGATTGGACTTCAACTTTATCAAAAACTACCTTGACCAAAAACTTTAACCTGAAGCGGGACAGACGGACGAACGAACGAACGGACGAACAGACGGACGGACGAACAGACGCACAGACCAGAAAACATAATGCCCCTCTACTATCGTAGGTGGGGCATGAAAACTGAAATGTACTACACAATCTATATTTTCTATAGGGTTATATATAGACATTGACAAATCTAAGAAATCAAATATCCACATCCATGAAAATTGGTTCCAACAAGTCCACAGTAAACTGAAACATTGAGCTGTATTTTTAATTTTCTACTTCATAAGCTTGCAGTAACTATTGGGTTTCTGAAATGACCAGTCATTGCTAATACTCCTAACTGCAGGGAAAACATTGGTTATTGGTACAGATATAAGTAGCCTAAGCATTTGTACGTCAACACAGCAGCTCCAGTCATGATCATATTCTAAGGTTAGAGTGTGAAAATTCCTGTCCACATTTTTGTTTTCTAGACCTGTAAATTTCTTACTTCATTTGTGTAGCTGTAGACCTATGCTGAGAGGCCTCATCCTGAGTATGGCCTAGACGAAGGGCCTGGTCTTTCACTTGGTCCTCATAATGTCTAACATCTTCTCTTAAAGTTGTTACTCTGACAACATATTCACTCTTCTCTGTTTCAGACTAAAAAAAAATCAAAACATGTGAAGTTGTAAACAATGCAAACTGAAAACAGGAAGTATATGCTTGACTGATCTGTTAATCATTAAATGTTACAACTCATCACTGTCAAGCTGCTGGATAAATACAAAATCATTTTTTTAAAACTTATGAAATATACTTTTAAATATGCAATAAATTTTCACACTCGCACATTTTTTTTGCAGAAAATCAATAATCTTTGCAGTCAATGACTTGTGTCTAATAAAATTTTGGGAATGTATCATATTAAATTTACAGATTGAATTGCTTACGTATATAGTGTAAGCGGGATACAGGAATCTGACAAAACAGTAAGCGGGATCTGGGATCAGAACCCCCCAATGAGACCCCCTTTTCAGTTTCTGATTTTTTGCCCAAGAAAGTTTATACATATTAAAGACTTACATTATGTAGAGCATTTTCCAGGTCCTCAATTTTCTGTTCCAGCTTGGCTCTGTCCGACAGGGAAGATTCTGTTGCAATCTTCAACCTCTCTCTGAGACTGTCTCTCTCGGTTGTCATCCTCCTGAGGTCTGAAATTCCGTCATCTCTTTCATTCTCCACTCGCCTTAAGATTGCCTGAGCTGCCAATGATGTTTTGGGAGATTTGGGCGATCGAACAAGTTCTCTCCTTATCCTCTGAAGTTCGTCTTTGGTCTAAAAACAACAAGACAAAATTATGATTATCATTAATACAAGAGTTTAATGAGAGTTCATATATTTTGCACCAAAACACCCGTTTTTCTTTAATACATGTAGCTCTTATATATTTTTTTCACCAAAATTTAAGCAAACTCAAAATTTATTTTCTTTCGATTTGAGACGCAAAAAATTCCAATGAAAATATAAGGTAAAAGTCAGACTCAGCCTTTTTAAAAATCAAATATCTTAAAAAAAGCATCATAACTTTAGCTTATTCTCTTCCAACTTAAAGTAACAATTCTATATTTTTGATTTCTTACTTTCACCTAAGTTCATCCTTAATGATACCTAGGTCTACTCTTTATTAAAAAGCAATGTCTTACCTCATCATACATTGTGCTTAGTTTGTCTCTCTCTGCTGTCAAAACTTTAACATTAGCTTGAATCTGAAATACAAAGTTAAAAAGGTTATATTAAGATCAGATGATAATGAGATAAATGTCTAATATTTGAACATTTTGTAACCTAGTTGAGGGGGGATAGGAGGGGTCCTGATCCCGAACACCCGGACTTAAAAAAACGAATTCCCGAGGTCCCGAATTTAAATAAAGTAAATCCCGACGTCCCGAAATCCGAAAAAAAGGAATCATGGATCCCGAAAGGGTCAATCCGGAATCCCGACCTTAAAAACACCCGATCCCGGAGTCCCGATAAAGGTCCTATCCCCCCTCCTAGTTGGGTCAGATAAGTCATTACAGGTCATATATAAATAAACTTAATGATTCTCTCTCGAAACTGTAGAACTTGCATTTAAAAACGGTTTACAGCAAATTCAAGACTGTTTTCTAATATATATTGATGCCTTCATTCGTTTTTTTTTTAAATAATTTTTTGTTTAAAGACTTTAAATCTGACGGACAAGTCATCTGCGTCTTATTCTCTTGCCTATATTTTTGTTTATCTACTCCATCATTTTCATGTATTAGATATCAGAATGCTTGTTTTTTCTATTGAAATACTTTGTATTTATAAAAATAACACAATAATTTTTGAATTAACAGTTATTATTATTTTTCATGATCAACATGTTGTACTAACCTCAGCCATATGTCTTTCAAATTTATCTAGTAAGGCTTTCATTTCATCTCTTTCTCTAATTAATTTAGAAACTTCTGGATCATCAAGTCCCTGAAATTATGTGTAAAGTTTAGTATAATAGACAATCAAATTTTCTACATACCACCCATTTTAAAAATACCTCCAAGATGTATAAATTATACAATTTTAATATTGTTCTCAAGATTTCTACCTTTTGTGTAATTTTGCACACTGATTTAATAATTCTTTTTCCCCAATAAAAAAATAATATTCTGTGGAAAATATGTCATCATAATAATTTAATTAAGATTAAATCCTTCCTTGAGTTGGTTTTTTTTGCAATAAACTGGTCAAAGGGAAATAACTCCAGAAAAAAAATCCACAAATGTCGTTTTTTATTTTGTGTAAGGATTATAAAGACAAACCTTAGTTGGTGTAGCTCTAGCAGATGAAATTGTTTTCTTTGTGGCTTTCAGAATTTCATATTCTTTCTTATAATACTCTTTCTCTTCTTCCAGGACCCGTATCACAGTTTCATATTGGGCTACAGTCTGTTAATGAAAACATTTCAGAAAATAATTATTTTGTTCGAAGTAATATATACATATATAGATCCTGCATATGAATCATCAAATAACAATTAAATGTGGATTCATTATCAATCATTGTATACCAATTGTCTGTTAATTTCATGCAAATAGTGTGACAACAAATCAAAACGTCAATAAAGTATGCACTTTTGATAGCTATGTATACAAACATTGCAAAAAACAGGAAATCAAATATCCGTGAAATAACAATTTTGTTCCATATTTCAACGAATGTTGGTACCCAAATAAAATAAATTTAACCCACAGAATTCCAAAGGGGCTATGTATTCAGATACAATTGAAATGTGTTATGATGTTGAATGTACGATTACAATAACGATAGCACAAACTGTCGACATGGTATAAAAACAATGTCAGAGTGTCAGAGACCAAAGGACACTAATGTAGAGGGCCCTGATGGGTTATTTTCGTTCTTCGTGATCGGCGCATTTTCGCTATCATGGTCTGTTTTTGGTACAGATTTTTTTAATTTTATATTTTCCTGATTCGTGATCATGGAAATTTATTTTCTGTGAATTGTGATTGACAAAAAAATCAACTTGTGCATCCTGATGCCCCCCCCCCCCCCCCCCACTTTCAAGCCATCAGGGGGAGGGTTGCGATCTCATAAACATGTTTAACCCCGCCACAATTTTGAGCCTGTCCCAAGTCAAGAGCCTCTGGCCTTTGTTAGTCTTGTATGATTTTTAATTTTAGTTTCTTGTGTATAATTTTAGTATGACGTCCATTATCACTGTACTAGTATACATATTTTTTAGGGGCCAGCTGAAGGACACCTACGGGTGCGGGAATTCTCGCTACAATGAAGACCCATTGGTGACCTTCCTCTGTTGTCGCTTTGACACATTCCGCATTTCCTTTCTCAATTTTATCCTCATATACAAACCTTTTTATCAGATTTTGAGGTAGGTGTTCCTGCAGCCTCCCGTACCGGACTTCCTGCTCTAGAAGATGACCTTGACCTTACAGGACTTCGACTTCTGGTTGGAATCTCTCCTCGTAACATTTTTTGGAGAGCATCTGCCTGATCTCTGTAATAATTTCTCTCTTCTTCAATGCTGCGTATGAAGGCATCAAGTTTACTAGAAGTTTTGCCTTTTTTTGTTAGTGCTGGACCGTTCTTTTTCTTCAGTCTTTCAATCTCTAACACAAGTTCCTTTTCTGATTTCAAAAGAAAATATAGAATTAAAAATAACAAAAACTTATATCTGTATCAACTTTATTCAAATGATTTATATCTGTATAAACTTTATTCTTATGATGTATATCTGTATAATCTTTATTCTTATGATGTATATCTGTATAAACTTTATTCTTATGATGTATATCTGTATAATCTTTATTCTTATGATGTATATCTGTGTAATCTTTATTCTTATGATGTCTCAACAATGAGCTGACAGTTAATATAAATAAATCTAAGATCATGCATTTTAGAAATCCAGCTGTTTTACAAACTAAATGTATTTTTTCTATTGGTGATAATGATTTAGAATGTGTAAAAAGTTATCAATATTTAGGCTTATTACTGACTGAATGTTTAGATTATCAGTTAATGGCTAAGGCAGTAGCGAAATCAGCCAGTAGAGCATTAGGATTATTAATTGTAAAGAGTAAAACGCATGGTGGTTTCCAGCACAATTTTTTTTCAAAACTGTATGATACAATGGTATGGTCAGTTATTAGTTATTGTGCAGGTATTTGGGGAACCAGAGACTTTTCCTGCATAAATGCAGTCCAAAACAGGGCCATGAGATTTTTCATGGGAGTTGGCAAATACACTCCAAATGATGCCATAGCTGGTGATATGGGCTGGAAACCTCCATGCGTTAAACAATGGTCAAGTGTCTTGAGACATTGGGCTAGGTGTTCCATAATGGACCCACACAGGATAAATTTTTAAATTTTTAAGTGGTCTATACGAAAGTGTAATACTAGAATTAAAAACTGGAGTTTGAGAGTTATAGAAATGTTAAAACATTATAATTATGAGCAATATTGTAATTTTGAATTAAATGTATTGAACAAAAATTGTATTAAACAAATTGAGGAAGATGTATTTGATAATTTTAAATCAAATTGGTGTACAAGAGTTGCTGCATATGCAGAGGGAAGTAAATTGAGGACTTACAAATTGTTTAAAAATAACTATTGTACTGAAAATTATTTGCAAAATATTATGTCATTAAAAAACAGAAGTTCATATGCTAAATTTAGATGTGGGGTAGCTCCACTAAAAATAGAAACTGGAAGATATGAAAGGAAAGAAGTCCACAAGAGGACATGTTTTAGCTGTAGCTCTATTGTTGAAGATGAACTACATGTCATTTTAAAATGCCCATTATATGTGGATTTAAGACAAATCATGATACATGAGGCGGTACATTTTAATGAACATTTTAACCTTTTATCAGATAATGAAAAATTTATATTTTTATTTAGTAATGGCAATGTTGCTGCTATAGTTGCCAAAACCTGCAACAATATTTTATTAAGAAGAAATAGTATTTTATTTCACTAGTTCTTAATGAAACAAATGTTTTACTATCATTTTGTAAAAATGCATATTGTGAATTTTAATTATAAATGTGTAAAAATATATTTATATGTATATAGTACAATGTATATCTTAAAGGTCTCTCATAAATCTTTTAAGATTGGTACATGCAATGCAAATGTTTTAATGTTTTAAATCTATGTATGTGAATCTCATTTTATGTTTGAATGTGGTGAGACTATAATAAAATATTGAATCTGAATCTGTATATCTGTAGACTGTATAAACTTTATTCTTATGATGTCTATCTGTATAAACTTTATTCATATGACGTATATCTGTATAAACTTTATTTATCTGACGTATATCTGTATAAACTTTATTCTTATGATGTCTATCTGTATAAACTTTATTCATATGATGTATATCTGTATAAACTTTATTCATATAATGTCTATCTGCATAAACTTTATTCATATGATGTATATCTGTATAAACTTTATTCTTATGATGTATATCTGTATAAACTTTATTCATATGATGTCTATCTGTATAAACTTTATTCTTATGATATCTATCTGTATAAACTTTATTCTTATGATGTATATCTGTATAAACTTTATTCTTATGTGTATCTGTATAAACTTATTCATATGATGTATATCTGTATAAACTTTATTCTTATGATGTCTATCTGTATAAACTTTATTCTTATGATGTGTATCTGTATAAACTTTATTCTTATGATGTATATCTGTATAAACTTTATTCTTATGATGTCTATCTGTATAAACTTTATTCTTATGATGTGTATCTGTATAAACTTATTCATATGATGTATATCTGTATAAACTTTATTCTTATGATGTATATCAAAACATATTCTTTCAAAGAATGTGATATTTTTAATGTTTTCTTATGAATAGAAAATAGAAGTTAACCCACTGCTGTTTTGTTGTTGTTTAGTCTTGTTTGTTCCTTTCAATTTCACTCTTCTATGTGTGGGTTTATATGGTTGCTATATTCAAAGCGGTTTCACTGTTGTTTTGTATATTTATTTCGGCTAGATTTTTTATTTTTAAATTTCTATATTGTCAAGCTTATTCTCTATAGTCTTTTTTTTATGTATAGGGTACTGGTTTTCTGTTCCAAAATATACTGTGGATTCATTTATTTTCGTGGATATCAATTTTCGTTGATTGAGGAAAACTTGCATATTCGTGGATATTTGATTTCGTTGTTTAGCAATCTCTGTATACAAAGCCTATAAGATATTTGTAATTCGTTGAACATTTAATTTGCTGGTTTTCCTGTAACCACGAAACCCACGAAAATATGAATCCACAGTAATTAATTTCCCACTACTATGGATTCATTACTATTCATTGGATACCAATTTTTATTGATTTCATGGGAAATGTTTAACTGCAAGTTCTAATGTTCAACAAAGCACACACTTTCTGTAGACTTAAATAAAGTTTTAGGCAAAACCATAAAATAAAAAAAACATAAACATACAATATGAAATTTGTATTCACGAAGAAAACTGTTAAATTTAGAAATTATTGCATGTATTTATTATTGCGATTTTGGTATTTTAGACTAAAAAGCAATTTTAATTGCTTTATTGAGTAAAATACTGTTTAATTCATAAATGTGAGTTTGAATTATTGCGATTATAACCCTGTCACATTTTTGCAATAATTTCTGAATTTAAGTAAGTCCATAGTAAATCTAAAGTTCTACAAACATGACAAATAAGTTCGTAAAATACTCCCTACCATTAGTCATAAGTTTGTTGACTCTATGACTGATCCTCTTCTTGTCTTCAGTGACCCTGTCTAACAGTTCTTCAAGACGCAACAGATCGCCATTCTTTACAGATAACTGCTGCTTAAGTTCAGCTTGCTGTCTAGATAAGGACTGGTTACCCTATAAAATCATAAAATCATTTATATATATATTATAAAAGTTTGACAATGCTAGAAGTGAACTGAAATATTTATAAGGGAGCATGAACAAGTTCAGCTTGCTGTCTAGATAAGGACTGGTTACCCTATTAAATCATAAAATCATTTATATATATATATATATTATAAAAGTTTGACACTGCTAGAAGTGAACTGAAATATTTATAAGGGAGCATGAACAAGTTCAGCTTGCTGTCTAGATAAGGACTGGTTACCCTATAAAATCATAAAATCATTTATATATATATTATAAAAGTCTGACACTGCTAGAAGTGAACTGAAATATTTATAAGGGAGCATGAACAAGTTCAGCTTGCTGTCTAGATAAGGACTGGTTACCCTATAAAATCATAAAATCATTTATATATATATTATAAAAGTCTGACACTGCTAGAAGTGAACTGAAATATTTATAAGGCAGCCTGAACAAGTTCAGCTTGCTGTCTAGATAAGGACTGGTTACCCTATAAAATCATAAAATCATTTATATATATATTATAAAAGTCTGACACTGCTAGAAGTGAACTGAAATATTTATAAGGCAGCCTGAATAATTTTAGAATTTTACACATGGCAAAGAAGTAGATTGACTGATTTATTAATTGGTATTTGACACCACTTTCAACCCAATTGTGCTACATGTATTTGGTGGGGTCAGTTTTTGATTGGTGGAGAAAGCAAGAGTGCCCAGATAGAACCATGACCTTCAGTAGGGAAACTGACAATCAAAGCCGACCGTGCAAGGGATGTATAGCCAGTCAAGGTCGTTAAAAACATCCATTTGTTGTACAATCAAAGTCAATTTAGATAGACGCCAATGCACCTAATCTGTGTAGTATTCAAATTCACAAGCTCAGTCTTGACTGGCTAACGATACAGTTGTTCGATTACTTAGACTTAGCCATCATGGCCCCTTTTTGATTATGAAACAAAGGCAATCAGTTTACAGTAAAAAGTAAATTTTGTGCCAAGTAACAGATAACTCAATTATTATATATATTAATCTACATCTATCCCACTTACAGCTTTCAATTCAGCCACTACTTGGTCCAAATCTTCAAGCTCATGGCGAGATTTTTCCAATTCATCCTGAAAACATAAAACAACATGTATCAATATTAAGCGTCTTTGAAAGGGCTTTTTCTAAAAAAACTGAAGGTTTATAAATCAGTTGACTGATGGACCCATTAAGTTCAGCAGCAAATATTACATACACATTCAGGGCTATACCATCAAAATAAATATGAGAATGTAGAAAAGGTTGGTATGTCCCAACAACAAACATAATTTTATTGTATTAATTTCTATAATCTTCTGTACATCTCATAAATGACCCACAACCCAACAAGTCCATTCCAACCCTCCCAAGGAAGAGCTTAACATCTCTTTACTGCATATCTTAAATATCTTAACTGCATGAAATGGAAGAATGTGTCTGATGCTAAATAGATCATGCTTTACATTTCAATATATTTTTTTTTATTTTTAAAAAACTACAGTGATCAAAACACTAATTAAGCACACACATAAATTATATCTGCTGTGCATGGACAGTTATTTCTTCTTTTAACCACAACTAATTAACATCATGCATGTATATTAAATATATAAACTCCCAGTCTGCAACCTTGATAACTAGACTTATACTCATTTGTTTTAACTTTAAATCTTGTATACAACTTAAAATATATTTTTTGATGTGTACGTTATATTTTGCTACATACCAATTGCAACTAATCATATTTTTTGAAAACATCGATCAAATTTTAATAGTACTAGATTATTATTTACTATCTATAAAAAAACATGCGTCTAATCATTGAGATTTAAAAAGCATTGAAATTAACTTTGCACATTACATGCATAAACCCTGCATTTTACATGCATGCATGTAATATTATACATATTTCTAATAATCTTACCAGATGACAACATATCTAAAATAATTAATCTTGAATTTTGTACATTTAGAATATTGAAATCCTACATTTCTTCCACATCACCTACATGAACTATAAGTAGGCCAACACATTCTTTTTGTTCTATGACATATATTTCAAGGTAAGTAGTTCCCAGAAATTTTTACAAGTTGCAAATGAAATAAATACCTTGCCCATTTATTTTTATTGAAAAAAAGACCAATTTAATTAGTTTTGCTGGGTTGCTATAAAGTTCTTGAGTTAATTCTATTGAAAAGAGACAGATTTTTTTTTATCTTGATTCAATCCATCTTTTATGAATGGAATTTTCAGTTTCAGAATGTATGAGACTACTTGTTTGTAGCCAAAATGATAATAACAACATTTCATTGGTTAAATTTCCATTGTGTAAGACACTGTTATCACAACAATGTTATGATTGCAGTGTTCTAGGATTTTTTTGGCACCTTGACTTACCAAGGGTAAGATCAATAAAAAAATTACTTACCCACATCTAAAAGTTAAATCCGCCAACCAATGCGGACGGCGCAAAGCGCCGTCCGCTGCGGCAAGCTTTAGCTCTTTTCAACATCATACAGTTTGTCTCTCTGCTTTTTGTCAAGTTTGGGCTTTTTTGGTGGGGGTGATGCTTGATTTATATCGTTTAGCCTTTTTGAAGTAAATCCAAACTTATGCCAACTCATGATCTACAGATTCAGTTTGAATTTTCCGCCATAATAACTTTGAATATTGTAATTTACTGAACAAAGCTGGATTCGGATACGATTGAATTTTGTACAAAATTTAAAAAAAACGATTTCTTACTAAATTTGACAAATATGTTATAGTTATTACTATGTCATTTATTAAGAGCTATAATAAATGCAACTGTAAGTTTATTTTCCTCCGATGACAAGAAAAAAAATCGTTTATGTCCCGATTTAAGCACCAGTTATCAATCCGGATTTTCCGATTTTACCGACACCGTGACCGACTTTTAGAATGATAGAAGAATGTGGTCTCTTTTGCGCTTGATTACACCTAGTAAACGAGTGCTTGAATAAAAGCGCCGATAGACATCGACAAAATCTTCGATCCTTTATCAAAGTTTTTTCTCGTGATTTAATAAAAATAAAAAGCAGATATGGGAAAATTGAAGAGGACCGGGAAATTTCAAGAGTTTTTCGGCTTCCCCGAACTTGAAAATTGACTTACCACCGGGTGACAAAGGCTAAAAAATGACTTACCCGTTGTCCTAATCCACTTACCCCGGGTAACGGGTAATGGGAATCCTAGAACACTGTGATTGTATATGCTTTTAAATTTTTGACCCAGAATGCATTATGTTCTATAACTCAGACCAATTTACCTTCGCCTCTGTCATTTCTCTGTCTGCCTCTTTTACAACAATTTCTTTGTCGCATTGCAGACGCTTGGCCATGCGGTCAACATCATTGAGGTCATATTCCAATTCTTTATTCTTGGCTTCTAATTGTCTTGTTTTTAAATTCATTTTGGATGACATGCTTTCATACTCATCTCTCGTTGCCAAAGCTTCGTTCATCTTTCGATCCATTTCTCTATTCTTTTGTTGTAAAAAGTCAATCTGTAAAGAAAATAATCGGAAAGTAAGATACATATCCAGAGTTTTTGTAGACCTCACTTACAAAAGATAATTCATACCAGAATATTCTTATCTGACAAGTAAAATGAGATTTTTACTAGACAAAAATCTGATAAATATATTGGTATTTAAGATTAATTTTTTTCTAAACGTGATGTTGTCAGTTTTTATTTCCAGCAAACCACCAAGTTACACTATGCTTAATTTGGTGTTTAATGCCACTTCAAACACTCTTCCCTTTACCATGGTGGGCAGTTTCATTGGTGTAGGAAGCAAATAACTGGAGAGAACCACTTAAATTGGGCAGGAAAAGTTGCAATCCAAGTTAATTAAGATCTGAGTCCAAACTAGCCACAAGCAGGATTGGAACTCTCAATCTCTGTGCTGACAGGCTAGTGAGTACATTTGTACCGGTAGATGAATTACCTACAACACTTTGCCACGTGCACAAAGACCCCTTTAAAACATGAATAAATGGGTCAATTACATGAGTCTGAAGAGGTGAATTTGCTTTCATCATAGTCAGCAAGCTTTTTGAAACAATGGCTTGCTATAGATGACCTCATGCACGATGTAAAATTTGTTACCAATGGGACATTTTTTATATCCTGTGAACAAAATTCAAGGTTTTGTTTTCCCATCTATTCTTGAATTGATGTGTGATCATTTTGGCATATTGCATATTTCACTGCTACTGGTATGGTATAAATTACTATGGAATCTATTACTTTCTTAGTTCCAAATTTTGGTGGATAAGGAAAATATTGCCATTTTTGTCATGTTTGTAGATCATTCATTTCGTAGTTTTAAAAACTTCCCAATACAAATTTACGGAAAATGTTTGCACTTCATTTGCAGTAAACCATTAATTACTTCGAATTCACAATAAGAACTCAAGAAAAAAGTAGAATCCTAAGTATTGAATATTTATTCACCTGTATATTAAGATGAGAGATCATCCTCTCATTAGCCCTGTTCCGGGCCTCCAGGGCCACGACATCTGAAGGTCTTCCTCCGTCCAACATTCTGTTCAGTCTTTCTATTTCTTCATCTCTTCTATCAACCTGAAACAAAATTGAAAATTTATTTTTTTGTTCTGTAAATTTTAATTATTTCCAAGACTTTCTTCTATGCCTTATCATCTTATATCTAATTTTCACACTTTTATCTATGTGTGAATTCTGACATATTAAATGAAATTTTGACCTATTTCACTATGCTAAATATGTTGGAAAACAGCATGAACTTTAAATTATATCTTTATACAGGGTGTAGTTTTGGTGCATCATCATCATAATCATGAAAGCTCAACCAAGTACTTTCTAAATGAGGACTAGCAATTCAAACTAGAACACTAAGGGAGCTCTGTTATTAATGATATTTATCTTATAAATTGAGAACATGCAAAAAAAAAACCAAAAAAAAACACAAGGACTCTTTGGTCACTTTTGTAAATTTGTACCAAGTTTAAAACCACAATTATATTACACCTGCCTTAAAATTTTAATACACATTTAAAACTTTCAAACATGTGAAATTTAAATAGTGTCTTTGTCAAACTGAAACAATAGACTATTTTTTATGCTTTTCAAGGTCTAGCCTTTCAACTTAGAGATAACATCTTTTTGTCAAATCATACAAAAGAAACCTATTTTCTGTTATAAATTCAATTTTAAAACCCTTTTAATGCTAATTATGTATATATATGAAATAAAAACTATCTTTTGTCATATTTATATGTTCATAAAAAATGAAAAATATCTGGCAAAAACTATAGTATTAATTAAATTAAAGCAACATACTCAGAGTCTGTAGCTTTTACTTTAACATCTTTGTAATAAAAAGATTTTGCTTAGAACAAGGATTTGTTATAGTAATATATACTATACAAATCCTTGCTTAGAATATTAAATGTTAACTTATAAAAAAAATTGTTCCATGTGCAAATTTAAATTATTTGATTTTTTCTTCAAAATTTATATACACCAAAACTAAAATATTAATTTAGCTAGTGATAAAATCTGAAATCTATTCTTCAAAATATTTCTTTAAAAGTTTTTATCATTGCAACATTTTTTACTCACTCCTGTCTCTAGAAATAATCTTTCTTTACATTCCCTAGGCCTAGCTCCAGACTCTAGAAATAATCTCTCCCTAGATGATTCCCTGGGTCTGTTATAATCAGACCTCAAACTTTGATGCCTATGCATTCTGGGAGGTTTTTGTGACACTACCCTCCCGTTATAATATCTATCCAATATATACGATGTCATGTTAATTTCATTTTCATTTCTCTAATTAAAATCAACATTTCAAATTTTGTTCAGACATGCAAATGAGCAAAAGTATAGTTAATTATGTCAAATTAAGGTTTTGGCCACTTAAAACAAAATCAGTCATACCTCATTAACCCCTGCTTTGATAGTTCAACTTCATTAATTAACAATTGAAATTCACAACTAGTAATTAGAAACTAACCACTGATTGGATTAAGTCGTTTAAAGTAACATTGTTTTCTATTGAAAATTATTTTTATCTGACTAAGTTATCTTGAAATTGTTTTATACCAATAAGCAAATTCTGTTTTAATATACAATTGCAGATTGAATTTCAGTTAGTTTTAAACTACAAATAATGCTCATAAAATTTAAAATACAAATACACAAGCAAGCATAATTCTTCACCTGGGTTTAAGTACACTTAGTTGTAAATACATCAATGGAACATGGATTATATTTATTCTAAACTTTTCATTTATTCTTTATGATGGGTGGACATTGATCAATATAAAAATGTCATGACCATTTGTGTTTTTTACCACTCACCATAAAATGATTTTTGTATTTTCAAATATGTATATATTTTTTATTGTTTGAACAATTAAACCATTTATTGCTTTCTTAAATATTACATGCCCACCCCTTTTCAGTTAATCATAAAGTTTTAAGAAATTAACAATGAAGCAATGCCAATTTATAACCTTTCAAAGAATATGATCGAAAAATAATATAATGTCATTTTACAACATAAAATATTCAATACCTTATTTTATATAAGCCATATATTGGATTGCTGTAGAAATTCAACAACACAAAAGACTATTGTTATACCTACAAATAATTAATTATTCATACACAAATCTGTCGTTAATTAAAATAAATTCTATAATATCTGTGAATTTTAAGATTTTTTTTACCAAATTTTTAGCTCATCTTATGAACACTAATTGATTGTCAAGTTAAAGAACTATTTCTGTAGCTAACCAGGTAAAATGTATTGTATATTGTATAATCCCCCCCCTCCCCCTCACCACCACCACCATCTTATTTTCACCCCACCCCCTACATATTTCATTAAAGAGTTCCTGCATTTCATCTATTTATTTTTTATCAATTGACTTTATATTTTGAATGACTAAAAATAGTTCTTAATTCAATATCAATCTGAATCTGCATGAAATATATGCCACTGGACATTATGCAACTTACAATCAATCTTAATTCAGTAGGTTTTTATTTGTTTTTTTCTATCCAAAAGATCAATTGCATATTTGGTTGAAAACTCTATAACTTATGTTTTGTACTTAATATTTGTGTCTATACCGAATCCATAGAAAGCTTTTGCACTATTATGCCATTATTTAGGTGGTGGGTGGAGGTTGAAGTCTTTCAATAATGCTTGCCTTAAACACCTGCTTTTATTCATCTGTTCATACCCAAAGACTTTAAAATTGAGAATGGAGGTGGGGAATATGTCACATAGAAAACAACCTCGACCAAAGAGCAGATAACAGCCAAAGGCCACCAATGGGTCTACGAGCGTTTTAATTAATTGTAAATATGTATGCTGTGAAAAATATCTGCTCCACTTCTTTGGGAAATATTCAGATAAAAACAATGTTCTGGGAACTACTACAACAAAACTACAATTCCGTAACACGTTTACAACTTCACAACTAATTTAGATAAGCAAAGATCTGTTATACACCAAAGACATCATAAATGGACCATAAACACTCACACGACATTTATTAAATTTGCAGAGGGTTTTAAACAGGTACAGATAACCTAAGCCACTCCAGGTCAACGCAGATTAATACAAAATTAAGTTAAAATTGGTCCTATACAATATCAATACTTGTGGATCTAAAATGTAAATTTGTCATTCGGTAAATGACTTTAAACGAGAATTTATTAAACACGTCTGAACATGGAGTTGACAATCCTATACATTATGTATGTGTACCAGCTAGACATCAATGATTGCACAAAGTTTGTAACAGTTTAATAAAACAGTCTCTATTAAATATTCAAATACTTATTTCAATAATATCCATGATTCATGTGTTTAAGGTTGAGACAGAAAGTTGCAAGCAAGCAGATTTTCAAAAGGGTGTTTAAACTTTTCAACTCATTTTAAAATCAGCTAGTCTTGAACTGTGACAAACTTTTAGGACAAGAGAAAACACTGCCTGGACAGTGTCCATCGCTCTAGACCACTGGTTAACCTAGACTGATCTAAATAATTCAGCTTTTGGTGGCCTTAGTGTTAGCTTTCCTTGGCAGTAGAATCTAGAGTTGTAACAGTACATGCTAATGATGATATATTGGACATGAAGATAGAATTGATTGCAAATTATCTAAATTATCTGTCAATTTTTTATATCATTACCAACTAATGCTTGATATATCAAGTTAGATGATATCCATTTTTATCGCACCACAGGTAAATTATCTAGTTGTGATTGGTTTAATGCTGTCACTTGGTGACCCCCTATGGATCCGTAGTGGGGTAGTAAATTTCATAAGGGTTCTTGACGTCATGTCTATTGTTGAAGGTGACGTCATCTATTAAAGAAATTCTGTTTTATATAATGATTTCTACAAAATGCAGCAGAAAAAGTCCTGCATGCAATAAATTCTTTGCACTACTGATCCCCTACAGACCATAGAGAGTTAATAAAATCCATATGGAAAAATTCCTACATCAGTTTGAGTTCATATCTTGTTTAGAGGGGAGTGGGTTTCAACTGTGGATTCATTATCATTCAAGGGGTACTAAACTTCATTGATAGAGGGTATTTGGTTAACCTAATGAACACTGTCAATTAACAAATTTTTTAGCCTTTAATTGATGCAAAACTTGCCAAAACTCTGAAACTGCTTGAAGTTCCCTCAAAAATTCAATCTTGTCAATATACAATGAAATTGATTCCCACCAAAATACACATATCTATAGTATAAAGGCTAGCAAAAAAAATTATTCCAATTCAACCTGATTATATAATTTTGTTAATAAAATATTTGAACTAAACAACTCGTCCATCGAGTATTTTAAAAATCAAACAATGGAGTGATTCGTGTTTATTTAATCAGAGAAAATAAGTGGCCATCAGCTATATATTAAAATGATGTATGTATGTATGTAGATCCCTCCGTTATTCATAGCACCCCTCCAGAGCTGCAAGGGAACAGTGGAATCCGTGATATTAAGTACTTAACCTTCAAATGTATTCATTGAAAAAGACATTTAGAAATTGTGTTAGACGAACTGTCAAATTTGATGAGTTTTGATAATATATACATTTAAAATTGTTAGAGCCTAATACACTCATTTTGAATTTTAAGGGAGAAAAAAAATTGAACTGAAAGGATTTCTAAATATATCTGATTATGAAATAAATTTATAGAGCAAAAAAGTCATCTGACAGTTTTGTAAAAGATGCTTTAATATATATATATGTAAATAATTCTTTCATTTGCATTTCAGTTATCTCCTTACTGTAAAAAATGCATGCCTTTGAATTGATCTTAAAATAAACAAATTTGAACAAATTACTGAATAAGGGAAGGTACATGTAACAAACATGCATTTATCTCAAAATACTTATCATATTACTTTGAACAGAACTATTTACAGCGTTAAAAAATGAAAGCAATTTGGATTTAAATGGATCTGAGATATTGATAACCAAATTTGTCACATATCTATGCATGTTCAAACATTGAAATTTTTATTACCATAATTTATATCCCCTTTTAACGGACCTAAATTACGTCAGTGAGTTGCTAACACGATATCAGGAAAATGGGCCTCTATTCAGTTGTACATTTCAATGTGACATATCTTTAAAAGAATAAACAAACATTTTGAAGTTTAAATACACATGAAAGATATATTTACCACTTGAATGGACAATATCAAAATGTAATATTATCCAAAATAATTTCGTTTTTATAACAGCCTAAATACTGATAAAAACAAAATTGAATAGCTTGTCTATGCTTGGATAAGGAATGAGTTTGAAACTGACAATAGGAATGTAGATTTCATATCTATATTTTTTTTCACTTGAAAAATTTATGATAATGATATGCTGACTTGAGATATTTAAAGCAATTCAATGCATCTTTTATATCAAAGTTATTATTGAAAATCAATTGAATTAGATTTGACATTCAAATATAAAACGATTTATATGGCAAAAAAGGTGATAATTGGTAAAAGTTTTATTCAGAGGAATTATAATGTACTAAATAAGTAAGGGACTTTTAAAATGACAGAATGAATGCATACAAATACAAAATTTCCACATAATAAAAATTCTTTTTCAAATAAGGACATGTGGTACAATAACCTGCATGTTTGAGACAACTATTCCAAGGCCAAATGACTAGGATTTCATAAACTACAAGTGACCACACCTGACCTTCAACAATAAGCAAACTCTGTCTTACAGTAATGCAAAAAAGTCCCCTGGATGACAAAATGTCAAGACTTGAATTATAAAAGAAAAGGTTTGAATTTTATTTGAATTCATTTTGATGCATGATTTTGTTTAACAATCAATCATACACATGTCCCCCTTTTTTCATTCTTGATGGTATGAAGAGTTAATGTCCCTTAAAATTAGACAGTACAAATAAATGATTTTTTGCAATATAACTTGAAGATTAAATAGTACATGTCAACGGTTATTCTAAATCCTTATTTTCCTTTTTTGTATATATAAAAAAAGACCCTACATACATTTTACATAAGATTGATTGATTTTTGTTTATCTGATCCAGTAGCAGATATTTCACACATATTCAGGAAAGAGCAAATTAAACAATACTTTATCAATATGGTTTCCAAAGAGACAAATATCCACCAAGGTTGCCGGTTCAAATGAATTGGATGTGCAGGGGCGAATCCAACCATTTTAAAAAGGGGGGGGGGGGGGGGGGTTCAAACTATATGTTCCCATTCAAATGCATTGATCGTTCAAAAAAAAAGGGGGGGTGGGGTTCCAATGCCTGGAACTCTCCCCCTGGATCTGTCACTGATGTGTGTAATTATACACTGGTTCTGTTGAAAAATTATCAACTAACTTTGGACTGTCACTGATGTAAGAAATAGACTGATGAATAAAGGCAGAAATTTTTTACATGCATAAGGTAAATAACCTTATTTATCCGAGCAGACCCCTCAAGAAGTAACATGATCAGTCATATTTTATACAACCACTTCTCATTTAAAACAAACACACAACTTTTAAACAGCCATAAAAAAAAATTCAACAATTATTTCAGCAAGTACATTGTTTACTTTTATCTCCAAAAGTTCAATTTCTACAAAACACATACAGAACCCTAATAAAAGCATTTAAATTTGAAAACAAACAAATATTTGCTAAACAATTAACTTTACAACCTATCAGATCTCCCCACCTACCTACATATTTCAAATCATGTTATAATTTTTATTACATTTAAATTGACTTTTATTGAATATTTTGGGGCCTTTGCAGTGACACCTTGGAATCCTGTACCATTACATGGTATTCAATTAGTCATATTATTGACATGGTATTTCAAATACATGTATGTATTTGTACAGTTGTACTTATATGCAATATATGGTTTCTTTTCAGTGTATTAGATATAAAACAGTGACTGAAACCTTAGGGACTTCTTAAACGATGAAAGAGAATATAATAATCAAGCTTAATGCCCCCCCAAAAAAAGTTTGTTTTCCCTTTTGATTACCTATGCATTTCATACATGTGATAGGTTTGGCGATTGATTGATTGTTGGTTTTTGAAGCCACTTTCAGCACTATATTGCTAGATCTTGGCTGGCAGCTTTATTGATGGAATCGAAGCAAGAGGTCTAGAGAGAATACAAACACAGCTGCCTTGTGAGGTGCTAGAACTTGCAACTCCAGAGTTGATAATTTGTTTAAAGATTCTAAGGTTAAATTTCAGTACGCAGAAATTAGCTGTCCATGGCGTATATTAGCAAATGACAAAGTTTGCAGGCATGGATCCATACAGCCCTCCCCCTCCCCCCTATAAACATTTTTTTTTTAATGTATAAAGATAAAATTTTGTATTTTTTGTTTCTTCTTCTGCTTCTATTTGAAAAGGAACCCCCTTTCTGTCCCCCCTATTTCATCAAATTCTGAAATCATGCCTGATGAGTATTTTGACATATTTTTCTGCTCGGATAAATAAGGTTAGACTGTATGCATTGCAGAGTTGCAGAGATTTTCTTGTTTCAAATTATATTGTCAATGAATTAAAAACGCCTGTATCTTAGGGACATCAACATCTCTGCATCCTTATCCATGCAGTGCACATAACTGCATAATATGCATATATACATGTATTTTGATATGTGTCAAGCTTTTTAACCTGTTAACAGTAGGGAGATTTTACTGGTGAGGTACACATGGTAGAAATCATTCAGAGCCATGATGCAGTCTAAATGAATTTCACATCATTTCATCTTCACTTAATTTCACTTTTAAATAGAAAACTGTCAGGAAAAGGGGGAGGGGGTTCTGTTATGAACTTACTAGGCAGAACTATCAACAAGTTAAAATATAATTATTTGCTTATTTTAAAAGACTGTAACCTTTTATAAGATTTCTCTGGCTCTTTTAATTATTTGATCATTTTCTGCATAGAATTGTTTAAGGAAGGGGCAAAAACATGTTTGTATCCTTATTTCTTAATACTCATAATTTCGCTCATGCAAATCATACATACTATTGTCATGAATTATTAATATAGCATCTATATTTTTCACACCTCTCAATAAATAGTGAAAGGGAAGTTTTGTCAACTTGCCCTAAACAGACAATTTTGAATCATGCTTAAACCTGCACAAGATTATGATATCATAAAATTAAGAGTCATTCATAATTAAAATTCTATTGAATCAATTTGAATTTTAAATGATTTTTAAGTAGTCTTTAGACAGGAACTGGTACATGCTAGCTTAGGGGGAATATTAGTTTACATATGTATGTATTTTTTAAATCCAAACTCCTTCCTACAGCTTTGCTGGAAAATTAATTCAAATACATGTACATGTAAATGCATAGATATCATTGCTCCCAATTCAGAAAACTGTTAAAAGCATTTACACAAATTTTAATAAATATTTGATGGCATATGACAAGTGCAAAGTTGAATTTAAATTCTAAACTTGGAATTTAAACAGTTTAAAGGCCTTCAAATTGAATCTGCTTTAACAATGGTTAATATGGAGTATATGCAAATCTGCTTTTGATGATATATATAAATTCTTGTAAAAAGAGGTATTAGGTTTAAAATGCATCAACTTAAAATGAAAGGGAAAGAGACAACAAAATATTTTTCCAATAAATGCAATTTAAGGTGAAATATATTCAATACAAAATTACACATCTACAAAGTTCTTGCCAAGGTGATAACTGAAAATCAATAAGCATTTCATCTTCTTTATTAATTAATCAAGGTATTTTCCCTGCTATTACAGGACACTGTTATTAACCTGGAGGAAATTAATGAGTAAACAAAGACAAATGTCTATTTCGGATGAAATCAATAACCTATACAAATAATTGACAATACAATGATTGGAAACCATTGTTTAAATATAGATCTGCAATGAAATGGAAAACTTACCTTAAATGGATGTTTAGAAATCTACTTTTTTTATGCCCCGCCAAAAGTCCTTCAAATTGGAATATGACCCACAATTCTTGATTAAGCTTAGTGTGTCGAGAAAATATTTAACATGCATATACTGTGACAAATTCCCGCTTCGATCTTTCTTACTACAAATACTATATCCCCTATATTCCATTCATGTACTGACTTGTAATAGATTTGGATTTATTGACGAATGCAGGGGCCATGCATGAGGGGCTTTCAACAAGCCGATCAATATTTTGATAAATAAAATTTTGAATAGGCTATTTAATGAAGTCAATGTTGAGGTTTATGTCAGCAAGTGACCTTTTCTAATCTGATTAAAACATTGATCAATAAATTTAAATATTGTGTTATAATCCCCCTGTAAATGGCCCCTCAATCTTGTTACCTGTTAAAAGCCTATACCTTTAAGTTTTAAATTATGTAAACTTATACAAAGAAAGACTTTATAGGGTTATATGAAATGAAAACAAATTAAAAAGAATAAAATATTATACTGTTAAATAGAAAAAAGACCCAAGAGTGAAATTTCAATAATTTTGGTGCATTTTGTATTCATAGGGAAGAATGAAACCCTTCATGACAAATTTATAATGTGGTTGAACGTTGCAGATTAAATATTTGTGTATTGGTCTTGAACAAAGCTATCAATATATATTGAGAGATTTATTTTTATCAGTTGCACATATCAATAAAATGTTTGCGTACTTTTCACCAACGATAAGTATGTAGAGGTTCTTATAAGTTTACATTAACGTTTATCTGTAAAGTTTTTATGGTATCGCCAAGGGAGTCGATCACCGTGTTAGAAAATTCAACAAACAGTTTGATAATTTTACGACCAAACATGAATTTCTTAATTCTTTTCTAGATAGTGATAGGTCAGCAGAACTTAGCATGTTGTTAGGGAAGAAAATTATTTTAAAATTTACATCATTAAAATTCAATAACTTATAGTTTTCGTGACATCAATTATCCAATAAGAATAGTGTACTGTCATGACGGTATAGATGAATATATATACATGATTGATATATATATGAATGAACTCTTTGAGGTCAATCATGTCAGTTTAGTTTTTTAGCACATAAAATATTATATTTGGATTCATTATATTTTTTAACCCATAACTATTAAGAGTCTAAATATATTATAACAAGAGTGCACACACTGAAATGTCTCGCCTTCTTTACTAATCATTGATATTTATGTTGATAGTCCTAAGTATAAAGCTTTAACAACTGCCACATAAACTTAACATAAACCAAGATAGCTAAACAAAGACAAATGAACCATGAAAATGAGGTCAAGGTCAGATGAACCATGCCAGGCAGACATGTACAGCTAACAATGCTTCCATACAATAAATATAGTTGACCTATTACTTATAGTTTAAGAAAAACAGACCAAAACACAAAAACTTAACACTGTGCAATGAACCGTGAAATTGAGGTCATGGTCAAATAAAACCTGCGGGACTTACATTTAGATCATAAAATAATTCCATACACCAAATATAGTTGACCTTTGGCATATAATATTAGATAAAAAGACCAAAACTCAAAAACTTAACTTTGACCACTGAACCATGAAAATGAGGTCAAGGTCAGCTGACATCTGCCCGCTAGACATGTACACCTTACAATCATTCCATACAACAAATATAGTAGACTTATTGCACAAAGTATGGGAAAAATAGACCAAAACACAAAAACTTAACTATAACCACTGAACCATGAAAATGAGGTCAAGGTCAGATGACACCTGCCAGTTGGACATGTACACCTAACAGTCCTTCCATACACCGAATATACTAGCCCTATTGCTTATAGTATCTGAGATATGGACTTGACCACCAAAACTTAACCTTGTTCACTGATCCATGAAATGAGGTCGAGGTCAAGTGAAAACTGTCTGACAGGCATGAGGACCTTGCAAGGTACGCACATACCAAATATAGTTATCCTATTACTTATAATAAGAGAGGATTCAACATTACAAAAATTCTGATCTTTTTTTTCAAGTGGTCACTGAACCATGAAAATGAGGTCAAGGACATTGGACATGTAACTGACAGAAACTTCGTAACATGAGGCATCTATATACAAAGTATGAAGCATCCAGGTCTTCCACCTTCTAAAATATAAAGCTTTTAAGAAGTTAGCTAACACCGCCGCCGCCGTAGCCGCCGCCGCCGGATCACTATCCCTATGTCGAGCTTTCTGCAACAAAAGTTGCAGGCTCGACAAAAAATCATCATTAAAGATAACACATAGTATAAAAATGTATGTTTAATACACAACCTGTCAATAAGACAGGAATACATAGGGAAGACATGTTTTGTGTGTTGTCTGTGCAGTCTCCAAATAATGCAGACCTGTGCACTACTTCATGTACTGTTGAAGAATGTGTGCACCATAAAGTTATAAGTTCATGACAAAATGCAAAATAAATTTCCGAATACAAAATGCTGAGTAATAATATGCAACTAAATTTATTGAGGAAAAATTTATGAACAGATTGACAAACAGACAAAACAATGAAGTAATGATTATTCTGGCTGTCAAACAGACAAGTTGAATTTAGTATACCCTCCATTTCATGTATGATGATGCAATCATGTGAGAAAGTCTCACTTTAGAGAGGAGAAAAAAATCTTAACTATTTCTCAATCTTTCTGGGTTTTTTTTCTAATATAATATATAGGCTGAACCTAATCATTTAAAAATTAATAATATCATCTTAGTACATGGTTTATATACACAATGTAAAGTGCCTTTACTCGATGACACTGAGTGACATGTGATTTTAACAAATTAATGCATCAATTAAAAGGATTTATTTGAAAGTAAATTGTAAATCATATGCAACCATTACATTTTGTGCTTTTGTACCAAAGCCTGTTATTTTAAGTATTTTGTATATTTTTATATTCTTAGTAATTGATATTAGTACATATTTGAATAAAGTTATATTGTTAGCTTATTAATTACATTCTGTAATTAGGGATTAGTATTTTGTGTTATTCTATTTTAACTTATTGACATGGACTATTGACGGACGAATTCTATTCTCATTGCATGATAATGAAATATGAACATTAGTTTTAATTATTATCACTTAGTAAACAGATTTATCTATCTGTAACTTATAAGTACATTTATATTTTACAGGGCTTTATTTACATTACCATTATTGAACTTCGTTAGTCTGAATAAAAGTTACAGAACCCTAGTCAGAAGTTTTAGTTATTTATAACTAAAAGCCTCAAGAAATTGGCTTTTACATCATTAATATAAGATAAGGTTCTGAATGGTAAATAAACAATGATAAAAAAGAAATATAGGTTCTTTAACCACACAAATTTTCTCTCTTCAATTCTTTTTTAAGATGGAGTTCTCTTCCTTTGAGACTTCTTAAAAAGCTTAATGTATTCAACACCAATGTTATTCCATTCAAAAGTCCAAAGCTATGAGAAATACTCAGTATAGAGTGAGTGTCATTGGGGTCTAAGTGTGACGTGGGATTGCTGATTTTTTGTAAGCGTGACATGTGAAAGTCAAATTATTGTGCCATGTAAACGGGAAATGAAGTCAAGCGGGACAAGGGAAACTACACAAAAATGAGAATTGCTTACGTACATAGTGTAAGCGGGATACGGTAATCTGGTGAAACAGTAAGCAGGACCCGGGATCAGAACTTCCCAATGAGACCCCCTATAGAGATTAACTCAGTTTTCAGTTGACAAAACTTGAGAACAATTTATTTCCCTTGGTCCATGTTGAAAAGAACTGTGTTTCTTTTTTTAATATTAATTTGACTAATCAAACAAGTACAAGCATGTCTGAGAGAATTCTTACATTGTAACTTCAACAAAGTGATAAAGTATACAGGTCAAAAAAACAAATTCACTTTAGGGAGGACATCAAAAGTTCAATGTAGGATAAAAAACTTAATTCACATAGTTTTTTCGCTGACCCCCCTACCCCCTTCTTAACTTAATTTTGGAAAAATTGATTTACCTATATGGATATATGTAAAATCGATTTTAGATTAACAAAACTTGCAGCAATGTTGACCCCCCCACCCCCAAACTATTCGATTTAAGTTTTTTATCCTACATCGATCTTTTGATGTCGTCCCTTATTAAGACAAAATTGAAAGGTCTAGGGTCCAGAGCATGATCAGTTTAACAAGTAGAATTTAGTTGATTAATGAAGAAATTTGTGCACATTGACTTTCAAAATGACAGCAAAGGGAAATAATTCTAACTCAAAATAAGTATGAATTCTCACAATACTGGAACTGAAATATCAATAATATCATACATTTTGTCATATATCATGTACATGTAAATCATACATTGATTTTTTTAAATTTCTGTAAACCATGTAAACTGAGTCTAACAGTTAATGTTTCAAATTTTGAACACCAACTGATTTACATATACAAAATGTACTATACATTTTATTAAGGATCTTAGCAAATTTTAGAGTACTTAAGAGTAAATTGGTAGTATAGAGCATGCATGTAATACCAAAATGAAACTTGATTGATCCATGTTTTGTAAGAACACTATCCCTTTCTGTAAACAACTTGACCATGAACTAGGGGACAGGGTCTCAAAATGGTCTACACATTGTACTGATAGTAATGCAACTGTACAGAAAAGATCATTGATTTACAATGTATCACAAGTAGTTCCAAACTGGGTTAAGCAGAAAACTTAGCATTGAAAATTGGTGATTAATTCCTAGTGACTGGACCCTGATAAAGGAGGCAGGGCCTCCAAAAAATTGTCCAGTTGATACATACGTTACGTACTGATATGAAATGCAACTTTATACATTGTTACAAGTATTTCTGATCAAACTGACATAAGCAGAAAACTTAACAAATGTTGCGAACTATCATTCTCAAGGTTGCCAGACATTGGGCAACTTCCAGTAAAAATTTATTTGGTCCAGTTAAGTGATATGTATTCAGTGTTCTCCCCAGAAATTTTGGATAGCATCACATTTGGCGTAAAAAAAAAAAAATTGTATTTTTTTTCAATGTAATTTATCGTGTCGTGGCAACGCTTTATTTCCTTTATGTTATATACATTATTGTTTATTTACAAAATGTATTATAATGTTTGTATGCTATAGGCCCTTATTTGGTAAATAAAATATTCTATTCCGCCCTATTCTTTGTTTTTATACTATTGAATTCATAACTGAGAATACAATTAAACTATAACCATGATAACAGTATTTTCAGTTTATGTTTTCTATATTCATTTATAGTTCCAGAATTATTTTTTTCCTCTTAGCCTAAATAAAAATATATGTGTGGTCCCAGTTACCCTACCTATACCCAGCTAAATGAATGAATGGTTTATTATAGTGAAACCTGTATAGATACAATTGCACTAAATATGTAGGAAAAAACATGGGTTCTTAATAAAAAATTTGAATAGAAAAAATTCTTTATCATGTCTTTGAAACATATTGGTTCATGGTCCCAGTTGTTTATTTTTACAAAATGATATATTTTTAACAAAGTTATCTACAAGTAGTCTATTCTTATTATTAATGCTTAGTTTTCTCTTTATGTGTCATTGTTTTCTGTCTACTGTGCCATTTGTGCATATGTAGTTATTATTGTAAAATGCGGATTTTTGTCATATCTGGTCAGGTTCCGATCAGTAGTTTACACTAAAATATTAAATGGCCGCCAAAAGCAATGAAAAATATGAAAATAAACAATGTTTGACAAGAGATTGGGAATGAATGTGGCGTTTTTAATGCATTAAATGGATGAAACATATACACAAGCCAATTTTGGTCACTTTCTAACGAAAGTACAAAACTTATTTAGCCCAAAATCAAAATTTTCACTCTTGATTTACAAAAAGTAAATTATAGGAAGAGAAAGAAAGTAATACTAATATATTAAAAGTCGTAAAAAGATAAGACTCAACCTCATTTTAAAAGAGAAAATTGTTTGTTTCTTTGAAATTTCATTTAGCAAACATATATTTCGATTTTTTTTTCTGATTTTCTGATTACGTTTTCTCCTTGTCGAAATTTGCCGATTGCAAACCACGTGGTATTAATCATGTCAAAGTGACAGCTTGGGGTATTCATATCCAAACATTTATCACCCAAAAGGCAATTAACACCTATTTAACCACTCTAAATTGCCTCTATTGTCTGACTTGAAGGGATTACAATTAAAAGTGATATATTTTTTTATGATCGTAAGTGGTAATTAGATGAAAGTTCAAAATTTAGGAACGAGAAAAATAACATCCTGAAAATAATTATAGCGTCGCGGTAATAATTATAGCGTCGCGGTAATTATTATAGCGTCACGGGAAGAAATATAGCGTCGCGGTACCGCGACGCTAAAACGGCCTGGGGAGAACACTGGTATTACTGGACCAAATGACTAGATGACTAGTAATACTTTTAATTTTGGGTGAATAATATGTGTAGATATATAATATATATATAATAATTACTAATATGTCTAGTAACTAGAGGCCATTAAGAGCCCAGTGATATTGTTTGCCTTAAATTACCGGAGAATAAAAGTAAGACAAGTTTTTTCCCAAACAGTGCAGTCTCAGTAGTAATTGTGCATGAATACAAACTGAAAAACACTCATTTAAACAATTTTCATGCCTAAAAATAACTATATGTGCAGATTTAAATTAAGGGTCAATTTATGTATCATTACTGACAATAAGGGGTCTTATTTCAAATGAGGGTTTACCTCTTGAAAGGGGGTAATTGAAGTTGCAGTCAAATTCATGGTTTGTTATAAATTTCCCAATTTGATAAAAATGATGCATATTTTCCCAATGAAAAAGGATAGAGGTACAATAGAATTCATGACAAAATTATGTTTTGGTAATGTGTAGATCTTACTTAACTGAACATTCTTGCTGTTTAAAATTATCTCTATCTATAATGAACTTGGCCCAGTAGTTTCAGAGGAAAATATTTTTGTAAAATTTACAAAAGTATCTGAAAAGGTGACTAGGTCAATAACTCTGGAAGGGGTCAATTGACAATTTTGATCATTCGACTTATTTGTTGCTTACTTTGCTGAACAATTTTGCTCAGTTTATCTACATCTATTATCATGATTATAATACTCAAGAAAATTACCAAAAACTGCAAAATGTCATTAAAATTACCAATTCAGGGACAGCAACCCAACAACAGGTTGTCTGATGTGTCTGAAAAGCTCAGGGCAGATAGACCTTGACCTGATGAACATATTTACACAGTCTGCACGGTTAGCCACTAGTCCGATGCCCCAGACTAGTAAAATTTCATTCGGACTAGTAAATTTTTGAAAAACTTTGTTTGGACCAATAAGAAAAATGTCAGTATATTGGTCATCGGACTAGAAGTTGAAAAAGTTTTTGGTGCAGACTGTTTACAACCTGGTCAGATTTGCCCTAAATGCTTTGGTTTCAGAGATATAAACTCTTAAAGATCTTGATACAACTTTTTCTTTTAAAGTTATTCTGATTGGAGATAGTCTTGATTATGATCATGACACATCTTAAAACAATAGACAAGAATTAAGTTTACTTCCCCTTTGGGTGCTGCAAGTGAGATATCAATTTCTACAAGCCCTTTGGCCAGCTAGCATAAAATTTGAGTTTATGATGGAATCCAACAAAGTCAATATTAACTAGGCCAAGTTTAATCTAAAAATATATCTGCAGAGAGCATTGATTTAGACAAAACCCCAAAACAAGGAAAAGTTTTTTTCAAGACATGAAAAATGAACAAATTCAGAAAAAAGACAAATGATGCTTAAATGTAATTTTTTTATAATTCTTCCGGAACATGGATGCCCCATCCACACTATCATTTTCTATGTTCAGTAGACCGTGAAAATGGAGTCAAATCTCTAATTTGGCATTAAAATTAGAAAGATCATATCATAGGGAACCTGTGTACTAATTGTCAAGTTGATAGGACCTCAACTTCATCAAAAACTTTCTGGACTAAAAACTTTAACCTGAAGCGGGACGGACGGAGGAACGAATGGATGGACAAATGAACGAACAGACAGATGTACGCACAGACCAGAAAACACAATGCCCATAAATGGGGCATAAAAACACAATTACCTGTTCTCTGAAGTTCTTGACTTTTCTTTCAGTAATATCTTTTTCATCATTCAGCCTCCTGACTTCACGGTCCAGCTCTGCAATTCTGTTATCAGCCACTTGTAGTAGATCAGCAATGTAAGGGTCCTCTGGATTTGGGATAACTAGTCTACTTGGACCATCAGATTCTGGGACTATAGTGTCTATTTCCATCCTCTGTCTTCTGAAGGGGATTGTCTTTTTCTTACCTCCTAAAATATAATAACGTAGACTTTTTTAATTTTTTTTTTAAAGTTAATAATGTTTTATTGATAGATTTTCACATTTGTTAGTGGATACATCAAATACCGGTACCTTATCCCAGCCACGTAGAAATTTTACAATCTGTAAAACATTAATGGAGCATTAGTTGTTAAATTCATGTTCCCAAAATGGCCTCAAAGTCTCACATTTTATTCATTACCTACTTAAACGTCTATCCAAATTGCATTAATAACTAAAGAAATATTTTACAATGCATGGACTCGTTATCAACATTTTGTGTGTATTTCAGAAAAGACTACATCTTATCAAACATTGAGATGATCTTAGAATTCCAAAGTTCATTTGACCTAATGTAAATGTAATTATTTACACAGGAAAGGATGCTTAATTGTACTTTAAATTCAGAAATTATTGCGTGCATTTATTATTGCGATTTTGTCATTTTATACTTAAATGCGATTTTAATTTTTACGATTTTTAGTAAAATTCTGTTTAATTCATATAAAATATTTCAAAATGCAAGTTTTAATTATTGCTTTTACAACTCTGTCACGTTTTTCACAATAATAAACACATCGCAATAATTTCTGAATTTACAGTCATTGGATAATTCATTGAATTATTGACGTGCAAGTTTATAATGCTTTATCAATGTTTCTGAGCCTATTTGACATAACTGCACCAGAACATAATTATATAATGCAGGGAGTTAAATAATATTTCACAATTTCACTTTTATAAATGTTTGAAACAAAAAGAATCAAAAATTGTATTTGTTGTCAACTTCATAGCTTGTTCCCCCTTTAAACCAAAATTATCAGTTTTTGGGTGCATTTGGTGGCAATTAATGTTTTATACCCTGGTAAAAGGAAGATAAATCAAGTATTCTGATAATTAAAAAAAAAAAGAAAATCAAAGATGTATAAAGTTTTTTTCTGTTACCATGGTTACAAGACATACAGTACTTGAATCCTTCAAGAGCACCTAAGTCAGCCCTAGTTTTTGGTGGGGTTCCTGTTGTTTGTTCTTTAGTTGTCTATGTTGTTTTTTTGTGTACTATTGTTTGACTGTTTTTTTGTTGTAGTTGTTTTTATTAGTTTTTTTTTAGCCATGGCTTTGTTAGTTAATTCTTGACGAGTTAGAATGTCCCTCCATATTTTGCGCTTTTAATACAAAGAGAGGTAACTCTTGCAATTCACAATTAATTTCATGAATGGCAGTTTACATGATTATAAACCAATGTGCTTTTATTCTAAATCAAATTAAAATGATTAAAATTAAAAATTTTATAATCATTTGACCTTTGATATCAGTACTTTTGGTTGAACACTGAACTTCAACTGTTTCTTAATTGTAATACACATTAGGAGCTTGACATATAAAATTTTCTAAACCTATTTTAAGGGGGTAGACCTTGGTTCAGGGAGATAACTCTTTAAATCAGTTAAGCGTTTGTAAAAGTCAAGTTCATCAATGTATTTTAAGCATTTACCTGAAACAGATTGAAAATAATCTATGTAACCTAGAAGCTTAGAATATATTTTGAAAATGGTTGACACAAACGTACTGATGATTTTAAGAGTTATTTCCCTTAACCTAGGTCTACCTCCTTAAGGTTTGGCCAAAAACCCTCAAAACATGTGTTTTTTTTCTTGTCTTACCAGGTGTCTGAACAACAGCGTGGAAGTTTTTCTCCTGTAGATGGAGAATCCTATCTGATTTCTCCCTGGATTCTTTCTCCAATTGTCTTGCTTTCTGTACATATTGATTATTCAGGAATTTCAAATCGGCATTCTCATGCTCTAGTTTTCTTAGCGAGGCTTTTAGTTCTAGAAATATATAAATATATAAAATAAGATAAATTGCAAGGTGAAAAATGTATACAATGAAAGTAATAAACTTCTAATATCCCTTTTTGATGGTGTGGCAGAATTTTTTACATCATTTAAACTATTTAAACACATTGTTTTCCCCACAAATTTTATGATGGTAAAAGGCCATTTGGGTAGAACACTGACACGTCTATTCATATGAGATATTTGATGCTGCAAATGAAGAACATTTTTCTAACAACTGTGTTCATGGTATTATAGTTTCTTTATACTTATACATGTACTGTTATTATGATTTAAGATATGACTTTTTCTTTTTAATTTCATTGAGGTGTTAAAAGTATTGACTAAAGCACATTTTGTATGAAGCACCAATAACTTCATACTGAAATGTGTGCACTATAAACACTTTCAAAACCCTATCAAATCACAAAAAAGAAGCATAAAATTTCGATAATAATGAGTGTAAAACACCACATCCTTGAGCTTGACAAACTGTGTAGACATTTGTCGTTTTTTTTAAACAACTGTACATGTATATCAACCTCTAAATGAGTCAAAAACATTCCATGTGTTGTGGGTTCCATGTTGATACATGTTTCTCATTGACAAAAATACTCATGTGTCATTCCCTTTATTCAACTCAGTCATACTGTGAATCATGATCAACCATTTTTTTTATTTGCCATTGGATGTAAAGCAAACAACAATCAATCATTTTTTCTTCAAATTATCTCCCCTGTAATTCTATATTTACCCTTAATTATCTCCCCTTTGAATCTTATATTTACCTTTCACAATAGCATCTGATTCATCTTTCTGTTTAATAAGTTGCTGGTGAAGGTCATTATTTTCCTTTACAAGTTTAGCATTGTCACTTTTATAAGGTTCTATTGCACTTTCAACGTCATTTGTTTCTGTTGTCTGCTTTCCCAACTCAAGTTTAGCATTTTTCAGACTGTCAGTAGTATGGACCAGATCAGCAAACAATTTTTCCACCAATGGTAGAGATTCCAATCCTAGCGTCTGCCGGTAACCAAGCTGGTCCAATCTCTTACGTAGATTAGTGAATTTCTGCTGCGCCTGTGCTGAGGTCTTGTCCGTCATGTTTGAACTGAAATACAAGGATTTATGATAAAAAAAAAAAATGGCTAAGATATAAATGCCCGAGTTGTGACATTCAATAAGTGAACATTGATTAATTTGGTGCTGAAAATGTTTAAATTATTGCATGTTAATAGAACTCTTGATGTTGAAGTATAACTTGACCAGGTTGCATATAAAAGAAACATTAAATGTACACACCTAAAAAACATTATTCTATCATTTATGTACATTGTATATGATAAAGAGAAATATCTAAAATAAAAAAGAATCGTGATAAAAGTTGCCTCCAGTAAATGTTTAATCCATTTATTGCATTAAAAACGTCATGTTCCTTTTCAAATAACTTGTCAAACATCGTTTATTTTTTGTAAATTTTCTTGCATTCGTCCGCCATTGACTGATTTCTAAACTACGGATCTGAACCGGACCAGCTATGACCGAAATCCGTACTTTTACAATAATTACTACGGACGCACGGACGGAACAGGCTTTTCAGCTGACAGAAGAATATTGATCCCAAAGGGAAAAATTACGCATTCCACACACATTTAGAGACTTTTGGTTACATCTAATTGATTGGTGTATATAATTCCCTATATTTTTTATGGATTGTTTCAAACTATTGATTAAATTTGTTTAACTCTGAGACTATTATACTAATTTCAATATATTATGGCCCAGCTTAATAACTTTTATATTTTTTTTAAGAGAAACACTGAATTTCATACACAAGATAATTTTTAATTAAATTGTAATAATGATATATTATAATTTCTTTACATTTTTTAAAATAATTTTTTTTTAGTGCTAGATATTTAGTTGGAATAAGTTTCTCACAAGAACCGTAGTAAAACTTAAACAACTTTTCATTTCAAATGTTACTTTAATTGTATTTTTTTTACTCAGATATGAATTGAACAATATATAAAGAACATTATTTACATATGGCCCTTTATACTATTGTAAAATCCAAACATTGTAGCGCACCGCGCGAATGAGCACTTCTCTTTCAAATTTCACCACTTCTCCCTATCAGTTTCAAAAAGAGAAGTCACTTCTCCCTATAATTCTGAAGTAGTGTGAGCCCTGCCTTAATATACATGTTTGTATATTAATACAGTCAGGTATCATGGGTATAACTTATACAAAGGATTTTTGTTTTTCATTTATCGTAGGATACAGTATAATCATAGTTGTCAGTTAATTTTATGTTTGTCAATAAACATGATTAATGCAAAGTTTTCTGGGAATTGACTGAAAGGTTATAAAAATCAAATTTTTCAACAGATTTGATGGGTGGCAACAGTAATCATTATCTGGGAGATCAGTACAGTCGTGAATTTGAATTCTAAATCACAAATCAGCCAACACTCTTAATTCACTTTAGGTTTAGGGTCTATTTATAATCTTGACTTGGGCGTACTATTATGACTTTTCTACCAAAATCAGGGTCGTTTATGCGGATTGCTTTTTTGTATCAAAGACATTTCCCCAGATTCATGTTCACCCTGTCAAAGTCATTTTGCTCAGACTCTTTTAATCATAATTATCATTATTGTGGAGTATTTGGATTGTATACATTGTAAATGTTAATATTTCAATTGGTATAATAGAAGGAAAATTTTCATGTATAGTTTTATTGTATGACCATTTCAATTGATTTTTTTTTGGGGTGACCTGCTCTAATCATTTACAATGTATATTTCTGATATTGATATGAAATCAACAAATCCTGTCTTTACTGCAAACAAAGCTACTTAAAAATATTTTGGTATGCCCAAACCCTACCCAAAGGTAGAGACAATGGGTAGGTACATGTAGCTATAGGTAGGCATTTTCTTTTTTTAATTTCGACAAAGAAATTACAGGGTCAAGTGTTTATTTGTCATGCCAATTTGATTAAAAAAAAACTTTTTCAAATCAAGGCCATAAAAGATTTTGAGTGGGCAGCTATTTTCTGGGTAGGTAGGGTTAGGGCAAACATAATTATTCTTTTTTATGGCCCAAAAATGGATTCAGAAAAATAGTATTCCTACAAAAAATGTATAACCTCAATATCCTGTTGTGACAACAAAGTACAAAGGTTGACACATGATTATGGAAATTGTTATTGTGTGTTTTTTTTAAAGTGCTCTGTACATTGCTGTGTTTTAAATTTGTATAATGACATTTTAAAATTCTGTATTTTTTGGCAATTTGGTTAAGCAAGTTATTCATAGTGTAGCCCTGGTTCATATAGCTAGCGTCATGCTGCAGTCGTTTCTTTAAATGTCAAAATTAATGGCCTAAAGTTATGGCAGTGTCTGTGCGACCCTGCATGCAGGTACAAGTAGAAAAATTTGCCTACATAGGCAACATGTACCTACATCCTGTTTTACAATAAAATATCATTTGATCAATTATAATTGTTGAGAATCGGTCCCTCATGAACTTTTTACTTCAATCATACATCCCTATTCTATTCAGATATTTTCTATTATCAATCATGATGTCAAAATTTTATTGGAACTTTTGTGATGTCCAGTAATGCCAGACAAATAGCGACAAGGTGTATACACCTTATAATCCTTATTGCTATTTGTCTGCCATTACTGGACAAATGCTGGATATCACACAGGTTCCCGTAAAATTTTGACGTCATAAAACAAAATATCTGACGCCACAATGCAAAAGTGATTGATGTATACGTCAAAAGTTCAAGCGGCCTGGTCAGCCGGGATTAGCGAGAAAGTGTATTAGCTCACATAACTTGATCCTCCTTATTTATGTATGTCAAAAATTATGTGTGGGAGTCCATGTGCAACATATAAACAAGGACCAAGTGCAAAGAAATAACTTTAATTAGATCCCATCTGATCACGAAAAGAACCTAAAATACTAAATTATCAATACTTTGCAGCCTAAAACATTGTAAAATTTTATTTTCAAGATTAAAGGTCTTTTACTGTAAATATTTACTTGTTGCAATAACAAAAAAACAGAATATAGATAGTTATTCAAATGGACATCGTACTCTCAAACAGGAAACACCTTAAATATTTTCAAAAGGAGATATTTTGGTTAAATCGATTTGCAAAATCTACCTTTACGGAAGATCTATACTGTCCATGATCGGGCTCAAATAAAAATTATATGATTTTTATGTGTAGATATATTTACGAGGGTGTTTTCTCATGGAAATTTCATTTCTTACACTTCGATTTTTCACAATGAAATAAGGTTCAAGTGGCAAACATCAAAACATCTCCCCAGATTCCTTTAATCGGCCACAGCACCGTTTGTTGTCATTGAGGAACATGCCAAGACAAGTTTTGTTATTTGAATATGGCGGAATAATTAACTTCCGGTACAAAAGTAGAGCTAAGCGCCGATTGAAAGTTACTTTAAGAGGTATACAACAACGAACTTATTTAGTTGAAGGCCAAAATCATGAAAAAATTTATAGGATACAAAAAAACATAAGGATAATGATATGGATTAAAATAAAACGCCATTAAAAATATTAAATAAACTCAATATCAAAATTATCCAAGTAGAAATGCTCATAAATAAGAATAATAATAAGAATATTTATTATTCCAATCAAGGGCCCTTGATGGACAGCATAACATGTATACACAAAACAATACATCATGATTTGTAACAGAAAAAACATTTTTTATAAACTAGAATGAAACATTAAAAAAGTTCAGACCAGACAGATGTTATTATCTTCATTCTATAAAAATCATATACATTTAAGGCAGGATCAGAACCATAAAATCATTACAATTATCATTGTTATTACATACATTAATTAACATTTCGTCTAACATCTAGACATGTAATAAATATGATTGCATACAAAATCATGGCTTCATAGTGTGATCAATGACAAAGACATTAACGAGGGTATAAATGACCTTTATTTTCAGTCACTAAACGGTATTTTTCGGCTACCGTTAGCGTCAAATTGGTTAAAAAAATTATCATGATTCGTCAAAATATCCTTACCATGATTCGTCAGAGACTTTCACTCTCAGTCTGAAATAATTATCGTTAACGTTATTTCTGGGAAAAAAATTAACGTGATTCTCAAATCAGTAGATTTTTTATCGTCTTAAAAATGTACATGTTATCGCCATGCACTTAAAATTACCGTTAACGTCATTTGGCCGAAGATTTTTTACCGTTATTCTTCATGAAGATATCCCCATTTCACAACGAAATAAGGTTTAAGAGGCAAACATCAAAACATCTCCCCAGATTCCCTTAATCGGCCATGACACAGCACCGTTTGCTGTCATTGAGAAATATGCCAAGACAAGTTTTGTTATTACGACCCTCATATACTATGTATATGCTGGGACTATTATACTAATTAGTTAGTATAATAGTCCCAGGTATATGTTTCTGGTATAATATCAAACCGTTTTGTTATAGAGGCTCGTAGTTCAATCAATTCATTATAATCCTTGGTAAACATTAATTCTGATAATGTTGTATTCATTTGTTGACTTTCGTATAGCAAACATATTGCCACAATACACAAAGTAATGATACACGAACTTCGTTAGACTATGACATGAGAACAAAATGATAAAACAATGAAACCACTAAAAACAATCTTTTATGAAATTACATCCCTTTCCTGCGCAAAATTAAAAAAAAAATGACTTGAACAAGAATGAAGAAGATATGATAGGCAACTGTTGGGCCTTCTTGAGTAATTCGTCACAACTCGGCCGATTCTGTACCTTCATCTAACGAAAGAAGGAGATAAGCGGATTCACTTGAGGATTGCCGATTGCCTCTTTAGTTCAGAATAGAAATTAGTCAACCATCCATGTTTCTGAATTTGGCCACAAGGCATGAGGCTGTTATATAATAGACACATGTAAATGTATTTCAGTTTTATTGTATGATATCACTTATGTATTTATTGTGTGTCTTGCTTGTAAATGTATAAGTATATATGTATTTGTTAATGTTTAATTGTTATCCTCTTGTAGCACCATGCGTGTGCCTAAGTTGTAATAAATTGTCTTGTCTTGTCTTGAATATGTTTTGATAGAATTGAGTTTTTACTATTATATTCGTAAACTTATTTTAACACATAATAAAGACTTTGCTTTATTTAAACAATTTCAAATCCTATAATTTCTTATAAAATCATGTTTTTTAACATTGGAAAATTGCACTATGTATGCAGTTTCGGGGCCAAATATTAGCTAATATAACTAACCTTTATTTTTAAGCTTTCCTGCATCGGTACAACTGTTTGTTCAATAAAAACTTTTGTTCTTATTTATTTCAATAAGCAATTTAGACACCAATCATAATTGATGTAAAGTGTAATTTCAGTTTGTTTAGATATTTATATGGTAACTATAGATTCATATTTAACAAACTTGTTTTGGTAAAAAAACTAGAGGCTCTCAAGAGCCTGTATCGCTCACCTTATTAAGTCTTTCCACTTTTCTGTGGAAAGACTTATTGTTTTTCTTCTGATTATTATTTTTTTTTTCCGCCAAATTTTGTTCTTGCGATAAATGTTTGTTTCGCAATATGTCGCTTAGATATTTCTCATATTGTATCGTATAGTTTATGCGCTTTTAAATTTTACCCTGCTAAGACGAACTGTTTTCTTTGTAAGAGTTATCTCCCTATTCACTGTTTATCATCTGTGTGCATCTCCTTCGTAACAAAAAAAGATATCGACAAAATTCATTTTACAAATTGTTCGTTACATCCTCAGTAATTTTTGGCTAATTTGGATCGAAGCGATTCGATGAAATTTTATAGGAGTTATCTACCTTTACAAAATAAATTTGTCGGTATGTTTATATAACTCATAAACAGTTAACCGTATAACCCTGGAATGTTTTTATTTGAGTCCCCTGGGTCCCAACTTAGAAAATGAGGTCAAGGTCAAAGGTCAAGGTCAAGTTCTCAATTGTGACTTTTGCTTGTTTTTGCATTTTTTCCGACACTTTGAGAGATACATATAAAAGCACAAGTGCAAAATGTCAGTTTTATTGTAATGAAGATATATTACATATAGTCTTATACAATTAAATGGCTTCTTATAGGAGTTGGTGCCCCTGAAATGTCTTGATATGAAGTTATTTGATTATAACTTCAATTAAGTTCATTATAAAGACATTTGACCTCATACAAAAGGTTAAATGACAAATGAGCTTGAAAAATGGCTACCGGAAGTAACCTTTAGAAAACCGGAAGTAGCTATTTTTGCAATTTTTTTCAGCTAAAAGTAACCAGAATCCATATATTTTGTCATATAGATACATGAACAGATTACTGAAGACTAAAAATGACTTCCAACAAACCGGAAGTGGCCAATTATCTCCCATTCTACATACAAAAGTATATAGAAACTATATATTTTTGGAATCAGTGTGAAAGAAGCTATCATATGAGACCGGATGTGACATTCATTTCACCGGAAGTAGCATATTATCTCCCTTATATCACTCAAAAAGATAATTAAACCATCATTTATCGCATCAGTATGAAAAACTATCTTCTTATCAAAATTTCTTTGGTGTGGAAAGACTTTCAATTGTTCTCTGAACAATTGGTTTTTAATTCTACTTGGGTTTTTGAAATCATATAAAAAAATACAAAATTTGGCTAAAAGTAACAACACTTGGCCAGCACCTCATAAGGGAAGGAACATTCATGCTATGTTTGATTTCATTAAATTCAGTGGTTCTTACGAAGAAGACTTTTGTATGCATTTCCCATAGGGTCCTATGTTAAACTAAGTCCCCCACTGGCGGCCATTTTGGATGATGGATCGGCTACAAAGTAACAACACTTGGTCAGCATCTCATAAGAAACATTTATGCTATGTTTAGTTTCATTCCATTGAGTGGTTCTCTATAAGAAGAAACTTGTATGTATTTCCCGTAGAGTCCTATGTTAAACTAAGTCCCCCTCTGGCGGCCATCTTGGACGTTGCAATGACAACAAAGTAACAACACTTGGTCAACATCTCATTAGGAACATTCATGCTATGTTTGGTTTCATTCCATTCAGTGGTTCACTAAAAGAAGACATTTGTATGTATTTCCCAAAGGGTCCTATGTTAAACTAAGTCCCCCACTGGCGGCCATCTTGAATGATGGATCGGCCACAAAGTACAACACTTGGTCAGCATCTCATAAGGAACATTTATGCTATGTTTGGTTTCATTCCATTCAGTGGTTCTCTATAAGAAGAAACTTGGATGTATTTCCCATAGGGTCCTATGTTAAACTCAGTCCCCCACTGGAGGCCATCTTCGACGTTGAAATGGCGACAAAGTAACAACACTTGGTCAGTATCTCATTAGGAACATTCATGCTATGTTTGATTTCATTCCATTCAGTGGTTCACTAAAAGAAAACATTTGTATGCATTTCCCGTAGGGTCCTATGTTAAACTTAGTCCCCCGCTGGCGGCCATCTTGGATGATGGATCGGCTACAAAGTAACAACACTTGGTCAGCACCTCATAAGGAACATTCATGCTATGGTTTGTATTCCATTTAGTGGTTCTCTAAAAGAAGTCATTTGTATGCATTTCCCATAGGGTCCTATGTTAAACTAAGTCCCCCTGGTGGCCATCTTGGATGATGGATCGGCTACAAAGTAACAACACTTCGTCAGCACGTCATAAGGAACATTCATGCCATGTTTGGTTTCATTCCATTCTGTGGTTCTCTAAAAGAAGACATTTGTATATATTTCCCATAGGGTCCTATGTTAAACAAAGTCCCCCGCTGGCGGCCACCTTGGATGATGGATCGGCTACACAGTAACAACACTTGGTCAACACCTCATAAGGAACATTCATGCCATGTTTGGTTTCATTCCATTTAGTGGTTCTCTAAAAGAAGTCATTTGTATGCATTTCCCATAGGGTCCTATGTTAAATTAAGTCCCCCCTGGCGGCCATCTTGGATGATGAATCGGCTACAAAGTAACAACACTTGGTCAGCACCTCACAAGGAACATTCATGCCATGTTTGGTTTCATTCCATTCAGTGGTTCTCTAAAAGAAGTCATTTGTATGCATTTCCCATAGGGTCCTATGATAAACTAAGTCCCCCGCTAGCGGCCATCTTGGATAATGGATCGGCTACAAAGTAACAACACTTGGTCAGCACCTCATAAGGAATATTCATGTCATGTTTGGTTTCAATCCACTTAGTGGTTCTCTAAAAGAAGTCATTTGTATGCATTTCCCATAGGGTCCTATGTTAAACTAAGTCCCCCGCTGGCGGCCATCTTGGATGATGGATCGGCTACAAAGAAACAACACTTGGTCAGTACCTCATAAGGAACATTCATGCCATGTTTGGTTTCATTCCATTCAGTGGTTCTCTAGAAGAAGTTCAAAATGTAAAAAGTTGACGACAACGACGACGACGGACGACGGACGACCAGGCGCGGATCCAGAAGGGGGGGGTCCGGGGGTTGGAACCCCCCTTTTTTTTGGCCGATCAATGCATTTGAATGGGAGCATATAGCTGGAACCCCCCCCTTTTACTCTGGCTTGGGAACCCCCCCCCCCCCTTTTACTCTGGGTTGGGAACCCCCCTTTTCAAAATGGCTGGATCAGCCCCTGACGACGGACGCCAAGTGATGAGAAAAGCTCACTTGGCTCTTCGGGTCAGGTGAGCCAAACAAAGAGCTCAAACAAGCTTATCTCCACAAGCCAATCAACAGAAAGATGAAATATGTTATGATAAAGAAAATAATTTATGATCCATAACATGCACAAGTCGAGATAGCCCATTATGGCATTTAGTTAGAATATTCAAAATTCTTATTTATATCACCTATATACACGATTATGGTTGAAAGATGTCAAACGAACGAATTAAAACATGTAAAACATGCACATTTCCTTAACATATTGTACAATTCATTTGGCCTAATTTTTATAAAGTTTTAAACATTTAAATGAACATGACAAGGAAGGTAATTGTTTACAAATGTCGATAGTCTATACGAGAAAGAGAAAGTAGGGTTTGTGTCGACTAGAAACTCAAGTTATTTGACAAAAATTTGGACCACCAGTTAGCAAGTACGTGCACGAGTTACTTTAAGTTAAGTTTGTGTATCTTATATCAACTATATATTTTATATTCTCTGTACACACTTATTACTTTGTACATTGTAGCAAACCTTACTATATGAGTGTTTATAGTTTGGCATGCATTAACGGAAAGAATCTTTGTGCAATTATTAAAGGAGTTTTAAAACAATGTAATCTTCCACTAATAGAACTAACGAATTTGGATGAAGTACATATGATATAGAGTAAAACATGTTCTACGTAAACCTCCTTAAACAACAATAAAAATGTTATAAGGTACAAACAACATTCCACTTCCCACTTCGCTTCCTTTTCCTAGATCAAACTTCTTACTCCTATATCCCACATCCCCACTTTTGTATCCCCTATATCCCACATCCCTACCTTTTACCCCCTATATCCCACATCCCTACCTTTTTACCCCTATATCACACATCCCCACTTATTTACCCCTTATATCCCACATCTCTTACTTTAATATAAATGTAAGTCATATTAAAAGCATAAATGAAAACATACATGAAAAGCAATATCACAATCAATCTCGAGCAATCAATAGTGTGACTTTGATGATATTGAAAGACTGGTCGACCTGATTTACACTGATTTCAGCTTTCCAATTGTGAACTTTCCATTTTTAAGTAGCAACATTCCAGCAGCACCTGCATACGGGGTATATATCTCCCAATTGATACGATATTCCCGTGCTTGCATTTCCTATCATGATTTTCTTGATAGAGGGTTGCTGCACACAAGGAAGCTATTAAACCAAGAGTTCCAAATGGTGAAGTTGAATTCATCCCTTCGTAAATTTTACGGACGCCATCACGAGTTGGTTGACCGTTATGGAATAACTGTTTCACAAGTGATATCGGATATGTTCCTTACGTCGTAACTACAATCCCCTTCCCTTTCATGAATGTGACCTACGAATTAGACTATTTACCGGATTTGTTATCACATAAGCAACACGACGGATGCCACATGTGGAGCAGGATCTGGTTACCCTTCCGAAGAACCTGATATCACCCCTTTGGTGGGGTTCGTGTTGTTTGTTCTTTAGTTTTCTATGTTGTGTCATGTGTACTATTGTTTGTCTGTTTATCTTTTTCATTTTAGCCACGGCGTTGTCAGTTTATTTTCGATTTATGAGTTTGACTGTCCCTTTGGTATCTTTCGTCCCTCTTTTACACACTGCATGTTAGGAAAGCAATGAAATGACAATGTGCATATTTAAACAACAAACTCAGAAAACGACTACATTGTCATATATTGTCATTTAATTTACCTAGTAGCACTTTGTCCTTCTCCCTTTTTTATTGGTATGTAAATAGGAATATACGTGGTGTAAAAATTACGCTTATGAATCTCGACCAGAGACCAAACGACGTAAATGTACGCTGTATGTTACCATACTGCATTCAATCATGAGAAAACTAATACTGTACCATAAACTATTAATAAAATGTATATATAAGACCTCTGACAGGACATATAAACCGATTGAAACCAGGAAACGAAAACGAACAGTTAAATTCAGAGAGTTTTTATTCAAAATTGAACTGTTATAGTATGCAATACATATACATCTTTATAGTCTTTGATAATACATTACTACCTTAGAACGCTACAAAGTTCCAAATCATATTGTGTGCTTTTCATATCTGAAAATGCATTGACGATGCAAGGAATCCGAATAGCTACAGAAATATAACTTCTACTGCATTTTGTTCTGCAATTTTGGCCAATTATTCTCCATTCTTTGAACCCTACCCAGACTCTCCTCTTTCTGCCTTCTGAAAAAATATCTTAAATTTTTATTTTTTTTTTTTTTTTATTTTTTTCAAGAATGAGCGATAAAGGAAGAAAGAAGGGTAAAATGTCCCAAACGACACCAGCAAAAGGGACACGACAATCTCCGAGAATTAAGAAACCAGAACAACCGGAAGCTATGGACACAGCAACAGAATTATCTAACAGTGCTGACAAATTACAATCGTTAAAAATAACAGAAAAGAAAGAAAACACTCTTCCTGGTTTTTATGAGGATTTAAAACTTCCCAGAGCGCTTTATGATTTAGCAGAATCTATCCAGAAGTCGTCAAACAAAGTTCTTGCAAATAAAGACGTTCAGAAGAATTTTGAAGAAGCTCAACAAATTTTTCAGGTAAAATGAGGCAAACAATTACCCGAAATTCCAAATAAAGAAAAGTTAGTTTCTTTGACGTATTTTAATTGGTGCTTAGTTCTGCATTAATGTAAATCTCCTAGCTTGTATGCAAAGTTGCGGGATATACTAATCATACTAGTGAATCAAAAATCACTGACTTCATTTTTCCATTTTCACAAATATATGCATACATGCGTATTCCATTTAAGTGTTAAAGTTGAATTTTAGTCAGGCTTTCGAAAGTTTTACGGATGCCATCATGAATTGGATTGTTCGTTATGCCGGGAATACCCGTGTTACATATGACCACTGATATGTCCCACTTATCGTAATCACTATCCGATCCTTTATTTCCTCAATTGCAACATTAACCGAACACCACCTATTACTGGGTTTTCACTTGATTGAGCAACATGACGGGTGACACATTAGGCACAGGAACCGCTTGCCTCTCCGAAACACATTAGTTGATTCTCGTTTTTTGGGGGCGTTCTTATGGCTTAGGATTTATTATGTAAAGTTTTGTTGTTGTTGTTTGTCCTTTCTTCGTTTTATTAACCGGATTTTTGTGACAAAAATGTCGGTTATTGATTTGTGGATGTACGGCGGACGGGCGGGCGGGCGGGCGGGCAGGCGGGCGGCAATCAAATGTTGTCCGTGCATTTACTCATGAACCGTTCAACCAAAGCTTTTAAAATTTTAATATGTTGTTACTGACAACTAAATGAAGGTCAAGTTCAAAAATGGCGATTTTGACTTTTACCGTTCAGGAGTTATGGTTCTTGAAAGATTGAAAAATGGAGTTTCCAGTCGTGTCCGTGCATTTACGCATGAACTGTTTTACCATAGCTTCCCAAATTTTAATATGTTGTTACCGATGACAAAATGGAGGTCAAGTTCAATAATGACGATTTTGACTTTTACGGTTCAGGAGTTATGGTTCTTGAAAGTTTGAAAAATTGAGTTTCCAGTCGTGTCCGTGCATTTACGTATGAACTGTTCTACCAAAGCTTCCCAAATTTTAATATATTGTTACTGGTGACAAAATGGAGGTCAAGGTCAATAATGACGATTTTGACTTTTACCGTTCAGGAGTTATGGTTCTTGAAAGATCGTGAAATGGTGTTTCCATTCACGTTGTTGCATTTACTAATGAACCATTCAATCTAAGCTTTTCAAATTTTAATATGTTGATACTGACTACAAAATGGAGGTCAAATTTGATATTGACGATTTTCACTTTCAGCATTCATCAGTTATGGTTCTTGTGATATTGCCAGGACACAAATAAATGTTAATAAATCCGGTTTGCTGTCGTTGTGACAGCCTCTTGTTTTTACTAAGAAGTTGTCGTTTTTATTGGACTAATTATTTCGATTCCCCCCTAACTTTTTCTGAACACACGAAAAGGTTCCATTCGTGACAGAGTTAATTAGTAATACATTATGATAAATTGTATAATATTTGTCATGTATTCTCATGACAGGGATGGGCAACACCAGTGAAAGGACAAGAATCAAAAGGCAGAAGTAATAAAAGAAAACGTTCAGAGTAAGTTACATACCTCAAATTTATTCTATGGAATGTTGATGACCGATCGTATTTTCGGACTTAATTTCATTTCGATAATACTAGTAGTTTGAAAAACAAATACATATAATGTTATAGTGCGAAATGTATGCCAATGTAGTGTTATCACAAATTTCTTACTGCTTGGAAACGGACAAAAAGCGATGCACTGCATTTTGGTATTCCGAGGGTAATTATCCTTGTTATTAACAGTTAATTTGGGATGTTTATTATAATTGAAAAATATAAAAATGGTTAAGAATAGAATATGTTAAGTTTCAATTTTGCAATTGCATTTGATTTATTCACACGTTCTGAATAGAAACGTTTTTAAAACGCATTCGAGTTTGAAATAAACATACTTATACTAATTTTGATTTTTTTTTGTAAATGTAATAGATATGTCTTTAAAATAAAAACTGTTTTTCCGTCCTACATCAAGTGCATTTTTTGTTGTTGTAAATTAATATCCCTTTGAAAACATTTTGTATTCCTTTGACAAAATCCATCTTCAGGCAATCATATATATATGTAAAAAAAATACGTATTAATTTTGTTAAAAACTTCTTTAAAAAAAATACACACGAATCTATTATGCCTTCAATTTAAGTGAGGATTGACAGCCTTTATTTGAAAAGAGACCTGTATGTGAATTAATTTCATTGATACACTTTACTTTCAATATCTATCACAGTGGCCAGAATGGAGATGGAATACTGACACCCGTAGAAATTACTGAACTACAGGACAGTGCAAAGAAGTGAGTTTATTTATGAGTTCATTGCATAGTTCAAGATAAGAGTTCCGACTGTAATTCGTGTACATATCCACACTGGTTAAAGTTTCGATTCTGATATGCAATAGTGTTAATTGAAATTAAATGTCTTTCTCCCGTTTTGATTTGATCGGTTAATACTGTAGTACAAGTAGAATGTTTTTATTTTCAGTGAGTATTAAAAAAAATAACTACACTAGAACCATTTAATCTTGAAGTTGCTTATGACGCAAGAAACCCGTTTTTGTTATATTGTGTCATTTTTATTATAAATAAGAAATAAGAGTTTTTCATAGCATAACTTGTGTGCTTACTGGGAAGTGATCCTAACACTCCATAATTGAATAATTGGTTTATAGATTGAAAGAAGAACTTACCAAACAACAAGAAGAAAAAGCACTATTGAGTAAAGTAAGAGATAATGTAATAGAGCAACTAAAGGATGACAATAGAAAGTTACAACAGGATTTAACCAGTAACAAGGAAACTATTGCTACAACGGAGCAACTCGGAAAAATAGAGATGAATAAGCGGACAATGGAAATCCAATTTTTAGAAGAAAAATTGAGACAGGCTCATTCAGAAATTACGAAGTTGAAAGAAACGATTGAGGAAAACGAGAAAAAGTTTCTTGAAAAAACCGTAGTACAAGATGGAGAAGAAGAAATGCCAAACGAAAAAGACACAAAGTCAGAAGAATATTTACAAGAATTAAAAAGCCTACAAAATCAACTTATTGAGGAGCAAAAGGCTCACCAGAAAACCAAGAAAGAAGAAAAACTTGAAAGGGAAGAACTTCAAAAGTTGAAGGAAGAACTTCTATACGAGAAAGATACATTAACAAATGAACTTGCACAAGTTAGGGCAGACAAACAACAGAAAAACGAAGAATTAGAAAGCATTGGTAATGAACTGATAAGGAGTAGTGATTTTAATGAAAGAAAGAGTCGAGAGTGTGAGTCCCTAAAGGACCAAATTGGGCAAATGCAGAATGAATTGAAACAGAAAAACGAAGAATTAGACGATCTACGAAATAGGTATGTACATGTATGTTTAAAGTCTTTTTACTAATCAAATGCAACCTAAATGTTCACTACACGTTCAATCATTTGTAAAAAGGAGAACCGTGGTGTAGTGGTTACACTGAAAATCTAAATTAGTCACGATGACTATTCAGTTAGTCAAATATCAGCCGAAAGGTAGTCAAACGCATGTATGACTACCCATCAAGTCATTATGACTACCGGCATGGTCAATTGACTATGTTAGTGGTCACAGCACCACGTGGTGTAGAGTATCGGTTTTCACGCGCACTCTTTCGCGTTCCCTTTGTTCCATAGATTGTGTAGATGTAAACAAACCAGAAGGCACGGAAACTGTTATTTTGTCATATAAACCTATTGTTTAAAGTAAGTATGATGCATATTTGTTTTAATTCTAACTTACACAAATTGAATTTAAGAAAAAGGAGTGTATAAATGAAAGTAATATCGGCACATGTTGACGTAACGACAATAAAAAAGGGGGATGTGTATACGGGATATCAATTTTGATACACATACAAGGTATTGTCGATTGAAAAGAGTATTTAGCGATATCTTTTTTTTTCACCTGAGCAAAAACTGTTAAAAATAAACACTGCAATCGATATTCACAACAATGAAATAAAAACTCAAGATGGCTGTCAAGATCCTGGTGCTTACATTTCAATGCTGTGATATAGGATGGGTGGCTGTCAAGATCCTGGTGCTTACATTACAATGGTGTGTTATAAGATGGGTGGCTGTCAAGATCCTGGTGCTTATATTACAATGTTGTGTTATAAGATGGGTGGCTGGCAAGATCCCGGTGCTTATATTACAATGTTGTGTTATAAGATGGGTGGCTGTCAAGATCCCGGTGCTTATATCACAATGTTGTGGTATAAGATGGGTGGCTGGCAAGATCCCGGTTCTTACATTACAATGTTGTGGTATAAGATGGATGGCTGGCAAGATCCTGGTGCTTACATTACAATGTTACAATGTTGTGATATAGGATGGGTGGTTGTCAAGATCCCGGTGCTTACATTACAAATTAATGGTATAAGATGAGTGATTAAATCACTAGATCAAAGATTTTAAAATTTGTTTTTTCTTTAAACTTCTAACATGACTGATAATCTTGTTTATTGTTATATTTTAGCTTCTAAAATGATACAATTATATTTTTCAGCAAATGAAGACATTGCTATTTGTATGAACACAGCTGAGAGATTTTTTACCATAGAGAATACCACACTGACACATGCAGAGTTGTTACCGACAAAATATCTGAAATAAACACTTCAAATTAACAATGAGTTTATAATAAATTTATCTTCTTTATTTGATTTTTAGACTTTAATTAATATATGTCACTGAGTAATGGTTACACATGGAAACTTAAGATATAGGAAGGTTTTGAACATTGAGCACTTTGTGGTCCTATACTATTGTCATTGTTAGTATTGCTGCTGTGGTATTTTTTAATGAAATTCCATATGTATTTGTCAATCCCATGGAAGAGAAACAACAAAAAGTAGAATAACGGAAGAAATGAATCATAACAGAACGAAACGGAATGAAACGCACACAAATTAAATGGTAGAACAAAAAAAAAAAACACAACACAAATTAAAATAACAGTCTAACAGTCGTGACTATTCACAGTAATCATGTTGACTAACCAACATGGTCACTTCCGACTATATCAATCAGTCATATGGACTACATTCAATTGTCAAACTGACAAATGTCCATAGTCAATTGAACAATCCAATTCGTCATAACGAGTATGACATATAGTCATTTTGACTTCCTAACATAGTCATAATGACCTCCCTACTCAGTCAAATGTGACTAACCATCTAGTCAAACGACTAAGAGCATAGTCAAAATGATTAAAGTGCATTGTCATCTAGAGGACAGTCAAAATGACTAATTAAATTGGTCAAATTGACTAATTTAGATTTTCAGTGTATTGCTTCAGACTACACACACGAAGGTACCTTGTCAGTGAGATCACCGTTCGATGGGGGTTCCAGGGACTGATTTTGTGGCTCTCCATCGACATCATTTGCGAGTATGATCTTGAGAAACCATGATAGTCCGTCGGCAATAACTCTTGCACGTAAAAGACACTTGTAGATTGCGAAGGCAGCGCTTTTTGAGTCTTTTGGTATTCATTTATTTATATTTTTAAGGGAGGGGGTAATTTTCTATCATTTTATTAAATGCTCCATAGCTAACGGTTTTAAATGGTGTTTTATTTAAGTCTTGCGGTTAATGCTCCAGAATATGAACATAATGGTTTACTTTTATAAATTGTGTCTTGATGGCGAGTTGACTTATTGACACTCGTGCTTTGAAAGACTTTTCGAGTGATTCGGTCATGCCCTAACAATTTATGTGTTTGACGTAGACAAATAACAAATTTTCAATTCTTCCAGATTTCTTCTTATTTGGACACGTCTGAAACCACAGTAGACTTTCTAGTCATGTTCCATATGATACTCCGTGTTTAAAGTACAACATCAGTGTAAATAGTAATTCAAAATATTTTTTTGTTTTAATATTTTTGTCTTTGTTGATTTATAAAACGTTGTAACACAGCTATGCATGTCAGTGCACTTTACCTGTAGCAGTAGTCTATTGGTTTATTACTAGTATAATGATTTCAACCAGATTGGACTGTTGGTCCACGAAAGTATCACAAACCCAGTATCCAGTACATGAAATACGGATTGTGTAATAAGATTTGCTATTTCAAATTCACGTTTTGGAACTGAATATTTTGTATTTAGGAATAAACTACACCATGATCATGCAAAGCTCTGATTTTTTACCCGATTTGAGAAACATTTTTGTCTTTTTGTTAAAAAGCTCTTAAATTTTTTAATGAGCTTTGGATTTTCAAAAAATTCGCCCATTACCGAAGAAGTATTTATTGTCGAAATGTGCATCTGGTGCAGAAAAAAAATGGTACCGTTATTGTTATTGAACACATGCATGATAGAGGAATAAAACAACATTGATGTTCCAGTAGAATGAAATTCAAAACAGTGTGGCTGTGGCCATTGATTGACACATTAAATTCATCCATTGACTGGGACAATTTACATGAACGTTTGTCTGTAACGACCACTGTTCACGACGTACCTACGATAGACATTTAAACTGTGGGGTCACCAAAGGTTTCTTAACGCCTTTAATTATAAAATAATTCAAAAATTAATCAGGAATAACCGTTATGTTTTGATTTATATAATTGATATAAATCAAAACATCGTGTTATTTCTGATTAGTTTTTCGAATTACTTAATTAAGGTGTTGAAAACCTCTTGTGACCCCATAGTTTAAGTGTCTTTAAAAAGTACATAGTGAGCAGTGATCGTTACATACAAACGTTCACTTAAATTGTCCCAGTCAATGGATGAATTTAATGTGTCAATCAATGGCCACAGCCACACTGTTTTGAATTTCATTCTATATATTCCAACTGCCTGTACGTTTTATGTTTTAGATTGAGCTCTTTATCAGCCAGCAAGTTAGACGGGGATCCAAACATAACAGATCTAGGAGACCCCAACAGACCCTTAAAACTGGTAGAACGATATCAACAACTGTACGACAATCTTTGGACCGATATATTCGACGAACTTACTGATTCGTATCACGATGTGGGTAGCAGCGGTGAAAGAGAAAAAATGGCTGCTATGGAGATCATGTCAATTTTTGAGGTGTTTAATTCAGTAATTTTCATTAACTCGTAATTCTTTCCTTCTACAAAACTTATTTTATTGCTTTATTAAAAGTAAATCACAATGATATGAACATTCATAGTATATACTACAAGACTTATAATTTAGTATGTCAAACGGACGTTTTGTCAACACAAGACTCATCAGTGGCGCTCGAATGAAAATAGAGATACTGTTAAGTTGAAAAAGCGTAAACAAGCAAATGAAAAAAAGTTGGACTAAAAAAGTTGGAAAAAAAGTTGGACTAATTAGAACTAAGGCGGCACAACCATCAATCAATCAAGTTGCAGGACTTTTAAATTCAACATTCCGTTATAACAGCCTTCTTGACATGCTTAGTGGTAAAGTGGAACTCTTCTAACTGACTTTTCAAATGCTTAAAACCATTAGAATATAGTCTAGTATCCTCATTTAGATTGCTTCGTGACATTGTTATATTATGTTTTTTTTCAATATTTGTTTTTGCTCTTGATTTAATGAAACAGAGGGAAGTGTAAGAACACTCTTAATTGCTACTACACACATTTAAAGCCAGTGACTACCGAACTTTATATTTTTCTTAATCCTTTTATTTTTGGACAGAGAGTGCTACAGTTTTGTAAACATTTAGTAGAAGACCAAGAGAAAACTATCATATCAACTCTCACATGTTGTTCTCCAGACAATCTGGTTCGTATTTTTTATTCATATTCCCCAAAGCTCATGTAGTTACGTTGTCTTTCAGTATGTTATGTTATAAACTAGTACATGCAGTATAACTGCTTGTATTACATTTAAAGGAGTATGACCAGGAAGACATAATTTGGCCCGAAAATACATGTAGTCTTTGTAATATCATGTATCTTATTTCTTCGTGAACGTTCATCTTTATATCTCTGATGTATGCACGTGGTTATAAATGTGAACATGACTATGAGAGCACCTTTTAGAGCAACATAGTGCTCTTCTAAGGCTTTTTGTTTGAAAAAAAATATTGATTGCTACGATCATCGATTTTTCCGATTGTTCATCCTTTTCCTCGGACACATTGTTAACACAGCAAGAGAAATGCTCATACAAGGAAGACAGGACAAAGCTAATAATGGTGACATTAAATCTCCAAAGATTCTATATTGCCCTGAATGTTTGAAAGCTGGGTGGGTATTTATAAAACGAATATTGATTGGGCTCGATCATAATAGTCAATCCTTAAATAGCAAGTTAGTAAACTTCTTTGCATCTTGATTGTATCGACTTTGCCTATTTTGAAAAAAAAATCTCTGTTATGAGTTTTAAATAATAAGCTCCTCCATAATTTATATTCAACTATTGTACAACTTAGTGCAATCTGGTTTCATTTACATGTAATTTGTTTTTTAGGATCAAAATGCCAGCAATATAGATATATCAACGATTAGAAATATTAGGAAATCAAATGCTCAACAAACACTGCCTTCCATTGTTCAGGTAAGAAACATGTCAAACTAATATGTCATGATGTTATACACATACATATAGATAATGTGGCGGGTTAAATATGTATGTGAGCGCTCAACCCTCCCCTTACCCAGGGTAGTGTATAACAACACAACATTCAATCATTATACATTTTTGAATTTTCCTATTGATTGTCAATTTGTTCTAGTTCCAAACATGCATGCAATTTTCGCTACTGGACTGTTGTCAATAAAACAATAATCAATCATATCAATCCGTTTATAATTATATACACATACCAATCTATTTTAAAAGGTATTTTTTACACATAAAAAAACTAGAAAAGATAAACCAGCGTACACATATGAACCATTTTAATTGTTTCAGCAATATGCCAGACAGAATGAACAAGAGCTATCCGGGTTGATGAAAGATTTTGCAGAAGAGTGTATAGCTATTTGTTGGTTAACCCAAGTACAAGATCCACCAATCGCCTTCGAGTTTAACTATGACCATGGAGTTGAACTCGATAAAGACTTAATGAGAGAGTTCACAGTATCTGGAGACATTGTGGACTATGTTGTTTGGCCTACCATGAGGCTAACTTTAGACGGTCCTGTGATGGTAAAAAGTGTGGTGCAACCAATCAAGAAAAAACGTTAATCTAAAAGTAAACCTAGAAAGTACTTTATTGTGACCTTTACCGTTTCATGTGGAAAATTAACGGTTATTGTTAAGAATGTTAATGAAAGCCTACGTTGTTGTTGTTGAACAGTTGTAAAGACTATATTTAAGGCAGTATCATAAATTGCATTTATGATTGTAATATGAAAATAATGTGCTGCGCAGGATGACGTTTTATTTAAGGGGACACATCGGTGTATTTTTTAATTTTTTAACCACAGCCATTATTTATTTTTCCTTGCAAATTTAAATTGAATTCATTTTACATTCTAACCAAACTTTTGTTTTAGAAAATACACATGTACATCTTTGTTTATTCATATACCCGTTGAACAACCGTTACATAGATATATATTATTTAAACAGTTAGTTTCCTAGACCTGATAAGGAAGTTGCATATCCATATCGAATAAAGTTAAGTTTTCCTTAAAATACTACCCACAATGAATCACTTTCTTTTACTAGTATTCGTCTTGCAAGCAAAGGGAAGATGAGCTTTCAGATATCTAGGAAAGAGGTCCTGTTTCCCCTGTATTTGCTTCGCTCAGTTTTTCAAATCCATAATATTGCTAGAAGCCTATAGTAGAAACGTAAAGCTATTATACTATAAATTTTAGTACAGATTGAAAGAATATTTGACAATTGCTTTGCTGTGAAATCAATATATGGAAAATTCAGTTGCCCTGGCTATTTTAACCTCGTCATCTGTTGTCTTCTGTAACACCTTGGCATATTTTTTTTTATTTGGAGAATTTGGTGTAGATTGTAAATCTTTGATAGCATGTTTAAAATAATCACAATTATTTAGACTAAGGACAATAGGCAGGTTTTTTTCACGTGTTCAGTTGATTGGTAGCGTTTGATTTGGTCAGTTTTTATGGACTTTTCCTTTTTTGAATTTGCCTTGGAATTCGGTATATTTGTTGTATGTTTTTACAATTTATGATATATTTTATATGAAAAGGCACATCTCTATTTTTTTTTTAAATCGTTTGTTGACTTCTTGATGCCTATATGGGATTTTGTATCGTTGGAATACTGTCTCTGACGTGTAGACCACATCTAGTGTTATTCCTATTTACATTATTTACTTGTTGGTATTCCTACATTACAGGGCTAACCATAACAGATAGATACTTAGAAAATTTGAAGCATTTGTGTAAATTAATTTGTGTTTCACATAGAAAGGAGAAGTTTTATACTATTTATTAATTTATTTCATATCTGAGCAGCTACCATAAAAGTGATTTATTTATAGATTTCAATTCATTGTCTCCAACATAGTAATTCTGAAGACCCAGACGTGTTAGCAAATTATATATGCTTAAAAATATGTTTATATATCTCCTTATTTTTATAGTTAGAGCTTTCCTAAACAAGATTTCCTATATTAGCACATTGTTTGTTTTTCTTCTTTTTTTAAACAGTTTAAAAGTAAAAACAATTTGTAAAGCATATCAAAAATAAATACTGTTGATGATTTGGACTGCATATACAATAGTAAACTGTAGTTGCTGTCTTATGTGTACATTATAATAGTAGCTACCAAGAAATAATATGTATAGCTTTGTGTATCCCACAATCGTGTGGAGTGTCGAGCAAACATAACTAATATAGCTCAATTGTATTATCCATCAAATGCATGAGCGTATGGATTGGGAGGAGGGTCCTCAATTTCTTTATTCTTTATGTTTTAAACCATTGTATTCTATTCTTTGTCTATTTTGCACGTTCTTCTCTATTCTTTATATTTTAACACCCCATAATCCTCTATTCTTTACATTTTTACTTCCCATAATCTTCTATTTTATATTTTTTAGCCTATTTTGTTTGTTTTTTAGCTCACCTGGCCTAAAAGGCCAAGTGAGCTTTTCCCATCACTTTGCGTCCGGCGTCCGGCGTCGTCCTGCGTCGTTAACTTTTACAAAAATCTTCTCCTCTGAAACTACTGGGCCAAATTGAACCAAACTTGGCCACAATCATCATTGGGGTATCTAGTTTAAAAAATATGTCCGGTGACCCAGCCAACCAACCAAGATGGCCGCCATGGCTAAAAATAGAACATAGGGGTAAAATGCAGTTTTTGGCTTATATGTGACAGTGCAAAAAGCAGCTTCGTTTATTATTTTGGACTTTAATTTAAAATTCTCAATTGTGATATTTTAGACTTTAATTCTCTGTGTTTTATAATTCATTTTATTTTATAATTTCGTTTCTATTTACATTTCGTATCCAGGACTTAAAATCAACATGCTTTTTAATTCTTAGTTTGGACATTGAGTGACATGTTTCAATCTGTTACCTAATTAGTGACATTTTACCTTATTCATAATGTATGTTCTTAATTGTCATAATCAGATTATCATTTAATATCTATTCTTCAAGTTCTAAAAATAGTTTAACCTTTGTCAGTGAACAATATCACTCAAATTAATTGTTATTTGTTATGTCTATTCTTGTCATTTCAATTGTGTATAAATACTTGCTTATAATTTCAATAAGCAAGATTCGGACTCAGGACTTTACCCTGAACACAGTCCATCTGTAATAAAAGTAATAGTATTCCATGCTGAATTATTGGTTTATTCATCGCTAGTTCCAGAGTCTCAGTAGTTAGTTTTCACCAGAGTTTCAGTATTCAGAGTTCTCATTGCTATTCACAGCAATCGTTCGTTGTGTGATCAGGTGCATCACACAGTTTCAGTAACAAGAGGCCATTCAGTCAGGCTCTTGTTACACGACCCGACAAGTCACCAAGTTTCCCCGGTGACAGATTGGTGGACGACGACGGCGTGCTGACTTCTATGCTCAGCACACGATTTTGAGACCTCAAGCAGCCAAGCGAGTTCCCCAGACAAGTATAGCGTAGACAATATTCAGTGATGGAGTACAGCTTTCGACCACAATGGAGACCATGGAACATCCAGTCAGGTTACAGTCCAGCATGTGGGAGATGCGGTAAATTCCATAAACATTATATTTGCAATTCAATCAATTTAAGATGCTATTCGTGTGGAAAATTCGGACACTATTCCACTAAGTGTTTTTCAAAAGCAGCAAAAGACCGACAAAGTACACCAGTTCATGTGAAATCTAGAAAACAAAAAGAACGTGATATAGCTAGAATACACAGCTATATTGAGCGCAAAAATATCATCCGAGCTTTACCGTTCTCAGGTATGAGAAATTCAGCCTTCATTCAACATTTGGACATTGCAAATGTGTTAAAAACAGAACTAAATAGTGTTAAGTCGAAATTATCAGAGGAAAAACGGAAAAATTCAGAACATCAACAGTACATTCAGGACTTAAAATTTCAAATGAACCATCTAGAGAGTGTTAAATCCGAGAGAGATCAGTTTAAGCAAGAGCTTGCAAACATTAGTAAACATAAAGAAGAAAGTGCCTCACGTATAAATGTACAGGAATATGTGAATCAAATTCAAGAATTAAAGGACCAAGTCATTGAAAAAGACAAGACTGTGAAAATGGTGCAAGATCTTTACTTTATGCGTTCAACCGAATTTACGGACGAAACAGAAACATTGAAAAATGAAAAACAAGCATTGGAAAAAGAAAAGGCAGACCTATGTTCAAAGGTAAATTTTCAAGCGGATTCGATTTCTCAATTGACTTTTCAACTTCAAGACCTTAACCACGAACTCCATCTTGTATCCTGCCAAAACCAACAGCGACCCACTCAAAACAGACACTATAACAACCGAAGAGGCGGCCGATATAGATAGTGCTAAGTCCGAGGACGGACTTAATTGGGAGGAGAGGCATATGTGACAGTGCAAAAAGCAGCTTCGTTTATTATTTTGGACTTTAATTTAAAATTCTCAATTGTGATATTTTAGACTTTAATTCTCTGTGTTTTATAATTCATTTTATTTTATAATTTCGTTTCTATTTACATTTCGTATCCAGGACTTAAAATCAACATGCTTTTTAATTCTTAGTTTGGACATTGAGTGACATGTTTCAATCTGTTACCTAATTAGTGACATTTTACCTTATTCATAATGTATGTTCTTAATTGTCATAATCAGATTATCATTTAATATCTATTCTTCAAGTTCTAAAAATAGTTTAACCTTTGTCAGTGAACAATATCACTCAAATTAATTGTTATTTGTTATGTCTATTCTTGTCATTTCAATTGTGTATAATCTATTTTTATACAAGCTTGTTCTTATTCCAGGTGAGTGAAGTTAAATTATTTATTTTATATTTCTTAATGCTAATATTTTATTACAAAGTTTTAAGACATAATAAGTAGAATTTTTGTTCATATTCATGTATTTTGCTTTTAGACTTTCCAGTTCATAAATTACATTATTTTTATAGATATAGTTGAAATCTTAACAGTTTATTTAAATTAAGTTAGTTTGCGCACTCGAAAGGGAATTCATTATACAAAATATATTCAATAATAGTTACAAGAGTATATTCTTTTAATTCAAGTATTTTCTATAGTTTTAAGAGTTCAGAATAAGTATTCAATTCGTTTTTGTAAATAGTTTTGTTATTTTGTAATATGCATGTTTCAATACGTTTTATGTTAATGTGCGTGTTTCGATATGCTTTATTCAATTTCATTCAATCTATATTCCTTGAGATAATTAAACGATGCGACATTTTCAGGCAGTTTACTATTTTAGTTCGTTTAAGCATTTAGAAGTAATTTTGTATTTAGTTAGTTACGATTTTCTTTTAGTACTTTAAGTTCTTTTATTTTTGGGTCATTGTTCATATCACTGCAGAGTTACTCCCCTTATTGAAGTAGCGTTTATTTCGACAAAACAGAAAATGATGTGTTCTTCATCCATTCGACTATTCAAGGTGTTTTATAATGTTCAATTATTCATATTATTATGCGTAACATTCAATTCTTCATGCACATACGTTATAAACATTTTCTCATGGCAATTATTCATTCAAATGGCCAGTGCATAGAAAAGGGGGGTGCTCTTGCATTCATGTTTTATTTGTGTTTGTCAGTTATATTTATCTGGCACATTGTACATAGCGTTTGGTTAAATATTTTATATAGTTTAGTAAGAACTACATTAATTGTTTATTCAGAAACAGGTTTAAATGAGATAAACCTACTTTGGCATTGTTTCCATAGAAACTGTAAAATATAGTATTCAAATTATCTCCCTTTATTTATATTTAATTCCCCCAGTTCAAGTTCATATTTATATTTTATTCCCCCAGTTCAAGTTCATATTTATATTTCATTTCCCCAGTTCAATTCACATTTATTATTTCAAGTGAGCTAGTCTTACCCCTATTCATTTAAAGTGAACTATACTTTTGGGTGGGTTAATTATTCTTATTCGCATTATTCAAATACCAGAGTTACTGATATATTTAATTATATTCATGTTTCTATATGTATGTTTTTATTATGTATGTTCATTGTTCATTGTATTATTATTATACACTTGCATTCGTGACCAGCAAACAATAAACATCTATTTTTATACAAGCTTGTTCTTATTCCAGTATTCTAAGTTCCAGTTCAGTGCAGTTCCAGCACAAGTTCATACAAGCAGTACACGGTCACTCACACTACTTAAACAAACACCAGCAAGTCCAGTAACTCTGTATTACCCTACCCAAACAAAGTTCACATATAACTCAAAAACCAAAGCATTTAGAGCAAATCTGACATGGATTAAAATTGTTTATCAGGTCAAGATCTATCTGTCCTGATATTTTCAGATGAATCGGACAACCTGTTGTTGGGTTGCTGTCCCTGAATTGGTAATTTTAAGGAAATTTTGCTGTTTTTGGTAATTATCTTGGATATTATTATAGATAGAGATAAACTGTAAACAGCAATAATGTTCAGCAAAGTAAGATCTACAAATAAGTCAAACATGACCGAAATGGTCAATTGACCCCTTTATGCGTTATTGCCCTTTATAGTAAATTTTTAACCATTTTTCGTAAATCTTAGTTATCTTTTACAAAAATCTTCTCCTCTGAAACTACTGGACCAAATTAATCCAAACTTGGCCACAATCATCTTTGGAGTATCTACTTTAAAAAATGTGTCCGGTGACCCAGCCATCGAACCAAGATGGCCGCCACGGCTAAAAATAGAACATAGGGGTAAAATGCAGTTTTTGGCTTATAACTCAATAAAGGGCTGCGCTTTAGCGCATGATACGGCCGTTGCTCTTTTAACTTGTCTTTTATGCTTTAAATGAATTTATATGATCAACTAGAAATATATATACAAATCAAAAGGGATGTTACATTAATATATTCACCAAAGTTTCATAAAATCCCCCTTTTTTAAGTTTAAAAATTCATTACTTAAGAAAACGTAAAATCTAAAATTTATAAAAATGGAAAGGGAGCTTATGTCAATAGATATAAACAATTTATCAAAGTTGCATAAAATTTTGTGAAAGTGTTAGTTATTGTACCAAAATTGGAAAATCCCCCATTTTTAAGCATAAAAATTCATAACACGGAAATGTAAAATCTGAAATTTATAAAAATTGAAAGGGAGCTTACATCAATAGATATAAACAATTCACCAAAGTTTCATGGACATTGGTGAAAGCCTTTTTGAGTTATTGTCCGAAGTGTTGAAAATCCCCCTTTTTTTTATGAATAAAGCCCCATAAATCCAAAACTTAAAATCTGAAATTTATAAAAATTGAAAGGGAGCTTACATCAATAGATATAAACAATTCAACAAAGTTTCATGGACATTGGTGAAAGCCTTTTTGAGTTATTGTCCGAAGTGTTGAAAATCCCCCTTTTTTTATGAATAAAGCCCCATAAATCCAAAACTTAAAATCTGAAATTAAAAAAAAAAACGAAAGGGAGCTTACGTCAATAGATATAAACAATTCACTTAAGTTTCATGGACAGTGGTGAAAGCCTTTTTGAGTTATTGTCCGAAGTGTTGAAAATCCCCCCTTTTTTATGAATAAAGCCCCATAAATCCAAAACTTAAAATCTGAAATTTATAAAAATTGAAAGGGAGCTTACATCAATAGATATAAACAATTCAACAAAGTTTCATGGACATTGGTGAAAGCCTTTTTGAGTTATTGTCCGAAGTGTTGAAAATCCCGCTTTTTTTATGAATAAAGCCCCATAAATCCAAAACTTAAAATCTGAAATTAAAAAAAACGAAAGGGAGCTTACGTCAATAGATATAAACAATTTACTTAAGTTTCATGGACATTGGTGAAAACCTTTTTGAGTTATTGTCCGAAGTGTTGAAAATCCCCCCTTTTTTATGAATAAAGCCCCATAAATCCAAAACTTAAAATCTGAAATTAAAAAAAACGAAAGGGAGCTTACGTCAATAGATATAAACAATTTACTTAAGTTTCATGGACATTGGTGAAAACCTTTTTGAGTTATTGTCCGAAGTGTTGAAAATCCCCCCTTTTTTATGAATAAAGCCCCATAAATCCAAAACTTAAAATCTGAAATTAAAAAAAAACGAAAGGGAGCTTACGTCAATAGATATAAACAATTCACTTAAGTTTCATGGAAATTGGTGAAAGTGTTTTGGAGTTATTGTCCGAAGTGTGGACGACGGACGGACGGACAGACGGACGGACAGACGGACGGACAACGGTATACCATAATACGTCCCGTTTAAAAGACGACGGGCGTATAAAAACCAAAGCATTAAGAGCAAATCTGACATGAAGTAAAATTGTTTAACAGGTCAAGATCTATCTGCCCTGAAATTTTCAGATGAATCGGACAACCCGTTGTTGGGTTGCTGCCCCTGAATTGGTAATTTTAAGGAAATTTTGCTGTTTTTGGTTATTATCTTGAATATTATTATAGATATAGATAAACTGTAAACAGCAATAATGTTCAGCAAAGTAAGATTTACAAATAAGTCAACATTTGGAAATGGTCAATTGACCCCCTAAGGAGTTATTGTCCTTTATAGTAAATTTTTAACAATTTTCATAAAATTTGTAAATTTTAACTAACATTTTCCACTGAATATAGTTATCAAAAGTACCAGGATTATAAATTTATACGCCAGACGCGCGTTTCGTCTACATAAGACTCATCAGTGACGCTCAGATCAAAATAGTTAAAAAGCCAAACAAATACAAGGTTGAAGCTACTGGGCCAAGTTCATTATAGATAGAGATACTTGTAAGCAGCAAGAATGTTCATTAAAGTAAGATGTACAAACACATCACCATCACTAAAATACAATTTTGTCATGAATCCATCTGCTTCCTTTGTTTAATATTCACATAGACCAAGGTGAGCGACACAGGCTCTTTAGAGCCTCTAGTTTATTGTTATGCTCTTTATTCTGCCCCTTTTGCTCATTATGTTCTATTCTGTAAACCCCATCCAGACCTCATGCATAGGTCTATTAAATTTTTAAGCCTTGATATATTAAAAAAGGAGGAGATCGATGATTATCTTGATTCAACAGCATTGACAAAGTTTACTCCAAGACTCCATCTTTTAAAAATATCATCATAAACCTATCTTTTTCAGGCGTTTTTCTATTATGATTTTGGACATATTAATAGATTTCTATATTGCTTTTTTATGATCAAAGATTTCTAGAAACTTATCTTCCCTTGGTTGTGTACAGTAGTTACATTTCCTTAACTAGGCAGGGGAGGGGGAAGGGCGTGGAGGGCGTACGCCTCCATTTGGTCGCCACAAAAAAAAATTATATCATTTTTGTTTTACGATTTATATGATATTTTAGCATGAAATCGTCCAAAATATTTTTCGCCTTGCTTCGCTCGGCGGTATATTATCCGTTTTATGGAATTACGGGTCCCTTTAAAAAAAATCCTGGATCCGCCTCTGCCTGGTATAAGCATATACATTCGGCTGATATTTACTTACTGATATAAACCGTAGATGATTTTAAAACAAACAACGTAAAACTATGTTAAAAAATAAGTTTATTAAAACATAATGCATAAAACCTTGTGTTTATATTCTGCAAAGAAAATAATAAGAATTTTGTAGTATAGTTTTATTATAAAAAAAAAAGTATTTAGAACATACGAGTAATTTTTTGTAGTCTTTTGTACTAAGATATTTCTCAGCTATTGTTTTGTTTATTGTACAAAAGTAAAAAGATGCATATTTAGCAAGGTGTACAATAATCGCCGGGCATAAGATATTCGTTTTCCCATTTTGTTTTCCCTTCGTTACGCCGTTTGCATTTTGTATCAACATGCCTAGATAAGAAACGCTGGATTTAAATGAAACTTCCGCATGTTATTTTTAACAAGTAACTGATTTTTGGGAGTTTCAATATAAGTAGCTAAAGATCCGTTTACTCATAACTACAAATTGAGGTTAAAAGCTTGCTTCATATATTCGAACATGAATAAATTTCAAAGACTTTTCAGTGCATTAATGTCATTGTATGTATACCGTCTCTGAATTTTGATCAATATATTTTTTTGGGTACATGTATGGCACAGAAATGATAAATCACACAAAGGGATCAATTCTTGTTTTAAAATATTTTTAACCATGACTGTTGATGATTTGTTGTCACTATTAACACAACGGAAGGCGGAGAAACTCTTTACTCTTCCGGAGCACGTAATAATCTTCTGTTTGGTGGTGTATTTTATGATGGCCAGTCTATATTTTTCACTCTTTTAGGTTTAATTAACCCTCCATTTTCTTCGAAAAATGCCTGTACCAAGTCAGGAAAATTGTAGTTGGTTTTCACTTATCCTGTTCATTGATAGCGTTTGATTTCGTCAGTTTATAAGGACATCCCCTTTTTTGAATTTGCCTTGGAGTCCGGTATTTTTGTTTAACGTTTTAAGTATTTTGCATACTCACTTGTTCAACCATTTATAATTTTGATGCCGTTCATTCTACCAAACGAAGGAGGACCAATGTTGACCTCATGTGTCCCATCTTTATTAATCCTCAATATACCTCTGAAAGAATATCAGATATACTATTCATATTCAAATATTTTTGACCAATATTAATATAGTTAAAATTAGCTTTAGAAATACATTTTGATTGTATGATGGTTGGTTTAAGGCCCATTAGATCAAAAGGCTATATTGGCTGCTTTAGGCAGCAACCATTTGATTTTCTGGGGGGGGGGCTATGGTTTTTTTTGGAAAAAAAAGTTTGTTTCCAGTTTTTGTAGAAAAAAATAATTTGTTTTTGATTCTGAGAAAAAAAAATTGTTTGTTTCACCCCCAGCTGCCACTATATGTAATGCTAAAATTGAAAGAAAAAAATTGTTTTCGACTTGTCGCGAAAAAAATAGATTGTTTTTCGCCGCAGGCGAAAAAAAAAGTTTGTACAGAAAAAAAAACCATAGCCCCCCCCAGAAAATCAAATGGTTGCTGCCTTAGGATTAAATATTTGACAAATGAGGTTGGTGTTTCAAAATCTAAAAAAGTGGTGTTTTTTAATAATTCAATACTTAAACTCCCTAATAAAAGTTGCAGAAAATATACCAATCAATGTACGATATGAGCAAAGCGATATTTTTACTCACTACTGATGGATGAAACACAGTATTAGATATGCCACAAATAAAGTAAGAAACCTATTATTATAATTCTCTTACTTAGTGATTCATAAAACCAAATATTATAAATTTTATAGTGTTAAAATAATATTTGATATTGCCATTTAACACTTTATAAATTTATGCAACCGAAGCGCTTTCCTGTATTAGCCTTCAACAGGAACGCTCAAAACCGAATGCACGAAATAACAAACGATTAAGGTAATTAAGGTTCGACTAACTCTTTGTTCCAATCCGAGAAATAAATGTATGTTTGATCTACGTCAAGTCCGAAGAAATGAGCACCAGCGTCCTCAAATATGACCTGTCTACCAGTCCCATCTGCATTCACAGATTCAATTTTGTTGGTTCCTGCGTCAGCAAATATTAGTTTACCCGCTGAAAACAAAAAAATACCTATAATAAAAGACATGATAAAAACTCACATTTTAACTTGAAGTATCGAAAGATTTTTCTTATTACTTCTCTTGTTAATGGGGAATAGTGGATGATCTTTGTAATAGTTGTAAACAATGCTTTGGGGAAAAATTTCAGATCGTGATGATGCAAGTAATAAAACGTTATATCAAAAGAATTGTCTAGGTAATGCGTCTAGTATGTCTTAATTCTGAGAGCGCAAACTAAACCTTCTTACAAAATGTAATCACTGAGTGCCAAATGCGCCATATCCTTTATCATTTATTTCCAATTTTCATAAATTACGTCAGAACCTTTATGAACAACTAAGGAAATAACTATTACAGGTACATAATTGTAGTTACGTACTATTTGTATCCAGTACAATCGCATTTGGTAGGCTCAAATCAGTAGTTATAATAGCCTGTCTACCTGTTCCATCATATCCGGATTTTTCTATTTTTGGACTGCTTCCCCAATCAGTCCAATATATAATTCTGAAATAACATAATGATAAAATAACGATAAATTATAGCAACAATTAACTTAACCGGTGTTCAAATATTATAAATTGACTAAGAAGACAAATCAAGTTAACAAACAAAAACTCAAGGAATCGAATGCACTTCAAAAGAAGCCAGACTGACCAGCTGCGTCGACAGGATAAACGTCACCTTTAACACATTCATGACCAGCCATGGGAGTCTACACTTAGTCAAAACGTCACAATCGGGAATAAGACAAAAATCGGAAAAAATACAAATTCGACAACCATTCTTGTATGTGGTATCTTAAACATGTCGCTAGTGATTTAAGGCGCATAACGGTATTGATCAACCAATTCATAATAGTGACCATGCATACAACTTTTGCGTGCAGTGCAGATTTCAGTCGTTTTTCCTTAAAGTTAAAATGAAAATAAACTTAATTTTGGAAGTCATACATGAGTAATAATCAGAACTGTTGACAATATACTGATATATATATATTGACATCCTCAAGTTTTATCTGATCACCTATTTGTTGTATCCAATGCTATACCACGTGGGTTGGAAATCCCTGTTGTTGTTACATTGCGTTCACTACTTCCGTCCATGTTCATTACGGCAACAAGTTCCCTTGCATAATCCGTGTAAAAGAGAAGTCGATGTGTTTCGTCGATAGCAAGTCCATCTGGGACACCTGAAATATTTTGTTTATTTTTAGCACTCTCATGTTGTAGTAGAAAATATTGATAAATAATGAAACAAAACCCTATTCACGTGATGTGAAATTAAACAATGAAAATAATTTTAATTTCTTGAAGTTCTATATTTGTTTCATATGTCACGTCACCAATTATAAAAAGTGTAAAACAACGCCAGTAATCCCAATTGGCTTATTATGTTGTTGAAACATAAACTTATACCGGAGTTTCCTCTAGAAAACATATTTCGAACCATTTCCTCCTCATAGGAACAATAGCGCGCTAGCTAAAACACCTTTAACTTGAGCTATCAGTGGCGGATCCAGAATTTTCATAAGTGGGGGCCTACTGACTGACCTAAGAGGGGGCCCGCTCCAGTCACGCTTCAATGATTCCCTATATAAGCAACCAAATTTTTTCCCAAAAAGGGGGGGGGGGCGGGCCCCCTGCCCCCCCCTAAATCCGCCTCTGGCTATAACAAGAGGACATTTGAAAATGAGTTACAGAATGATACAGATAATTTCCACCAGTCGATGTTACCACCAGAAACACAACGGGTGTAACAAGTAAAGTAATATATCTGCTGACCCTTTCAGAGCACCTTATAGTTAACTAAAGGTTTTAGAGTCGTTTTAGTTTCTCTTTTTTTTGTTATCTCTATACTATTTTGTGAACTGCTGTTCCTCTTTTTTTATTTATCTTTCGGTCATGGTGCTGTGTATTTTTCTTCCAGTTATGCGTTTTGACTGTTCTCTTGGTATATCTTTAACAGACTTCCTTCCTCCTTTTGTCCTTATCTGTTGCACGATATTTAAATAAAGGAACATACCACCATGTAGTTGTTTCACGATGCTCATTCCCGAACCATCAATATTGGTGCTCCTTATTTGCTGCAAACGTACATCTGAATAATATATTGTCTTTTGACTACTATCAAAACCAATGGCAATGGGATTGAAGACATTTTGGTTCGGAATGGCTGAATAACTTCCGGTTTCCATGTCTATTCTGTATATTTCCGCCCGTTTTGAGTCGGTGGTAATAATGGATGTTCTAATTTGTGTGGGATCTACAAAAGATATTTATCTCGAATATGAGGTTGCACGTCATTTGATTATTACAAGACATATAATTGATGGTCTGGAAAGGATGGGGAGGGGGCGTGGGTTCTTTATTTTTTATTTTTTTCACATTATTTTTACCTATTTCTCTCTATTTTCAATTTGCCTATTATTCTCTAATCTTTATATTTCAACACATGCATCATTATTTTCTTATCTATATTTTTTGGCCTATCTTTCTCTGTTTTTCATAATCATTTGCCCTTTAATCCGCACTTTTTGCCCATAATTTTTTTATTTCGAAAACTCAATCCAGACCCTTATAAGTGTTTCATTAGTGTCAAACCTTCATACCAATCCAGACCCTTATAACTGTTTCATTAGTGTCAAACCTTCATGTAATTCCGCGGAATCCTTTAGAAAATAAATAGAGAATGTGCCTATGGGATACAGATGATGCCACAGCCTGCACATAACGTTATAAAGGGGCATAACTCCAGAACGGTAAAAGTGACGCAACCAAAATTCGAAATTGGTCTGAGTTTTGTGGTAATAAGCATTGTGTATTAGTTTCATAACATTTGGTTTAGGCAAAGATCGGAAACCAATTTCGGGACGTACGGACGGAGTGACGGACGAGGGTAAACCTTAATCCTCCTCCGCTATGGCGGGGGCATAAAAATTCATGTCCTTTTTACTTAAATCTAGACAATTGCTTTTATAATTGTGTTACATTGTGTTACTCACTATATTGGCATTTAACACCAGCATCCTCGGCATGTCCACAATCATGAAGAGCCCAGCCTTGAGGCAACTGACATTGAGCAATATGTGTTTCTGCTCCTGAACAAGCCACCTCATCCAGAAATATTGGCGTTGTTTGTGAAGTACCGTATCGTGCATCTGAAACGGCTACTGCATGTTCTCTAGAGATAAAAAAAATATATCTAGCTTAGGGAGCTACCATTTGATTTTAATTGGGGGGGGGGGGGTAGGTTGACAATTAATGTAAAAAAAAAGTCAGGATTTTCTAAAAAAAAAAGGGGGGCAGGACAGAATAGAGTGAAAAATAAAAAGGCAGGACAGAGATTACAACTAAAAAAAATTGCAGGACAAAATTTTCACACCCCCCCCCCCCATAAAAATCGAATGGTAGCTCCCTTATACGACTGGTAGCTTTGATGAATTTTTACACTGCGTTTAAAAATACTAGTGTTAGTTAAATAATCAGGTATGGTTGTTACATTCGTTGGTAAGATTCTATAATTCTAAATTTAATCCATTTTCAAATAACCAACTTTGTTCGACATTTATAGATTTTTTTAAAAGGGAAACAGCTACTATGTAGGACAAACTATATCCCAGCCTTTACAAATGTCAACTTCTGATGTACGTAAAACAAAGTCCAAAATATTGTCAAATCCCAAATACACGCTGTCCTGCTAGTTCCACTCGCCTTTTACCTAGTTGTTTCCCGTTGCAAAACAAAATTAAATTGGATTGATTGTGGTTGTTTAACATCAAGTGTCAAATATTTCATGCATGTTCAGGACGATGATTAAATCGGAAACTGACTTTGACTGACAGATGATAGATAACGTATATCAAATTTTAAAAGTGATGTATTTTATACATTGATCGATATTAATACTAGTAAATAAAAAATAATAACTTAACTCTCTCTCTCAAATAAATGCTAAGTCCTACCTTCCAAATCCAAGCATGTGACATATAACTCCAGCATCAACATCTCCCCAGTGATCGTCACAGATTGAGCCCCAAACTCCATTGACAAATACCTGTACAGTTCCTTCATTATGTCCTCCTGTACCAACTAACCGTACAAACATGTGACTTTCATCAATTACAATTGGAGATGGAGTGACAACGCCTATACCAAAAAATGAGATTAACTTATTTTAGGTTTAGAATAATTAGTACATGTACGTTGTTAACATTTTTGTAACAGCTTTGTAAATTGTCTTAAATAATTTGTTTTAATATTATAAAAACGATTTTTGGAAATATAAGCGTCGACTTTACGGATTACACACCTATGCTAGTCTGTCATTTCAGGATTGTATTACCGCTTCAATTTTCCCGAGTTCGATTGCTCACCCCTCACTGTGTGTACCCTCTAGTGCGGGAGGTCGTAGGGTTTAGTTTCCGACGTATTGAAAACAAAAATAATAAATTGGTTTATGCATTGAAGTATTATATCGACATTTTACTTCCATGGTTTATGCATCTCCTCAAAACACGTGGCATTTGAGAGTAGGAGCAAATAATGACCGACTTTAGAGTCAGACTTGTGTGTCTTGGTAGAGAGATATGTCTTTCTGTTACAAAGTGATCTAGAACGTTGAAAATCCAACTCAGTGCGTCTGTCTATATAAAGACAGTTAAACTCCATGAACTAGCCTCTCATTTACACGATATTGTTTTGGATATGCATGTGATATTTGTGGTTGGACTTTAAACGGTTTTGTCTATAAATAAATCTATCCGCCTTTCTTGAAAACTATCAACACACATTCATTATTCTTTGCAATTCATTCGTTGTGCATGCAAAATGTTATTTAAACACAAAGTGTAATAAATCGTATATAATCACAATACGGGAATGCATATCCTGTATCAAGTCAGGAATATGGCAGTTGTTTTCTATTCGTTTGATGTGTTTGAGCTTTTGGTTTTGCCATTTGATAAGGTACTTTCCATTTTGAATTTTCCTTGGAATTCGATATTTTTGATATTTTACTTTTTTCCTTAGAAACCGTAATTTTGATTGGGTGACAGCAATCACGAGACCCTCAAATATCATATTTATTTCCGTATGAAATACAACAGAAAACTAACAAAAAGCTTGATTTAACTCCTAATCTCATGGCTAAAGCATAAAAATGTAATTATAAGAATTGATTACTTATTTCTTATAATTTTACAGGGTTGTAAAAACGTTGATCGGGCGCACATTTTTGTTATGATGCATGTTTCGGTCAACGCTTTTACAACCCAATTAATAAAGAAGCATTAAATTCTAAAATAAAATTTTGGGGGCAATAGAGAAGACGAGATTAACAAATGATAGCCAATGCTAACACAAATTCGGAAAATATCTCATTGAAAAATTCCGAATCTTTACCTGGCAAACCATATCCATATTTATGAACTCTGATGTCTGCCAGTTCTCTGAATGTCGCAGCGCCAACATGCGTTCTACCTGTCCCATCCTTATTTATTCTCATAACAGAGCTACAACAAAATGGCATTGAATCGTAAAATCGTTTTGAAACTCGAAATAGTACATCGTGAAATTATTAAAAATATACACGAGGAGCGGAAGGTCCTTTTTCGGGACGTCGGGATAAAACCTTTATTTTTGCTGGAATTCAGGATTAGGCTTTTATTCTCGCGGTAATTCGGTTTTTACACTTGGGACTTGGGAATTAGTGACTATTTTTTCGAGATCTGGGAAGGAATGCTTTATATTTTTCGATAATTCTGGATGACACTTCTCCTATCTCCACTCATACATGTAGAAGGGCATGTAACTTGTAAAGTTGTATGAAAGTAAGACCATGACAATTCGGATTATTGTATGATGTTTAGAATTTCTATATTTTATCTTGGATATCTATTTTCAACACGGATATTTGTTATCCGAAATATGCATTGAATGTAGTGGGTTTTTCCTTTTAGACGTATAAAAGGGTTTCTAGAATAAAAAATAATCCCAGGAATTCAACATTTTCATTTGATATAGTCCTATTTAAAAAAAAAAATATTTTCTAAGTTTCGATTGAGAGAAACAACAATTTGATAGAATGGAATGGAAGAAAAATATTGAATTTGATTCAAACGGTTTCCACACTTTATCACAAAAATAATATGTGCATAGTTTTTCCGAACTAAATGACTATAGTAGACAATTTCATCTGCTTTTAACATGCTTAACATTTTGGTCAGTGAATTCAGATAACTCAATATACTGCAATGCAATTCGCCTTATCAGAATCTAATGGATTCTGGGTAATATTTTCAAAAGTGTACACCAAAACGTCGTGATTGGTTAAAAACGTCCTAAACAATGGAAATTCATCCAATGACATGACGTTAATTTCATTTTGGGGTACGAACAATGAAATAACCCATAGTCCTATAGATTCTGAAACGGCCAATTAAAATGTTCCGTTAACTTTTCGGAAGACCTATCCTTTCGGTTTTTCTGTTGATACCTCTATGGCTAAAATCTATTGATGAAATAAACTACTTACTGTTCCGTCCAGTCTGTATAATAAATATATTGTTGGAAGATTGATATAGCAAAGAAGTGGGAACCAGTTTCTGTGTATATTGTATGTCTACTTCCGCCATTCAAATCAGTGCTTTCAATTTTGTCTGTACCAGCATCAACGAAGTAAAGCTTGTTTTCTGATAATGAAAGCAAAACTTATCTCTGTAAACTGTGATGATTTTGTGACAAAATGTAAATTAAAAAAAGGTGGTAACAGTATGGTGCTTCAAAGCAACGCAGCCTTCAAGTTTATTTACGGAAATATTCAATGTTTTCGTAAGAGGGGAATCTCTTTTCTACTGTTTTACAACTTTATCATTTATACGACGTTGTACCGTGTCGATGTAAACAAGAGATTTAGAAAAACTAGCAGACGCTATGCTTAAAAAAAATACAGAAAGGCCACGAATATAGTTATCTTCAATTAGAACTCAGATGTCTTTGAAACTGAATTAAAAAATAACTTGGTTATTCGATATTTAACACAGATTTTTTGCCACTCTTCATATTTTGATAGATTTCTTAACAGTTACGACAAGTTATTCCTTATAACCATAAATGGTCACAATCATCAATTTGAATAGACCCCTTATTTCAAACTGTCCGGAAAATAATTTATATTTATTTAAATAATATATACCATCGAAGTCAATTGCCATTCCGTTCGGCCATTTTAGATTAGAGTTTACGACCACTGTTCTTCCGGTTCCGTCGTAGTTTGCTTTCTCAATCTTTGGCGACGATCCCCAGTCAGACCAGTATATTATTCTGTCAATCAAACAGAAAAATGTCTTTAGCTTGTTATAATATGCTGTTTTTGAGAACTATTTTTTTTTGTGCCAATATTTTGAGTATACTGAATCCAGCATTTATCAAGAACGAGGTGGTATGATAAAACACATCTAGACTTATCTGAGTACTTTCAGATCTGTACATAGTGACTTTTTGTTGTGTGGATGTATAAGTACCCTGTCAAGTCCACTCTTTGTTTTTGTTACTTGTCTTTTGTACTTTGTATCGATCTGATCAGTTAAGCCCTTTTCAATTTTTTATAGTTAAACTTTGTTCATATGTTTTACTATCACACTACTGTTCAAGGTTAGGAGATGGATGGGCGCCCGCTAACATGTTTAACCCCGCCACATTTTGTATATGCCTGTACTAAGTCAGGAGCCTGTAACTCAGTGGTTTTCGTTCATTATTTTGTACATAGATCAGGCCGTTAGTTTTCTCGTTTTGGTTTACATTAGTCATTTCGGGGCCTTTTATAGCTGACTATGCGGTATGGGTTTTACTCATTGTTGAAGGCCGTACGGTGACCTATAGTTGTAAATTTCTGTGTCATTTGGTCTCTTGTGGAGATTTGTCTCATTAACAATCAAACCACATATTCTTATTTTTATATTATAATCACTTAATTTTGGTCAAAGAGACATCTCTGTCACATCCTGCTGCCGAAGCAGTATTGTAAGCTTACCCGAAGTTTTATGTTAATCGATTGCAAAGTTTACGAGCTTACTTGGAATTTGATCTCTGTCTGTCATTGCTTGTTTGTGATGAAACATGAAATATCTGTCTTTTCGTATATTATATATATCTTATATATCTACATGGATGTTAAATATAATCATGTGTTACTAACAGGAATGATACATCACATTTATAATTATAATTATAACGTCAATCAAATTTGCAAAAACAAATCTCGAGTGTGACATACCTCTTTTAATGCATTTCGTTTTAATACCAAACTGGTTTTTTTTTTAATTTAATAACTAAGACTTAGAGCCATAAAGTACAAAGTAAACACTCCGGTCTGTAAAGCATTCAGTATGCAGGTACTGACCAAGGAGGCGCTGTGGACCCCCTGATGGCTGATTCTGTGATTTTGAAATACATTTTTGAGATATTTGAATGCCCTATATTTTCGATGGGACTCTCCCTCCGTCCCTTCCTGAAAATCCTCGATCGGCATCTCAATTGCATAACATTTCTTTTTAAAGAAGAACACCAACCTATTTCTTGGATCAGAAACGACATCTCGAGGTTCCCCTAAACCACTGTTGATAATAATACGAAAATCCGACCCATCCAGACTCAATGAACCGATTTGATTATTTCCAGTGTCCGCATAGAACAGTCTTCTATTAAGTGGATCAACTTCAATCTTTTCTAGATCAGCATCTACCAAAAAATTGAACAGCAATGTAAGGATTGACACATGATGAATTTTATCAAGCAAAAAGATTATACATATTATTTTGCATCCCAGGTTCATGTTTTAAGACAAATTATGTAAAGAAAGCAATGATCTCAATGGTTTTAGTTATATTTGGAGACCTTTCTGTTCAATCATGTACATGTAATTGATGTGCTCCTAACCACAGGAGGAAGTTACAGAAAGAAGAAGAAGACCTCTGGTTTATATCAGAGCACTCCCATTTTGAATAAAGATCAATAAAGGGTTTACACTTAACATATATTTACAAGCATATTTACATATTGTGAAGGGATGATAGCATTTGAAAGTTGAAGCTCACACAACTTTTAACAGATCTTTAATTGTTTCTGTTAATCTTTTTCATAACCTTAATAGGCTCGTGACGATTTAGAGCATGACATATAGAATAAACGCTTGTCAACGTTCACCGTTTCAGAATCTAAGGTATTATGAGTAACGTGTTGGTGTACGCTTTTGAAAATTTTACCCAAATTGCATTGATTCTGAAACGGAGAATTAATAACGACTATATGTTTCTACCCTCTTGACTTCGTGTGGCTGTTTTTAATGTTGGGCCATTGCATGACTGGATCACCACCTCTCCGTTTATCTATGTCTTGTTGTGTCACGGTGTCAAAGAAAATATGTTACATGTATGATGTAGCTGTAAAACGATTATATTTGCCCATTTAGTTTTGACTTACTGTAGAACTCTCGCTTCAAACTCTTAGTAGTAAATCATCTACAACTTTTAAATTGAAACGAATATCAGACGAAAAAGTTATCAGAGTTTGCAAAGCATAAAGTCATCAGAATGATATGTGTCATTAGATACGGAAGGCATACTCGATCTGCAATCATCATTAAATACTTCTAAAACAAAAAGAGCTCTATATATTCCAGGTACAAAAGAAATGTAGCAAAACAAAAAGGTCAGACAACTGCTGCATCTAGGAACAACGGGCATGCGTAACACTATACTCCTCGGTCAACGAATAAGAAAATACTAGCAACACGAACTTACTTGTATCAAGTTGTTTAAGTTCTCTTATGTCGTCTCCAGTGAAATGCATACTGGCGAGTTGTTTCAGTCGCCCATCTACAAAGTATATTCTTCCCTCTATAGGGTTATAATCAATAGCAGTTGGCGTGTACAAGCGGTTAATCGGTATCCGAACATAGCTTTGTGTGTATAAATCCATTCTGTAAATAAGTCCATCACCATTTATATCCAACAAGAAGATCATATTGTCTTCTTGACTTGCTGAAATAAAATAAAGATGTCATCTTAATCCAAATTATATATCTTAATGGTGGATATCATAATTCAATTCAATTCAATTCAATTCAATTCAAAGATTTTTAACATGAAGACCAACGACACAAAAAAAACAACAAGATATTCAGGCTTAAAGAGAGGCCACTACTGGCTTTTACAAACGAGTATGACTGTTTTACATTGTTTGGTAAACACTTTAACTAGATATTTTCAATCAATCACGGTTTCGAAAAAAATATGAAGTGTAATTTCAAAGAACATTGATAACAGTTATATTTTTTATGCGATATGATTTTTTTTTTAAATTTACCGGAAGAACATTCAACAGCAGAATCTTCTCCATGGGAGCAATCATGATTTCCCCAACCATTAAAGTGGCATTCATCGATGTTATTTTCGTATCCTGTACAGTTGACGTTGTCCATCCATATATGTGCAGTAGAAGGAGCACTTCCGAATGCAGCTCCGGAAACGCCGACAGCCCCTTCCCTGTTTGCAACAAAAAGAGCTTTAAAAAAAGTTTTAAAAAGGGAAATATTTGCATTACATCCTTGTAGTGTCTACTAATTGAATGACATGTATATTTTGCTTCCCAATTTTAATTTTTAGATTACATAATCGTACTAAACTCAATTCTAAACTCTCTCGGGCAAATGTGATTTGGCCATTTCTTGAGCTTTAATTTAAGCGAAATTGGTTTTGACGCTGTAACGTTGAAAGCCGGATAAATAAAAAAAAAAAAAACTCACCTCTAAACACAGCTACTGCATTCATCAAACTATATATCTAAATACAGTTCCTGCAATATTCTTACTCACCTGTTTATACAGTTACTGCAAACTTTTACTCATCTCTTAACCCGTTTATTGCACCCCTTTAGATACGATTACGGCAATTTTCTTCTAACCTATATACATGGTTACTGCAAACCTCCAATTTTCTCTAAATGCAGTTAGTCCAAACTTTCACTCACCTCTTCCTGTTACTTCCCCTTAACTTTAGAATTCTTACCTGCTATATCCAAGCATTCCACAAATTACTCCTGCATTAATTCCCGTCCAGTCATCATCACAAATAGATCCCCAATAACCACTATGAAATACTTCAACCCTTCCCATATATGGATTAGCTCCGCCCGATAATCTCACATATGTTTGGTGGTTTCCTGGGACTGTAGGAATTACAGCTGGATCTGGTAAAAATGATAAAGAAATGGTTTTTATGGTTTGATCTGGTGACGTCACGATTTGATTGATTGATTGATTGTTGATGTTGTAATTCAAACTTTCAGCCTTGTTGGCAATATAGAGACGATAATATAGTTTTTGTTGGTGGAGGAAGCCGGAATGCCCGAAGAGAAACACACCCCTTCAGCAGGATCTTAGAAATTAATATTGGAGTCGAATGCACCTGCCACGAGCCGGGTACGAACTCAAAAACTCAGTGAAACTGCAAACGAGATAATAAGACCACTCAGCCATCGATGGCCCCTTGAATAAGAACTTTTGGTTAATCTGGTGATGTCACGATTTAAAATATCGCAACATGCGCGGAATGAATGCAATGAAAGAGTAATTTTTTTCCATATATGTAAAATTATTACGTGCATGTATGCATGTTCAATGGTTTTTCTGTTACTGTATAAGTTGAAGTAGGTAGTTTAATAGATTTAACGCACACAAATCTTCCTTTCGAATTCAAGGATTTTATAGTTCATAATGTAATGTTACTCGTCCCCAATGCCATTGAGTCATAGAGACGAGCGAGTGTGTCTTCTTTCTCACAAAAATATATGTTAAATCGTTAAGCTCACTTACTTTCAGCTTTACATAAATTGTTGTTACATAGATGACTGGAACAACATCTATTACAGTTTGAGTTAGTTTGTCGTTTTCTGTTTCCATCTATTGACCTGGTATTTTCATGTCGTTTTCCTATAATAATTCCACTGTCAAGCCCAGCACAAGTCTAAGTGTAAAATTTGCAACTTTAATATATGTTCCAGTGATTAATAGGAATACACTTTTTTACATTATAAAGCACATTTTTTTCTCTAGGTTATTTATGTGTACACTAGGCCGCTGTTTCGCAAAATTTACAAAGGACTTTTTTTTTCTTTTTTCCCCAAGGTATCATCGGAAGGTGCTTAAAAATTGTAACCGGTGTCGCGTATATATATATATATATATATATTCACAGTAGCATGGGTTCGAATCCCGGCGAGGGAAGAACCAAAATTTGCGAAAGCAAATTTACAGATCTAACATTGTTGGGTTGATGTTTAGACGAGTTGTATATATATATATATATATAGGAATTCCTACTTGAGACCTTATGACACTGGTGTATAATGTCTATAATGTTTAAAGAGATTGGTGGGGTAAGAGGGATACAGAACACCTAAGGGAGTCAGCTGAACGTTTTAATCACATACTATATTCTTCTTCTTTTTCTTCCGAATACGGGAGTAGACTCCTAAGGTAGGAGTGGAAAACTCCCGGAATTGTAGTAGTAGAGAGAAACCAAGTTTCTCAATGATCAAAATTACAGTTTGTCAAACTGCTATATATATCCTAAGAAATTATTCCTCTAAAGAAGAACTGAAATTTTCCAATTCGATGAATAACCCATGGCATTCTGGGCGAACATACCCTTTTCTGTCTACCATTGACACAAATCAGTCAAGTTAAAACTTACCATAAGCTTTTCACATCCCAAATTAAATTTCTGAGGTTGACTTCCTGGCACAGCAGTTTCTTTACAATACTGGAATGATATTCAAAATCATTAATAACAGTAATTATGAAATTTAAACTATATTACTAATTAATTACAAAACACTTATTTTTGACAACCAAAGAAATTAAAAAAGATACTGCAACATGAAGGGGCTCACACTGATTGAAATCGTAAAATTTAAACTCCACGAAAATAAACCACTGTTAGTGTAAATGGTTGTACGTTGTAAAGATGATGCCAAGACGTCGTACAAATGAAGCCGAGACGTCGTACAATGAAGTCTGGCCTTGCGGTCATAAAACCTTCGAGCACGATTTTCGTACTCAGACTCGAAAATCAACTAATCAAAATACTGGATTTGGTGTTTCGAGCACTAATTTTGTACTCCAAGTTCTGAGTAAAGTTTTATGACCGAGGACCCTGGACGTCGTACGATTCCAAAACGACGTCCTACAAATGAAGCCAAGACGTGGTACAATATAGCCAAAACGACATGTTCAACCACACCACATTTTGTATATGCCCGTTTCAAGTCAAGAGTAAATAATTGAGTGGTCGTTGTTTGTTGCTATATATCATATTTGTTCTGTTCATAGTTCATGCCATGTGGTATTGGTTTTGCTACCTTTTACGTCATTTGGTCTTTGGTGGAAAGTTTTCTCATTTGCAATCATACCACATCTTTTTGTCTTTAAATTATTGTCAAAAGATTCTTATCAATTTGGTGTTTCGAAATACTTCGAGCACAAATATTGTACTCTCGCGTACTGAGTAAAGTTTTATGACCGAAGGCGTAGGTGTTAATACTGTAAATGTACATGAACCACTTGGTGCCTTACCTCGTCTACACTGCATTGTGTTGTTTGTGTACACTGACTGGGATTAGCAATGTTAGAACATCTGTAACCTTACCTCGTCTACACTGCATTGTGTTGTTTGTGTACACTGACTGGGATTAGCAATGTTAGAACATCTGTAACCTTACCTCGTCTACACGACATTGTGTTGTTTGTGTACACTGACTGGGATTAGCAATGTTAGAACATCTGTCACCTTACCTCGTTTACACTGCATTGTGTTGTTTGTGTACACTGACTGGGATTAGCAATGTTAGAACATCTGTAACCTTACCTCGTCTACACGACATTGTGTTGTTTGTGTACACTGACTGGGATTAGCAATGTTAGAACATCTGTAACCTTACCTCGTCTACACTGCATTGTGTTGTTTGTGTACACTGACTGGGATTAGCAATGTTAGAACATCTGTAACCTTACCTCGTCTACACGACATTGTGTTGTTTGTGTACACTGACTGGGATCAGCAATGTTAGAACAGGTGTAGCATTTTGGACCTCCAACTTTAAAATAAATTAAAAGTATGAAAAATAAGTATCATAATTACATGAAACACACAGTTGATGGTGTTTGCTCTTTTGATTCTAAATTTAACTGAATAATTTGTAACCCTCTATCCTCAATCGGCAATCCTCGGGTGACCTCACTACTCTCCTTCTATGAGGTACGGAATTGGCCGAGTTGTGACGATTGCCTCTATCCTAAAACTATGCAATGATATTGTAGAGAAATATTAAACAGCTACTAGTATATGTCTCAGTATTATTTTTAAACTGTCATCTCAGATATAATTTGTGTCACTTATTTTGAATTTCTTTGTAATATCTAATAAGATTTACTCATACATGTAGTTAATGTAAAATATGCATTTTTTTCTTAACAGAAACGTCTTTTCCCTGACATTAGTTCTAACTATTCAAAATTATTGTTAACTGAAAGAATATGTGATTTCTCAAGAGTTTATTTGTAATCTCACCTATTTACAGAAATCTATGTCTATTGATTACCCCCAAACATATACAATTAAAAAACTATCATTTTGCAAAGAAATATGTAGCAGGGCTGATATGCAAAGAAATATGTAGCAGGGTTGATATGCAAAGACATATGTAGCAGGGCTGATATGCATAAAACCAATTAAGTTAAGATATCCAGTCGTAGTACTAATTTGTCGTAGGACATGTAAAAAAATCCGTTCGTTCGGAACAAATCTTAACTTCAGTAGTTTTATGCATATCAGCCCTGGTATTTTCCCCGTCATTTGTTGAAATAAATAATATGTTCAAAGTTTTATGTTATTTTCCTTTTTTTGAGTACTTTCCTAATCATATACTATAGTAGTTGTACCTTTGAAGTACATTCAATGTTAAGATTAGGCCTTCCGGCCATGAAAGCTTTGAATATGATTATCGTACGCAGATTTCAAGATACTGATTTGGTGTTTCGAGCACAAATATTGTATTCCGAGTACAGAGTAAAATATTATATCCGAAGCCCCAGGTGTTTGTACCGTAAATGTTCCAACTAGGAATTATAATTGAAAAAAAAGTTAAACATACGAAAAAGTTCCATGTTTTGTTTCTTTTGTTGTTCTTGGCAAGAATGTGTAATTAGAACACTACTTTACTTTCACAAATTGAATATCAGGTTCAGTTTTACTTTTTTCCGAAAGAACTTCAGATTTTACTGTGCTTGATGATTTCTTTTTTACTTTAAAAAAAAAAAATTATAAGCTGCATACTCTACCTTTTGTGCTTCTCTTCCTAATTGTATTCTTTTTCTTTTCCGTGTAATTTTCTTTGTCCTCTGGATAGCCATAGAGGCTCGCAACTCCTGTTAATTCAAACATCATTGATGAAAACAAAACAAAACGTTAACCTATTATACATGTACACGGTTTTTTAGCTAGTTCCCAGCTCAATAGTTCTTCTGATGTTTTTTTTTTTAGCTCACCTGGCCAAAAGGGCAAAGTAAGCTTTTCACATCACTTGGCGTCCGGCGTCCGTCGTCGTCCATCGTCATTAACTTTTACCAAAATCTTCTCCTCTGAAACTACTGGGCAAAATTTAACCAAACTTGGCCACAATCACCAGTAAGGTATCTACATGTAGTTTACAAAATGTGTCCGATGATCCCGCCCGCCAACCAAGATGGCCGACTGGCTAAAAAATAGACCATAGGGGTAAAATGCAGTTTTTGGCTTATATCTCTGAAACTAGAGCATTTAGAGCAAATCTGACATGGTTAAAAATGTTTTTCAGGTTGAGATCTATCTGTCCTGAAATTTTCAGACGAATCAGACAACCCGATGTTGGGTTGCTGCCCATGAATTGGTAATTTTAAGGAAATTTTGCAGTTTTCGGTTATTATCTTGAATTTTATTATAGATAGAAATAAACTGTAATTAGCAATAATGTTCAGCAAAGTAAGATCTAAAAATAAGTCAACATGACCAAAATTGTCAGTCGACTCCTTAATGAGATATTGCCATTTATAGTCAATTTTTAACAATTTTTCATACATTTTTATAATCTTTTACAAAAATCTTCTACTCTCAAACTACTAGGAGAAATTTAACCAAACTTGGCTATAATCATCCAACAAAGCTGACATGGCAAAAATAGAACATAGGGTTATATGCAGTTTAGGCTTATATCTCTGAAACTAAAGCATTTAGAGCAAATCTGACATGGGTAAACATGTTTATCAGATTTAGATCAATCTGCCCTGAAATCAGACAAACCGTTGTTGGGTTGTTGCCCCTGAATTGGTAATTTTAAGGAAAGTTTGCAGTTTTTTTTATTAACTTAAATATCATTATAGATAGTGATAAACTGTAAACAGCAATAATGTTCAGCAAAGTAAGATCTACAAATAAGTCAACATGACCAAAATTGTTAATTGACCTTTAAAGGAGTTATTGCCCTTTATAGTAAATTTTTGGTTAATTTTTATAATCTTTTACAAAAATCTTCTCCACTTAATCTACTGGGCCAAACAAAACTAAAGTTAGCTACAATTTTCAATATGGTATCTTGATTGAAAAATGTGTCTGATGACCCTGTCATCCAAACAACATGGCCGCCATGGCTAAACATAGAACATAGGTGTTTACTATAGAAGTCAAAGGGAAAATTGTAAAGAAAACAATTTCAAATGGTCACAACTAATTTAAAAAATGAGAAGGGGTCTTCAGTAACTATTGTAAGACTATAATATGATGATCTGCTTCTAATGTAACAACTGAGCCAAATTAAACCAAACATGGCCTCAATCATTATTAGGGTATCTAATACTATTAATTATGATTTTAACCATATTTTACATGATTTCCAAAACAACAGTAGGTACAGGTGAGCGACACAGGCTTTTGAGAGTTTTCTACAACAAACATTTTTATTCAATTCTAACCAAAACAAATCACTTCTTTAAAATTAGATACAGAACAATTTTTTTTTTATGAACGCAATAGTGGAATTCCCCTAGCTTTTAATGGAATTTAGTATCGAACAATCTATTAAGAAAAAGCATGCTCTTCAAAAGATGAATGGTTAGTGCCTTACAAATCTTGATGTACAAAATTCATCGCACTTTATAATTGACATGCTTATTGTTTTATCAACTATAATATTACTTCATTGTGTATCTCCTAATCGGTTGCAACTGAAACGACAGCAAAACTTATTGACATCCTATTCACAAAACAATCCCAAATATTTAAGTGATTTCTCAATATCCTAATAAATAATACCATTACATGAAGTAACGGTTAGTCAATGGAAATGTATAATTATATTAAAACAAGTGCGCGAGACCAAGTATTATCCAACACATATATTGAACGTTGCTGAACACATGTCGACACTGTCTCAGAGAAAATATACATTAAAAAACTGCTGCTTATTCAGATGTTACTATTAAGTAAGAAACTATGTTACTCACCAATTGTAAGAAGCAATAGCTGAAAAACTTTCATTCTGAGCATGCAATAAACAATGAAGAATAGTAATTAATAGTTAATAATTTCAAGTCTTAAATACCTGATACTGTGATCTTTTATGTTTATATACTTTTGAAACATCTTGTCTGTACTAAAATTCATTTTCATTGGCTTTTAAATATCCAATTGAACTTTTAAAATTTGTTTTGAAAATCAAACAGTTATTTCCTGAAAGGTTCATTTCATTTGACGTAATGCTGATATCTATCTTCACGCGCAGAAGATGACCAAAAGATAAATATTGTCAAAGTTCAAGGTATTCAAATCTATTCAGATTACAAGTACTTGTACCTAATCCTTGTATATTTTGAAATGGAATTACAAAAATCTAATTTAAACGCAATTCACTACTTTTTATTTATTTATTTATTTTTGTTTTGTTTGATAATATATAGAGTAAAAGTACATTGAAGAGAAGTATATAATATATATTTGTACAAAACAGGAGAAAATCTCGACAAGAACTGTTTTCTTCTTTAATCTTGAGGTAGTACAAATAAATGATATGTTTTCATACAATGTACATATATCATGTATAGCGAGTGAGAAGTCTATTACGGAACTCATAAACAATGGTAACGTCGTCTCTGCTACGTGTTAAGTTTAGTAGACTGAGAGTCGCTACTGTTTTGGAAGATTAGTCAATTATTCCAACGACGATTTAGATTATTTGTATTGGAAACGTTATTACTTGGGACTGGGTTTGGATAATAATGCAGTGATCAGAGCCTTTTTTTTTAACTGCAATAATGATATCAATTCAAAGAATATCTTTTTCAGACGTGAAGTTACAGTCTTATTGTATATCTTTCATAATATTACAACTTAAAATATATATTTTTTTTATATTTCAAACCAGGATCATCTGTCACTTCCTTCAATGACATTCGAAATATGCTACTAGTGATCACTAGTATTTCTGCGTCTTTATTACGTATTATGAAAATGATAGGTTTGCCTTGAGATAAATAAGAAATGTGAAGGCCTTATAATATATGCTAAACCTTCTTTATGCGTCTTTCTTCGGCTATTTCACTGATAAATATACACAAAGAGCACTTTGCACGTTTAGTTTAAACCTGTTTCACATCTTGATATGCCTGTCCAAAGTCAGATTCGTCGTCAGCTAGTTTTCTTTACTAAAGATGTATAATGTTCTTTCAGTAACTATGTGTGGATAGCAAGTCTTTGATAAGTTCTGTAAAATGTATGATGGTGTGGATGGGGTTTACAGTATAGAGAATAATGGGCAATGAATGTAAAGAATAGAGAAAAATGGACCAAAAAAAATAAAGAATATAGAATGAGATGCTAAGATATAACGAATAGAGAATAATGGTAAAAAAGTATAAAGAATAGAGTAAAATGGCATAAAAATTTAAAGAATACAGAAATTGAGGACCCCCCTCCCCGTCCAGACCCTCGTGTCTCCACAACAATGTATTATCTGCAGAAAATATAAACTTTGACAGATGGTTTAGACATATGATATGTGTATACATGTTTCTGATTACATGAGTGGTCCAATTGTTTAATGGGGTTGCTGCCTTGCTGATATATGATAATACTCTAAATCTTTGCTTATTCACAGGAATTCATAATTAAAAAAATAACTTGCACATTTTGTTCGCATTTGTTGCAAGTAGTACCATGCAAACATTAAAAGACTTCGAATACCCCAAATGTATATTTTATGTTGGAACGAAGATAGCTATAAATTAAAAAAAAAAGTAATTGAGACTAATGTATGAGCTACACATACGATGTTAATAATTGCAATTAAAAGAAATGTCATCAACGTCTATTGAAATGTTATATGGTTATAAGTATTTGTGACAGACTAAGTTATAGCGAGAGCTGAATACTTGGCGAATGTGTCTAGTTACAAGTGTTAAACAAGCCGGGGATAGCAGTCCGGCATTAAAAACTAGCCTGCTTAAATATCCATGGGCCAGTCTGCAATGATACTCATGAGGTATGGCCTGCGTTCGATGAAATATTGCTAGCAACTATCCCCTGTTCACAAGCATTCATTTCAATCGATTTAGGCATTATCTTTACTGTACAAACATATTTTGTTGTACTTTATTTTCTTGAATGAAAAACAAACAGAAAACGCATCTGGTATTTCTCAAGGATTTTAAGTACAATAAACCAGGATATTTGGTGCAAATTACGCTATCTTTGTCGAGTTGACATGTTCGTGCGGCAATCGTAATAAACAAGCAAATAGTTCACTACGCGGTATGGGTTTTGGTCATTGTTGAAGGCCGTTTGGTGACCTATAATAATAGTTGTTTACTTCTAAGTCGTTTGGTCTCTGGTGTAGAGTTTTCTCAATGGCAATCATACCACATATTCTTATTATTATAAAGCCGAAGAAGAAAAATAAGCATAACGTTCGAGAACTAGGGTAAGAACTTAACATCCTTGTTTGTGAAACCTTTATATGTTTTTTTTTTTTTTTTTTTTTTTTTAAATATATTCCTTTTCTTACACTGGATTGACATGAGAGTTTTAAGGGAAAAACCCCATTTAATATTTGGGGCGGGGGGTGCAGGATTATTTTCCCGGAGTGCTCATTCATTTTCATCTATTGCTACGCATGCTCATTTTTTAGCATTTTGTGTTTGTATATACATTCCTGTCTTGTGCAAAGTTATTAATTTCAGTTCTTACAAGGCCAATTTATTCATTTTTACAATTCTGAAACCTTCCCTCCCAACCCCCACTTTTCTGTTGAACATCGAACACGTCCCATATTTATTGCACACCGTGAATCTGATTACTCATCATTATTTATATTGTATAGCCGTCGAGACGAGATATTGCAGACTTACATACCGCCGTCAATGTCAGCATCTAGGTTCAGTCCGTGGTTAAAAAATTGTAGACATCAATAACTGTGTAAAACTTTTTTTTAGAATTTCATAAAACTTGGACAGAATCGTCCTCATTTTTAAAAATCTGGATCAAAATTTGAAAAAAAAAAGAGATGCAATGTAGAGAAACTTGTTATTAGATTGTTTTTCCATTTTTCCGTATTTTACATGTTGTAAATAAAGGGACTTATCATGTTTTGGAAACTACATTTTAGTACAATCTATGGTAAACGTGACCAAAACTTGAATAACTGTGTTCATAATACTGAGGCGTCTCCATAATCAAAAGATTGTAGCAGTGTTTAAATGAAAGTGAAAGAGAACGTGTATATGAGAAAAAAGAGTTTTTTGATTGTGTTAAGCCTTCCAATTGATATTTTATAGTATGTCTTTCTATGTTGTGATGTTATGCTATTGTTTCAGAAAAGGGAGAAGGTTTGGTACCATTAAAACGTTTAATCCCGCTGCAAATGTTTACACCTGTCCTAAGTCAGGAATCTGATGTACAGTAGTTGTCGTCTGTTTATGTAGTTCATACGTGTTTCTCGTTTCTCGTTTTTTATAGATTCGACCGTTGGTTTTCCCGTTTATATGGTTTTACACTAGTAATTTTTGGGGTTCTTTATAGCTTGCTGTTCGGTGTGAGCCAAGGCTCCGTATTGAAGGCCGTACCTTGACCTATAATAATTTACTTTTATAAATTTTACTTGGATGGAGAGTTGTCTCATTGGCGCTCATACCTATCTTCCTATATCTATTAGGCGAAGGATTATTATGGGTGTGAGTTTGAACATGATTTGGTTTTTTCAATATCACAAAGATTTTATCGAATTTCTACATATAAGCTGAAACTAAATTGATTTATAAATAAAATCTGTAAACAGCAAACAATTACGAGCAAGACAAGATCTACAAATAAGTCAACATTGCCTGAAATTGTCAGTAAACTTCTAATAGGATTTATTGTCACAATGAACGATGTTTTGTTTGTGTAGGGCTAAAACTATAGCAGAGAGAGGAACTAGAAAAAAAAATGCACATATATTAAAGTGAGCAACACAGACTCCGAGCAGCCTCTTATTATATTAATCAGTGACATTACAATAACGATATAATTATTATGCCCCAGCATGATCAGTCTGCTTATAAGCTGAATGGCTGTGTACAGGTAAAGGCAGTAACTTTCCATATTAGATGCATGTAACCTTATGGAATGCACAATTTATTTGGTGATTGTTCCAACTATATGTCCCCATAAAAAGCATTTGTTGGCAAACAAAAAGGGGGTCCAACCCCGGACACCCCTTTGATCCGCCACTGATTTACTAAACATTTCAACAACTTTAAGTATGTACCTTAACTTTAGAGGTATAACACTTAATCTCGAATTGCTGAATGTTTAAACAAACTGTTTAAGGGAATAAATAAAGAAATACAGTTAAGGTGGCTGGGGCGTCTTAATTAAAATTAATAGAATTTGTTAATAATTTGTCAAAATGAAGTTTTTATCATGCTTTTTTTCAAAGATATAATAAAAAGTATGGGTCACCGGACTTTTTTTCACGCTTCAGGTTGTGCAAAATTGTCAGATTTTGTAGATTATGCATGGAAAATCAAATTTTGTGTGATAAAAAGAAAACTACATGACAGAATTTTGAGATATAATGTGAGAAGATAGCTCTTATAACATGCTTTCAGATAAGAAAAAGAAAAAAATGGGGTCATCGAACTTGTTTTCTTGCTACAGATTAAAATAGGTAAATTCACAACACTTTCTATTATAAAAATTACTTTATATAGTTATCTCCCCTTATTTAACAAAGTTAAAAAAAAAAAAATAATCAAACACAAATAAGGTGTTTTTGAGAAATTACAGCCATAATTATGATAAAACACACAATTTTCTAAATTTACATCAAAAGTCTTACACATAAATTACATACTACACTCAAAATTTGCACATTTCATCAAAGATCTAGACCAACATTATTATACTTCAAAATCCAAAATGGAGGAAGACACCCGAGCCACCGTAATTGTTATATGGAGTGAGCATTTTTATTTTTTAATACTTCACTGTCTACTAAATATATTGGTAAACACGTGTTTTTTATGAGTTATTAAGTTAACACCCTTTAATATGTTCGTTTCTTGAAATTTTAAATAATACAAAATTCAAATGTTTTAAATTCAATTAAACTAAATTATTCTGTAGAATGATCAATAATCAACATAATGCGAAAGCAAAATAATAGAGAGTTCTTGTATAAAAGTTTAAATACAAGAACTCCATTTTTTAAATACCACAAATAGCATAATTTCTTTTGGGATAAGACGTTTCAATTTAAATATTATAATGTGTGCCCTTGCCTAATGAAGTTAACTGAAGGTCAGGGTGTCAACCTTTCCAAGATTCTGGTAGGCAGTGGTGTCTCTCCGATGGACTTTGTTAATTCATAGTCTTGACGGAGTAGAACCCAATACTGCCCTAGCCATGCATTACAACACTAGTGCACATTATTGTGGTCTCAAAGTAGCTCAGAAGAATCTATTTTGGAAGGCAATAAATCTCATTCTCTTTCTCTTATTTTTTTTTTATCTCGTTCTCTTTTCATCTTGTTTCAATCGTTCTCTTCTCTCTTATATCTCTCATTTTTTTTCTATTCTTTAGTTCTCTTTCCCTTATTCTATGATTACTTTCTGTCGTTCATTTTCTAACACACATGCACAATGTGTAAGAGCGAGAGAAAGTGAGCAATAGAAAAAGTAAGTCTGTGAGTAAATGAGAGACAGGAAGAGAGTGAGCAAGAGAGAGACAGTGAGTGAGCGCGTAAGATAGAGTGCGAGAGGAAAAGACATAGTGAGTGAGAGTGAGTAGGAGAGTGAAATTAGGGGAGTGCGAGAGGTGTGAAAGTAAGTGCGAGCGAGAGAGGAAGAGCGGGAGAGTGAAAATGGAGGGATAGCAAGAGGGGAAGAGAGTGAGGAAGAAGAGAAGGGAGAATAAGAGTGGAAGACAGAGAGTGAGAGTTGACGATATAGAGAGAGTGCAGAAAGAGTGAGAAAAAGTAAAGCAAAAGAAAACAAGACAGAGTGACAGAAAGTGACTGAGAGGAAACATAGAGAGCGAGAGAAAGACAGAAAATGAATAAGTAAAAGGGAGCCAACGAGTGAGCGAGAGAAACAGATAAATATAGAGCGTACAATTGACAGTAAAAAGATAAAACAATCGAAGAAGAGAGCTCGCGAGAAAAAAGACAGTGAGCAAAAGAGAGCGAGAATAATAACGAGTGGGAGAAAGCAAAATAAGACAGTGACATCGAAGCAGTGAAGGAGAGAGCTTAAAGTGAAAGCGTGTAGGAGAATTTAAAAAACGTGAGAGTGATAAGTAAATAATGCACGAGGGAGAGAGACAGCAAGCGTCTGAAAGAGAGCGAGAAAAGGTGGGTTGAGCGAAAAAAACGTGTTGAGATCGAAGTACAGAAAGATAGTGAAAAGGACGAGAGCAAAGCAAGAGAAAGACAGCTAAGACGTGGAGGATAAGTGATAAGGGTGATGACATGTGAAAGACAGAATAAAATCGTAGGAGATAGTAAGAAAGAACGAGGTAGCGCGGGAGAAAAGTAATAAAGGAGAGAGAGACAGTTTTTACATCATACAACTATATACATACATGTAATGTCATACTCTATAATTTAGTTTACCGACGACCTTGCTTCGGAAGTGGAGCAATGTCGCTGTTCATAATCTAGATATCAATGGATACTAGTTATTTTAGTCTTTTTCTCAAATTTCTTTTTATGAGCCATAAAAAAAAAAAAGAAATAATATATTGAAAATAACTCATTTTTACAGTTGTGGCCAAAGAATCAGCTTATTTTTAAAGAGACCTTTATCAGGGAATACACTTTCGAATCAGAAAATATATATTTAAAGAAAAACATTCCTTTAGATAAAGGATACTTCACATCTTCACTATAACTATGTATTTAAGAGTTTTGAAGTTTATTCAACGTTTGCGAAATTAATCTGTTACCAAAGTGTATATAAAGAGAAAACAGAAGAAATTCCACAATTTACGCAAGAATTTAACGTTTCTTGCTACCTTTATACATGTACATATCTTTTTTCTAACAATTCTGTCTGAAGTTATGATAACATAAAACAATTATAAAAATTAGTTTTTCCTAGTCCTTATACTTGAGCTGTCGGTATCTTGTTCGCTAGCTATTATCAACTTTCGCCTGGTATACACTATCAAATTTATTTTGCGGGTATGAACATATTTTCACTTTTTAAGTGTTTAAGAAAGAATGCATTGTTCCGTTAGCTTTTCTAAATTAAATTCCTATACAAGTTTGTTCTGGGTATGACGCAATATCATAATATGACGTAGATGTATGAATTTTTTTTTAAGTACGACCCATCCGGTACTTTTCGGCAGATATCATAGAGTATCGGAATCTGCAGAGCTTTATTGATTGAAATACTACCAACGTAGACTGGTTCCCTGTCCTTTATCTGTATGGGTCTGACCGATGTTTGAGATAACCGTATATTGCAAGGTAGGGGACCAGCCTACTATCAACGATGTTAGAGTGCAAGACGAGTGGTTTGATTTCTGCAGATAAAGAGCACTTTGAGAGGGGTTTCTGTAACTACTAGCATTCTTTTATATGATACCATTTAATTTTCATTTTCTTTGAACATGCGATTTTGTTATTTGTTAAACTGTAGTTATTATATACTTCATTGCTTTTCATGTTCTATATTTTGTCCTGTTTGTTCTTTAATGCACCTTGTGTTAGTCCAAAAGGTAGAAGTAAGAGATCTCAAAAAAAAAAACCTAGTCAAATCCCGTCACATAACCCCGCCAGTGGGTGCCGATCGTTATTTGGGGAATTTGGAGTTTGGATATGGCCCTTGTTATATTTATGGCTATTTTTGCCCTAGCCGTTTTTGGCGTACCAACTGATAATTGAACACCCGGGTCGACTTGTCAGGCTGTAGAAAGTCAACATTTTTTGTAAACTCATTGACCAAAACTCATATTTCATTTATATTCATGTTTCTTGATTTAAACGTTCAATAATGCAAACAATGAGACATATACATATTTAATGTTTCTGCAAAAGTACAATAAAAATGCCCGGAAATTTTCGGGCAAGACATGTAATCTACAAAATAGCCTTTGTCTTATGTACTAGAACACATTTTTTTTAGTTGTTATTGAATTGGGCTAGCTTTCAGTAACTGCGAGTACTCTAAGATCTGTACTTTCTGTCTTTAAAATATATGTTATCTGTTTGTTTTTCGTTGCATCGATCTGATAAGTCAAGCCTTTTTAACTGATTTTTGTAGCTTGTTCTTATGTTCTGTGGTCAAAAACATGTTTAATCCCGCCACATTCTATATGTGCCTTTCCCAAAGTCAGGAGCCTGTAATTGAGTGGTTGTCGTTTTTTTGTGTATTATAATAATTATTTTTTTTACATAAATCAGGCCAATGAAATTTGAATTGTTGTACAATTTGGTATTTCATAGCTTGCTATGCGGTATGTGGTTTTTTTTTCGAAGGCCGTAGATGATAACTTTTACGCCATTTATCCTCTCATTATCTCATTGTCTCATTGGCAATCATACCACATCTCCTTCTTTATATTTAACAGTTATCCTGTTTAGCATCCAATGATAAAATTCTGATGGAACGCTCTTCAGCTAAGCATGACACACACTCTGTATCCTTTGTCTGTATCGGACGGCTGGGGTTTAGAAATATGGTCACTTGGTCTTCTCCCGACCGGCAGTAAAACGCTTGCCAAAGTGGGGAGTCCGTTTGGCTGTGCGGGATGTATCAAGTTCGCAGTCACGTCCGGTCAGAAGGGGGACGTTAAATCCGATGCCTCGTGTAAAGAGAGTGCCACGCTCTTTGAACGTTAAGAACCCTTGCAGCAACTCTTTGAGGGGTCCGTAGGTGGCCTGTTGCAAGGCAAAATTTCTGTCCCTATCCAATATACCCTCATTTTCCAGTAGCAGTCCAAATTTCCCCGACCATCATCCCAGATGGCCTCTATTGTATCAACCTACCTATTGTATTTATTGTGAACTTGTTCTCGTCCTGAATATGCATGAAATATTTGCCACTGGACGTTAAGCAACCAACAATCAATCAATCAATATCGGACGAACGGACAGAGTGGAGTTTTTACAACATGTATAATTATACCAGTTCTCTCCTCTAGTGATGAAGGCAAAATGAAACGATTATTTTTTTTGTTTAATCCAGGAGAGTTGAAGATTGACAAATGGTTGCATGACTAGAAAATGAGACAAAATACACTTTTATAATAAACATGCTGATAAAACGGGGTAAACCAAATATTGTTACTCCTTAGAGGTTTTTTTGTGCTAAAAATGTTGAAAAAATATATAGAATGTACTAGTAAATGAGGAACACAAAATTTCAGATACCCAATCCCATCGCTTAAAACATATCTTGCATTTTCAGGAATACAGAATATTAGGAATACCAATCACGACGAACATGACGAAACAATATTTTATTTTTTTGTAAGGTGCTAATTTTGACTCTCACATTTATCAACCTGGAAAAAAAATGCAAAATTAGAATGTGTTTTCTTGTTAAATCCCATAGCAAATTTGATTTCATTCGATATGATTTTAAATTCGGGATATAAATACAATGGGGTTTTTCATTTTCATTTTAATAGTATTTTGAACTATAAATCTGTTACTTATAACTTTTAGGTCATATAGCTCTAGACGTGTCTATGTATCTATACATCCCTGGCGTTTTGGTGTTACCGATCTTGATGAAAGTAAATAAAGAAAAGCGCTTCGGACGCATGAAATTATTAAAGTAATATTTTCAATTAAAAGATCAGTTATCATCGTTTTAAACTCCTTTTCTTGATAAAAAAAACCCTCAAAGGTTACAATGTTATGCACCCTTAATACGATCAGCGTTATGTGCAGTTAAAATCATATTATCTCTTATTTTTACAAATATCAATATATGAATCTAAATCAAGGGTCCGTGACAGGTACATAAAATTAATTTCTATTTACGGACAGAATTTGATGTAATTGCTCTATAACAATGCAATGTGGCATATTTCGCAGGCGGAAAAGGAAATTATTTTTTCAAAGATCAAGAAGTCCATCTTTATGAATAGTATTTTTCGGTTGTTTGATCAATTTTAATGTTCCTTTTTAAGTTTATTGATCTAAGAGTTCCTCTTGTAATGTCCATTTCGGTGTTCATTTTTTTTTTTGGTAAACCGGTTACTGTTCTAATCTCATTCTATATATTTGTATCAATAATGTACCTTTCAGATCGTCACAACTGCAATTGCATTTACTTTTCCAAATACTGGTGGCCCTATTGGAAGCTCGTGTGTGCCATCTTTGTTAATTTTCATGACACCACTAGAGAAAAACAATAATAAAATATGATGCAGATGTACACATGATAGTTTACTAAGAGATCACGCGACAGTACCAAACAAAGTCAATGAATGTCATACACAAGGACAAAGGGAAAAGACGTGACCATTATCTTACAAAATACATCAGAAAAAAATCGAACATAAGAACCAGTGATAAGAACCCATCCAAAATATTTGATGGAGAAAGCGATAGAGATAGCTTCAGCCTTGGATAAACAGGAGGAGGAGGAGGAGGAGGAGGAGGAGTAAGCACTACGATAGTGACACAGATATCTAGTTCCATTATATTAAGGCGACTACAGTTAAACGATGTTCAATAAGTTAGACAGTCATGATGGCTTACGTAGAACATTAATTGATTGATTTGTTTTTGTGGTAAAATCCACTTTCAGCACATTTGGCAATATAATATAAAAGGAAGGCGGGAGGGAGACTGGCCATCATCATCAATTCATTAAGCTCGGAGTCGAATGCACAGCACGAGCTGGGTTCGAACTCACAACCTAAGTCATGTCAGTGTTGACAGACTAGTGACCACTTAAAATGGACAATTTGGACAAAGCTTTTGCTAGTAAAATTGAATTTTGACTGGAAGATTAAATTGATAAAAATCTTAACAAAATATAAAAAAAATTGCATTTAGTCATATATTTAAAAAATTAAAAAAATTATGGACTGTAAATATAACCGATCTTCATTATTTTGTGTAAAAAATTAAATTTGCTTGATCATTTTATTAATTATAAGTTAAGAAATGCAACATTCCTTTGAGTCATTACTTGTATTTGAGTCATTACTTGCAATTTTTAGTATTTTTTTCTAATATTTCTCACACCTCAATAAAAGTTTTGACAGTAGCAATTTCTAAATGTTTTATTGTTTTATTATCAACCTCAGTATATATTTTACTTCAGAAATATTCTATGCTTCCAATTAAATCAATGTCTGTGATGTCCACTAATAAATGTAACCGGGAGACTGGCTACTGATTTGAAGTTGATAACGAGCTGCAACCCACGACCGGTTGCAGATGTTGGTGATGCCGACATAAGATAATGACTAAGATCTAGTCACCTGACTGTGAATACTCGCTTTAACTCCACTTGTAGAATTAGACACAAGTCCTATGCAGTAGTTAACAATTTAATGATTCAGGATGGAATACATGTAGTTTTACAAAATGTTACAAATTGATGTACTTTTACAAATTGATACACATTGTGCGGCGGATGTTGCCAGTACGAATGCCCGACTCTCACTGAAGTTACAAACTTCAGAAAACATATTTAAATCAAGAATTTACATGGTGACAATTTCATAATAGAAAGGAGATAACTGAATGACAATGAAATAATACGATAAGAATTAACAAAAGATTATAACAAAAATCTGTCGTTTGAGCTTTAGGCTAAATAGCGCCGTAATTGAAATGACTAAAGGATTAATTATTCTTTACATAAGAAAACTTAAGAACTATGTAAAGCTGTGACTTTATCTATTATTTACAAAAAGAATTATCTTGAAACAAATTTCTGACTTTGTGAAAATATACTTGACACTTAATTATTACTTATAATACAAAAAGCTTTATAAAGAAAAATCGTTACATCATAATGAAATTACTTTGACGGACAAACATTGCAAATAAAATGATTACGATAAAATAATGAATAGTTTAACAATATAATGACCATTTATGACCGAACAGTTTGTCAGTGAAAGTTCAAAAGTATCAGATTTATGAAGAATACACTTTTTAAATAGTTCCAAATGAAGATGCATAATTTACACAAATTATCCCTATCACAAATGGTGGACCAATAGCGATAAGGGGAGGTCTACATTCGTCACAACTCGGCCGATTCCGTACCTTCATATAAAAGGAGAGTAGCGGATTCACCCGAGAATTGCCGATTGATAAGTTTCACATTCGTCACAACTCGGCCGATTCCGTACCTTCATATAAAAGGAGAGTAGCGGATTCACCCGAGGATTGCCGATTGATAAGTTTCACATTCGTCATAACTCGGCCAATTCCGTACCTTCATATAAAAGGAGAGTAGCGGATTCACCCGAGGATTGCCGATTGATAAGTTTCACATTCGTCACAACTCGGCCGATTCCGTACCTTCATATAAAAGGAGAGTAACGGATTCACCCGAGGATTGCCGATTGGGAAGGTCTAGATAGGGTTAACAGAATAGAGAATAATGAACACAAATTTTAAGAATACAGAAAAACAGATCCCCGAAAAAGTAAGAATACAGAATAATGGTGTTAAAAAATGTAAAGAATAAAAAATAATGGGCAAAATAAAGAATAAAGAGAATAGTATAAAAAAAATAACGAATAAAGAGAATGGTATAAAAAATAAAGAATAAAGAGAATGGTATAAAAAATAAAGAATAAAGAAATAAAAGACCCTCCACCAGACCCTCATAATGTGTATTGATTTAGATTTAAATATTAAAAACTCACTCTTTGTTCCAATCTGAGAAATATATATATGTACCATCTACATCTATACCATAGAAATGTGCACCAGCGTCTTCAAACACGACC